>NC_056745.1:998121356-998441356 GCF_019279795.1 Protopterus annectens | reverse complement strand
CCTTATACTCCCTGCTACTTTTAAATTCTAACTCACAAGTTGCACAATACTGGGGAAAGGGAATATTCCCCAAACTTAGTTCTGCTACAGTCTTGAATAACTATAGACCATCTGCATTGTCTACCCAAGTGTGTTGAAAAAAAAAACATATGTCATAAGTAATCATGGTTGACTAAAATAAGGGAACTGATAGATAAATAGATAGATAGACAGGCAAATAGGTATTTTGAAAGATCGACAGATAGAAATAGATATAGCTGTAGATGAAGATATATGTATAGATGAGTAGAAATCTCTCATGTAAGCATACCTACTTAGGATTCAGTGTGACTGACTTTGAGCTCCTTCTCATTATAGCAATAAATAATAACAATCAACAAAATGATTTTTTGATTATTCTTTGTCTGTGAATATAGAGAAAAAACTTACACTTTTTAGCATAAAATATATGCAAAAAGTATTTTATTGAAACTATCATTTGACAAAATATTTTAATTAATTCATAACCTGAGGGTTACTGCATTTCTGGTTAAATAAGATTTGGAAACGCAGACTTTTCAGTTCAAATACATGATTACAGCCATCAATTCAATTTGTATACCCTTTTTTAAACTCAGGCAGATGCCTCATGTCTCTGACATTTTGGGGTAAACTTGTTCCAAAGTCTAGGAACACATTGTGTTGCAAATGCATCACCTCTTCAGTATAAATCGGTCATACATTTTATATAGTGTTGCCTGTGACTTTAATAGATAGAATTAAAAGGAATATAAACAGATGTTTTAAAATGGCAACAAGTGCAGCAACTTTAATGTCCATATGAATTCTAGCAGAGCCTGAATATAGCTGAGTGGTCTGCGTTGCCAACAGGTTAAATTATGTTGCTAGTGTTACTCATAAAAAGACCCTGATTGCTTATTCTTCTTCTTCTTGGAAAAAAAATATTCAGTCAGTAAACTGTGGAGCAGAGAGAGCATCAGAACTGAATGTTTCTGTTTGTTTAATTTCTTTCACATTTGTTGACCAGGTAAGTGTGTTGATTTAGTGACCCCATCATACCTCTCAACCTCTAAAAACAAGAAATCTGGACAAAGCTATAAATAAAAGAGGGACAATGGACCAAAAATAGAGACACTTTTTAATTATTGCTCTTACAAACTTAGAAAGGTGATAGAATAACAGGATTTGGATTAGTATTAATTTTCTGAAGGGTATGAAGTCTGAAACTCAAATGTCTGTCATTATCTTCTAACTTCAGTCTTTAATGATTTTGCCACTAATTTGCCAGAAAATGACAATTTTATAAAAAATAAACAAAAATAACAGCAAAAATCTGGACAGTCTGTGAAAATCTGTACAGATGAGAGGTACCCCCTTCAGCAATGAGCCATGCAGACTTGGATAAAACATGCAACATCCACATAGGCAATGACTAAAATCATGAGTGAACCTTTGACCTTGCAGCTGTGGGCAGAGATCTTGGCAGTGAGCTAACATGTTACTCTTTGATAGTATATATATTATTGCATAATTAATGTTGTCCAGTACAATGATAGGTGTATTGTGAGCAAATAAATCTAACAGATATCAAGGAAGTCAAAGTACTTAAATATGTTAATTGTGTAGCTTCTGTAAGAAGCAATAATCTGCTTTAATTTGATGTTACTTTGTGTACTGCAATAATGATAGCTTCACTTTCCACATTAAAGAAAATTAGTCTGTCAGTAAAAGTATTTTATACAAAACACTATTACTACCTCCAGAAAATGAGGTCCAGTTGTGAGAATATTTCACAAGCTCCTATATTTTCAGATATGAAGTTTGCCATGATTTGCTGATAATTAGTAGTTTCTAATTATTGAGAGTTACCATGAGTTGAGACTCTTAAAGCTTATTATACAATGGGCAAACTACATCAGTACCCTGACTGGAGAACAAATGGATATTAATGTACAAGTGATGCCCACTTAAAAAAGTGTCCGCCACTTCACGGCAGCATATCAAGCTACCATGGAGCTCAGATTGAGAAAACAACAAGGCCGTCGTTATTTTATGCTTGCAAAGCGGCACTTTTGCTGTTTAGCGAGTGTAAAATATAACAAAAATAATACAAAAAACACCCCAGTGTGTGTGTGTGTGTGTGTGTGTGTGTTTATGTCTGTGTTTGAGTGTTGAGTGTAAGCGTGCATGTCAGTGAAAGTGAGAGTGAGCGAGCCTTTATTTTACACTCGCTAAGCAGCGCTTTTGCTGTTTAGTGAGTTGTTGTTGTTGTTTGTCTTTCTGCTTTTTCCCGGTAAGGGGACGCCACAGTGGAACTCCAGTCCGCTTATGATTGGCAGTAGATTTTTACGAAATGCCAAGGTGCCAGCTCGACGTTCAACCTTCAACGAAGGCAAGCCCATTTACGCACGCATGTCTTTCGAATGCTACCCAAACACAGGGAGGACATGCAGACTCCACACAGAAGGCAATCCCAAGCCAAGCCGAGATTCGAAATGGGAGAACCTCTTGCTGTGAGGTAACAATGCTACCACTGTACCACCATGGAATAGCGAGTGTAAAATAAAAAAAATTTAAATAAATAAAGAGTGTGTGTGAGAGTGTATGTGTCGGGTTCCTATTATATAATCAAAGATGCAATCCTTCGATTGCATCTTGATCAAACTTGAAAGCATGAAACAGCAAAATAGTGAAATGTCATATAAGCAATTTCTTTCCCTGGGAACTCACTTGCCTGCCTCTGTTACTTTGCCATTTTTCTCACTGAAGTGATCTCGGAGTTGGTATATTTAAGTAGGGGGGGTGTGGGGGCAAAGCCCCTCACTTTATGTAATGTTTTGAAGTTTTTATTTTTATTTTTTATTTTTGTGTGGAACAGCACTGTTCCAAGTGTTTGGGATTGTAAGCTTTCACGTACATGAGGTCGATAAATCAGCATTTACTTTTTTAAGCATTCGCTGATTTAATATAGACCCTATGCTAGTATGTGAGTAAGCGAGAGAGAGAGCAATCATTTGAACAAGACAGAAAAAATATGTGCTTGTTTCTGTCTGCATGTGTGCGTGAATGCATTCATGAAACAAGAGGTGTCTGCAGGTGTGTGTGTGTGTGTGTGTGTGTGTGTGTGTGTGAGCAAGAGAGTGAGAGAGAAAGCCAGAGTGATGTATGACTATATGTCTGTATGAAAGCAGAGGATACTGTGTTTGTGAGACTGAGAGAGAGAGAGAGAGTGAGAGAGAGAGAGAGAGAGAAAGCAGTCTTGTGTGAATGAATGCATGTATGAAAACAGAGAAGACTGTGTGTGTGTGTGTGTGTGTGTGTGTGTGTGTGTGTGTGTGTGTGTGTGTGTGTATGTGTATGTGTGAGAGAGTGAGAGTGATCTTGTGTGAATGAATGTGTGTGCGTGAAAGCAGAGGAGTCTGTGTGTGTATGTATGTATGTGAAAGCAGAAGAGACTGTGTATGTGTGTATGGGAGAGAGAATGGGCAGTATATAAAATTATGTTTCACTTACTTATTATTTTTTATATATGTTTGATATAAAATGCTTCCTCCTTACTACAGTAAGTTTGAAACATTAAGCAGGGGAACTATTTTACATTAAAACTATATAAAAAATATAGTACTTAAAAATAAATAAGCTAGTAAAACACAGCAATTTTACAGACAGCCTATTTTCTAAGCACAATACTGCCCGCCAGGGTGTGTGTTAATGTGTAATTAATACACTTCCAGCAGGGTAGAGGCCCTCCAACTGAGACATCAGACCTCATACACCACTGGGTGGGCATTAATTGCATGATAACACACACCCTGGAGGGCATTATTGTTTGCTTATATAACAAAGCAAATTTAGTATTAAAAACTGTAAACACCGATTGAACAGACCAGTCAGCGAGCTTATTATAAACTGAGCATTTCCCACAGGAAGAAAAGAAGCAAAGTCAGATGTTATAAAATACCAGGACTTACAAGCAGAAGTGAGATCAATGTTGAAGAATAATAATAGAAACAACAGGACTAACAAAAAAAGAATTAACAGTCATACTTAAATATGCTACCAGTACATGCAATCACATATTAACAGCAGAAGAAGGCAAGTCTGGGAACATTGCAGGTGCTAACATCAAAGATTGGAAAAAATACTAATTTGATGAATTCTAATTATACCCTGAGTTAGGAATGGGGTCCATTCCCATGTATTAGAAACCCAAAAATACTTGGAGAAATTAAACTGAATAATTAAGTTAAGAATGTAAACTGTGAAAAAAATAATTAACTGTTCCATGAAACAGAATAATACAATATAAAAAAAAAATCATGGATTTTGATGTTAGGAGTGACCCTGCAGGCAGCTCCATTGGCACTTCTTACCTTCTGAAATGGAGAGGTATTTCATTATTTAAAGTCATCATTCCTTAATGATTTGTCGTGAAACTACAGCTTTTATGAAGAACAAACCAAAAACACGAAGGACCCGACTGTACATTCTGCAAAATTCTACAAAAAGAGGTATGCTACACAGACCATGCAGACTCTGCAGGGAAGATACCACACCAGACTGATAATAAAAACAAAAATCAGCAAAGACTCCTACGTACTGTGCAGCCATTCACACATACAAAGTTAGAACATGCACACAGTGCATATCTTGTATGCCCCAGACTACAAGAAGCTAGCAGAAGAACACCAAAGTCCTTTAATACAATGACATTATTTAAAAAGTAAGGCTTTTGTTCTTAAATTATGCCATTGTATAACAGCAATAATCTATGTTTGGAAATGGTTAATAAAGGTTTTACCAAATATCGGTTTTGTTAATCACTTGGGCTTTATCTTTATGATCAAACCATTCCAATCATGGGTAAATTCTGTGTTGTCCACTTCTAGTCATGGATTATTGCTAAATGAGCATTTATATAATACAGTTTTATAGGCCTATCACATTTTGAGTATATATTTTTTTAACTTTTTTGGTGTAATGCATTATATATTTCAATGATATTTGGTGGATATAACTTCTTTTTGGCATTTTCAGCTACCATAGCTGAGAAAGTATTAGGAAGACTGTGACATATGATGTCTATTTATTTCAGTGTAATGGCCTTTTATAATTAGTAGCTGTTCTGATACAGGGACTAAGGGTGGTATTCATTGTCCAGTGCTGCACAAGTGCATAGTGCACATTTCTGGACAGCGGCGCTATGAGGATATGCAAATAAGGTCAGTGTAATGTAGTTTCATTGAATTTGGAAAAGTGAAGCAATTTCTGTAATCATGCCCATTTTTTGTAAAAGTAGAACTTGTACAAAGCTCATCATTTCTTACATGTGAAAAGTTTCTCAGAATCATTAATAGTACGGCATATCGTAGGCAAAGTCAGTTGAGTCCAGTCTTGCTAAAAACATTATGGCAAAGCAGAAGACTGCACAGCAGCTAAAGGTGTTTTCTTTTTCTTTTTTTTTTTAAAGTAAATAGGTTAGAACTGTTTCATATAAGGATGCCCTTTTTTGGATACCCTGCTGGTTTCATTAAAGAATAGAAAGGAGGTGATAGAACAGATTGAAAAAGGGGAGGCAAAACAAAGAGCTGAACACACAGAGGACACATCAAGAGGGTTTGAACTGGAAGAGGTGAGAGAGGACAGGCACTATGTTTTTGTCAGGGTATATACCCCCTCTATTTTTCAAAAGTTTTTCTTTTTATAAGGAGGGTAGTATGTGTGTGTGTGTGTGTGTGTGTGTGGCAAAAAGGGAAGATGGTGAAGGAGAAATGGTAAGAGAAGTATGTGTTGCAGTGGAGGTCCCCAACGTTGAGTGGGTAAGGGCCTGTGTTGGCATGGTGGTTAGCACCAACTGGGTGAGTATGTTTTCTACATGCTGAAAAGAGGCTTTGACTGGCTGAATTCTCCTGTCCACTACATCTTCCAGTACATCCTCAACTATATTCCAAAGTCCCCATTCAATAAGGCTTGCCAGGCTACCGTGAGACAGACTGCCTGCAGGACCGGATCTTCCACTCTAGCCTTGCAAGGATGTCTCCAGATGGACAGAGGATAATCTTTCCCTAGCCTAGGAGGTACATGCCTTTTCTGCTCCTGAAGAAGTTGATCCTCTATAAAAGAAAAATAAAATTGGAGAGAACAACAAAAGATAGAGAAGTGCTTAAGTAAAATAAAAAAAAGAGAAAAAAGGTGGGGAGAGACAGAACACGAAATGCACAATAAACGCTGAGAAAAAATCTTTATTGAAGTAAATTTGCATGTGGCAAGTGCTTATGCATACAGCTGGGAGAAGTGATGGGGATGTGCATATGTTACTGGGATGAATATGTAAGAATAGTGCTTATGCATACTTGTGATGAACTGAAATGGCAAGGGATTTTTTTTCTTTCAGAAGGTTTTTAAGTTTCAAGTCTATACGTTTCCAACAGATTTTATAGTACACATACATCAAACATAAAATAAATCACTAAATACTGCCATTAGTCATGGTTAAAAATGACAATATAACGCATTTTATTGATCTGTTCGTGCCTTCATTTGCATTTCTTTAAGCTGCAAAGATATAACAAGGGTTGTTTTTAGGATTACCAATGAACAGTTTTAAAAACATTGCTGTACTACTGTTTATTCTACCCTGAATTATGTATAATAATCTGAACTAAGGTTAGTTAAGTAATAAATATCTTATGGACATCTATTACTCTTTCCAGAAGATTCCACCAGACTCTTTGTTCTTTTCTTCTCTTGTTAGGAGATAAAATGGATGCTCTTTGTTTTAAAAAAAATGCACGCAACACTGTGGAAAACCTGAACTGCAAATGCTGAAATGTAACAATTCAAGGAAATATGAATTTCCTTTTCTGCAAAACTTTATCTTATGTATAATAATGAAGTAAAACAGCTTGTTCTCTAAAAGGTTAAGTGCTTCTCACTATTTCAGCAAAGTAACCGCAACTCCCCTCACACAACAGTCAGTCTGACTAGGGCGTAGTGAGTGCCACTTCATCCATGTTGTATGTGCAGGAAGAAATTCATATGAACAAACAATTAAGTTCAGCGATTCTTTTTCTTAAAACTAGTTATCTCTCAAAGAAACTTTCTTCCCGTAATAATTTATAAAGGTCTTAGAACTTTTTCATTGCAATGCCACACAATTCTTGACTTCTGTGACTTTGTTTTATTTCATAACTATATTTCATGCAGTTAGTAGTACTTATATTTGAACATTAGTAATATGTTTACAGTGTGATCTGTACAGATAATTTTCATATTCTTTACTGCCATTTTTAAATACTAGTGCAACCTTTCAAAATGAATCCTTAAAATGAATCCTGACAAATGCAAAGTGTTGTTCAGCAAAGCATGGAATGACAACAAAGACATAATGGCTGCAGGATCAATATTAGACATGACAGAGGACTTCTGTTACCCGTTTCATCTCTCATACAGGTAACTGTGAGAAGCAAGTACAGCATTCAATAGACTATCCAAAATCTGGAGATCAAAAACATTGCACTGTCCACAAAGGTGAAGCTATACCAAGCACTGGCACTGTCTACACTCTTATATGGAGCTAAGTTACAGCCAATCACAGCATCAGCCATGAGAAAACGTGTGGCTGCTCATCATAAATTGTTAAGATGCATTGTGGGAATATCATAGAAGGACAATGTAAATAAATGAGTGTTAGAGAAAGAAGGCAACGACAGAAAATTGAAAATATCTTTATGGAAAGAAGACTAAATTGGTTTGGTCATGTTGACCGTATGGACACTAGAAGGATTCCTATACAATCTCTCAAATGGGAGCTAGCTGGATACAAGAGAAGACCAGGCAGATCTGGACAAAACTGGAAAGGAGTTGCAACAAGAGAACTCCAGTGCCGGAATATCACATGGGAGAAAGCTAAAGAAGCAGCAGCTGATAGGGCAAAGTGGAGTCAACTTCTGGCCCATTGTATCATTGATGCAGGGTGAACTGAAGACCAAAGAAGAAGACTGCAATCTCTTAGCACATAGCAGCATTTTCTCTCTGTAATGAACAGATAGATGTCTGACTACACAAATGGTGTTCAATTTTTTATGCATTTCTGAATGCCACTTCATGTGCATATTTGCAGGTTAAGATATCTAACTGTTGAGATACATGTACTTGTATATTTTTTCTACCTTTTTTTGTATTTTATCTCTCTCTTTATATATATATATATATGTGTGTGTGTGTGTGTGTGTATACTTACAGATATAAATGGATTAAAAATTCTACTTACTGTAGAATTCTGGCCAGCATTACACTTTTGAAAGTCATCATACCTGTTATGGCACTGCTGACTAGAGTGGGAGAGGGTTATACCTGTCAGGGTTAACAGGTGGTCACCCAACTGCTGCCGGATATCAATTTTTCCCTCCATACTGGTATGCATGCATGCCTGGATCTTCATGTTCTGTAGAAGGTAGAGCATGATTAAGGTCTTTATCTCAAACCATGGAGGTGTGGGACCTTGTGCGTTCACAGACACTGCCATTATTCGAAGAGCCAAAACCAGAATGAGGAAAGTATGGTAAGGGCTGTGTTAAGCAGGGTTAGCACCACTACCTGTGGGGTGTGACATCACCTTGGCCAAACCCTTTTTTACTAGCATTCTCATTAGACCAGGTATTGATAACGGTAGTCCGTTGTGGTGGTGCAGCGGTAGCGTTGTCGCCTCACAGTCAGACGCTGTCTGGTTCGATTCTCAGCTAGACCGTCTTCTGCGTGGAGACATGCGTGAATGGGCGTACCTTCGTTGAAGGTTGTGCATCAGGGCTGGTAACTCGGCACGTAAAAATCAACTACCAGTCATTAGCGGACCGGAGTTCCGCTGTGGCGACCCCTAACTGGGAAAAGCTGAAAGACACAAAATTGATAACATTGGCAGGTTTGGCACAACCAAGACTGCATTGTCTCACACTTTTTTTCTTAAAGAGAAACACTTGCCAGACCATACAATTATTGATGGATTATTTCTACATTTATTTAAAGCAGTTAAAACAGTTAAGTGTTGCCAGTAATATATATTCCTAACATTTACATTTTTTTATGTCTGACTTTAGCGGCATTTGGTTTCCTGCAGTGAAGTGGGACTTATTCCTTTTTCTATCACCTTTTCTCTAATAGGTAGTGGAGAAAGAAATGTTAATATTTATTTTTTTATTTACTTAACATTTGTTGACTGGGATGTTTGACAAGGACAGAGCCTATTTTCAGTGGAGGCCCAGGGAGAAGCACTCCACACGCATGTCTTTGGAATGTGGGAGAAAACTGGATTACGCAGGGGAAACCCATACGAATGCAGGGACGACATGCAGAGTCCACACAGAAGGCACAACAGCCGAGAATTGAACCAGAGAACCTCTTGCTAGGAAGCGACAATGTTAACCACTGCAGCAGTACACCCCCTAATACTAATGTGATGAAATTTTCTAAGACTTTTGTATATGTGACATTCAGACTTAGATGGCCAGGGATTAATCTTCAGATTCATTTCAACCTGGCATTCAGATAACTCCATAATGAATTTTACCAGTATATCCTTATAATGGCTAGTTCTGTCCAAGCAGTATGTGCCCCTGAGCAGCTTGGTATTGCAGCAGACTGCTCTGGAGTTCGTAAACACCTACAACACGTCCACAGCTTTTCAGATTTGTTCATGTAGTGTGCTACACGTGTTCACAATCGGCGAATATCCAGAATATGCTAATGTACTTTGTAACACATTTACATCATATTATGATTGATAGACATACATAGAAATGTGGCTAATTTGCATAATAAAAGTGTATATTGGCCTGAATTTTCACCACAAGTTGAGCTGCACCATACTGATTCACGAATAGCAGAAACAGGTGTCAAATTAATTAGGATAATTCTGACAGCAAAAAGTAAGAAAAAGTTTATAAATTAGGTAATAGTTATTAACAGGCCAATTAACAGTTACTATCATAATGTCTTAAATCTGCTTTTAAATATAATATGACTAGTTAATTATGAGGAAGTTCTTGCAATTTGTTTGACATGTGGTGCTGTTCATTGTTGAATAATACATCATTACAGAACTTTTATATTGTCCACACTTATGCAAACTGGTTATTGCAGTTGAGAATGTGTACTCTGCAGAAGACAGAAATACACATGTGAAGTGAAAGTGTTGTTTTACTACTCTCAGTGGGGGAGGCATACCTGACAATGGCAGACAGGACTGCATTGTAATGTAGCTGTAATTACTTTCATCAGTGCTGATTATTTTGTGAATTTTTGATGCTTTTGTATGTTTTTACAACTAGTCTTTTGTAATCAGTTATTTTAAGTCCAAACGTTAAGACTTTGCCAGACTAGAAAGGGTTAAACAGTCTCTAGCAGTTGTTCTAAACTGATTAATGAGAGCTGTGATGCGATTGGTATAACAGTTGAATGACTGAATATATATACTGATCTATTCACTTTGAAATGTTTCAGTTATGACAAAGTGGTGTGCTACCACCACGAAAACGCTTACCTATTTGAGTTGCATTTTATCTATTAAAGCTGTGTTTTTTATACCAAGTGTGAGCCTTCTTGGCTATGGTTGGTGCACTGGAAGCTGTTTTGTGTAGTCATCATATATAATATCAACATATGTGAATTTAATCAAGAAATCCAGAATGTCAACTATTGTTTTCTCATCCTGTAATACCATTTTATTAGGATATCTGTATCTCTAATATAATTCAGTTCATGGCTTACACTTTCCAAATTTACACTGCATTTGTTTTGTTATATTTATATCATACTGTAATCTTGCATTTCTCTGTATTTGCTTCTGGTCGTAGCTGAAAAGATTTATATAACTTACCCACACACTGAATAGCAAATAAACAAACAAGTGAGTAAGTGAACAAGTGATTAAGAAAGTTAAATAAATAAGCAAACATATATTTTGAGAATGCAGATGTCATATTACCTTAACTATGAAAGCTCAGTAAAATTTTTCAACTTTGTTTTCTTCAGACAGTGCCTTGTAAATGTTTTGTGTGTTTAACACCATTGACACTGGCATTGGTAAATAAGAATCTGAACGCAGTTCAGCATACCCTTTAGATAAAACATATCAGATTCAAAGAAATAACAAGAAAGAGAGATTAAAAGGTCAAAAGACTGCTCAACCCTAATTGGTTAGTAGCTCTATATATTCATAATTTTAAGAAAAATTAGACTACAGTTTGATGATTCCTGTTTTGGAGCAATTAATGCAACAGTTAGGTAGCAGGTAAACACCTAAGACATTCTTTGAAAAATTGCAATAACCATAATGAGCAAACAACAGTATTTTTTAATTAATTGTTGATGAAATCTCAAGGAACTAGATACTTATCTAACTTTTAAGTACTAACTGCCTCTACTGTAGTAAAGTGGGCCCCCCAGAATAGTTCATTCATTATCTCTTTCATCAATATCCACCTTGCCCAAATAAGGACTGTATGGGATGCAAAACCTATCTCAGCACATAGAAGGCACAAGGCAAAGAACATAATTTTTTCTAAGTTACTAGCCTACCAAAAGATAAAGTTAACACACCTGTGCATGCATGTGCGAGTGCGCGCGCACACACACACACACACACACACACACACACACACACACACACGCACACACACACGCACATATATCTTCAATCAATTTAGAGAGTTGGAAAGCCATATAATGCATGTCTTTTGGATGTAGTGTAAAGGTTGGTAAAATGGATGTCATAAATCCCACAGTGATGCAGGAAGAACATAACGACACATAGAGAACCCTATGTGGAAACCAAACTGGAGAGCCAAGTGTTGTGAGACAGCAGGTCTAGCTACTACATCACTATAAACCCCCCTCATCTCCATATTTATTCCGTCGAGTACTTTTTTCTCCAAACACCTGTCTGAAAGAGAATACTCAATGATTCCCAGACATGCAGTGCCAGCTACTTCACCTCCGTCTCTCTCTAACTGATTCTCATCTGCTTTTTCTTTCTGCAAAATGGAGGCTGCTATTGAATTTAAACTAAGACTAACATTCACTTTCAAACATTTTTTAGAACAAATAACCCTCCATTCATATGTTTCTCATTTCCAGTCACTTATCTGTGTTTCATATTCTTTGTTTCATTTGTAAATCAGCTTATTCCTCCCTTCACCACTTACATTTAATGAACATTTAGTGCAATCCATGCTGCCCTTATGATTTTTTTCTCCTTAGCTCATTCCACGAAGTTCTGGATCCCTTCCTCCATCTCCATGACTTTTCATTCAGTGCCCTGTTTTTCTGTCTTTCTGTATCTGTGACAATAATTTCAGTCAACTGCTCTTTATCTGCTAATGAGGCATAAACTGGCTAGCACTACTGTCTAGGCTATAGACATCACATGATGTAGAGGAGGTTATGCAAGAAAACATCTAATCTCAGTGTTAAATAGCTGCAACTAGATGTAAAGTTTTTTTCTTCACAAATGTTATGATACAGGGTCTTCTGTGGTATAATACATTTGGAAAAAATATTATCAGTTTTGGGGCATTCCCATCCCATATGATATACAGAGCTTCATCCCACAGTATAGTTTCTAAATGTTGTAACTTCAAATACAAAATAGGGTTATCTGCAGTGAACTCAAAAATTATAAGTTTACAATCATTAATATTTCCATGCAGAAAATATATATATATTTCCTCAGTATCAGTTAAAGAGTCTCACCCCTTCTTATCCATGTGTGTATTTTTAGACTTTTTCAATAATGCTCATACCTTTGCCCACCTATTCCCAAATGTCTTTACACACTTTCAATGGAATCTGTACATTTACTGGCAGACATCAGTGTTTGATGGATTCATGCCAGTTCAATTTTAATACTTCTTTTATTTTATTTTCTGACTTCGCCCTGCATCTCCCCACTTCATATTTTGGCAAGAGTTTCATTATGGTGCTGACAGTATTCAACTTTAAAACGTAATAGCAAGACTTACTCTAGTTTTGTGCATATTTCACCTTCCACTTTGCAGCAGCATATTCCTTAAAATGAATAATCACAGTTTATTTGCAAAGTTCATGAACTAAATGATTGCTGCCCTCCTGGCCATCAAAATATGGTCAACAAAGTTTTTGCTTGTATATATTGCACAACTCCTCAAAAAAAATTTTACAAGTACTTTGTTATATATGTAGCTGAAGTGAGACACATTAACCCCCCTCCAAAAAAAAAACAAAAAAACTTTCTTTCTTCTGCATCTCAAAATAATAACTTTTTTATAACATATCTTGTCCCCAGAAAAAGTGTTCATTCAACCATAATTTGACAAATGTCACTTTAATATATATAGGCCTAAATAAACAAATCATATATAAAAAAGCATTTATTTGGAAATGTTAAATAACCTTTTTTCTTTCTCCTTTTTATGTGTGGAGACATGCAACCTCTGTTTACTTGGCTCATTATGTAGATTTTAGCTTAGCATTTGTCATGACAATGGTAACAACTCTGGAATGAATGCTTTTTATAAAGGGTACTTTTATTGCTTTGTCTTGAGGTTTTAGTTCTGCGTTGATGAACAAAACAAGAGTTTCCAGTGAGTAATATTGACTGATAAATGAGACAGCAAATTATGATAATCAGCAACATCAGTGACTGGATAGAGATATTCAAAAATTCCTCCATTTTTTCTTACCAAATCATTGTTTATCTGATAGTGTGGTAGAATGTGTTGCAAAAGTTGACAAAATTAGTTTTATCTTCTCAGCTATGTAGGAGGAAGAGACTTCCTATTTCTGTAATAATTATATTATTGATTGTGTTGTTTATTGCTTTAAACTATTGAGGTCAGCTTTTTGCTTTAATGTTTAGGCCACTGCAGTCAGCTATTTTTTAGCAAACTTGTGTAAGTACAGTTTCTTGATAACTGCAAGCAAATCAATTTAACATTAAATGTGAATGAATATTCTGAAAAAATAATTCTTTGTCAATCAACTAATATAAAAGAGAAGGCAGGACCTTTGTCAGAGTGGGATTGATTTCTTGGGTGAAATGTAAAGTGAAAGGACATATTATGAAAAGCACAATTGCATAGAAAACAACTGCATGCAGATTTGTAGCAATTCATAGCTGCGGTGGCGGTGCTGCGGTTGCGTTGTCACCTCATAGTAAGACGTTGTCCCGTTCGATTCTCAGCTAGAGCATTTTCTGTGTGGAGGCATACGTGAATGGGGCATGCCTTGGTTGAAGGTTGTGCGTCAGGGCTGGTAACCCGGTATGTAAAAATCCACTACCAATCATTAGCGGACCGGAGTTCCGCTGTGGCGACCCCTAACTGGGAAAAGCAGAAAGACACAAACAATACTGTGCAACCATGCAGCAAGGAAAAGTGGGCATTCTAGAGTATATGCAAATTACAGCATAATGGCATGCTAATTAAAACACTTGTTGAAATGAGGTTATAAATCACATGTAAATGTGCACAGGTGCAATGCAGTTATGATTCATAGTTATAGGTAAAATAATTTATGTACAACTCTGAAGAAAATTATGAAACAAAAAATAAAAGAAACACAAATAATAATGATTCACAGACTATAAAAGTGCTTGGGATCATAGCAGTAGTTACACAGCAGTATCTATACTGGTCATTATCTCAGCTAGATTTCATCTGTCAGCCTGCAGATCTGTCAGATGGAGATACAAATGATGCTAAGGTTGGATAATGCTTCACAGTTTCTCACATCAATAGTATTCTATATGTCTCAGAAAGGACCATTCATAATATACTTATGTGTCTGGCCCTCCAGTCCTGCTGAACACCATAGGCATGTCTAACAGTCAGTACCAGCTACAGGTATATTTCAGAGATCATCTGGGGATATATAAGGGATATCACAGGCATCTAACTACAGAATACTTAAGTTTCTCAAAGCCATGCTTCTAAATATGGAAGAAATTTTCTGGAAACTTAGCATTATAGTGGAGACAGATACAACTATGCTTGTCTTTTATGACGTATCATGTGCCTCCCTGTGAACAGCCCACACATACGTCCAGTGCCACCCTGATATGAAACAATACCTAATACTCCTGGAGTGTTGGATGCTATAGTCAGCCTGCAATCTGTACCTGCACTGATACAATATTGACATCAGCTTTATATGTTACTAATCTGGTACGTAGTCTACTAGGATGATTAGAGGTTGGACCATTCTGGTACTGGTAACCCCAACGTCTAGGATGAATCCTTCCTCATGAAAGGACACAAAAACCACCAGCAACTCAGTTAACATGGAGGACGCTGTGGGCCATCCCAGTGAATGACCTCTGTGATGATATGGAAAAGGCCTTTGCAGACAATAAGTTGTGAATATAATTTATTTATTTTTATTTATTTTACATTTGTTGACCGGGATAGTCCGACTGGATGCATGTCCATTTTCAGTGGAGGCCCGGGGAGAAAAGCTCCAAGGGTAAGCAGATACAGCATTACATAATACCAGCATTACATATTACAAACAGACTATTTACAGAGATTACATAAGTAAGCAAGTTAAACAAGTTCCACAGGTTACAGTTAGTCCTGAGCACAAGTCAGGATTAAATTAAATTACACAGTAAACTGGTTAACAAATGTTTACACATTTGAGTTAGCCTGGCTTGATACATTGACATAGCCAGTTAAGTGACAAATGTTGTTTGAGTCTAGTTTTAAATTGACCTAAGGTGGAAAGTAAGGTAATATCAGCTAGAAGAGAGTTCCAGGATCTACTTACAGAGTTTGCAAAGAGAGAATCACCGGCTGTGTTATTAATTTTGCTAGTCTGAATTAGTAGTTTGTTAGAGGATCGAAGCGGTCTAGGATTGTTATAGGGGGTGATAATATTTTTAAGTGCAGGAGTATTGTCCAGATTATAGAGGATTTTATAGGCCATAATCAGTTGGTTATACTGGATTAGGCTAGGTAGTTCAAGCCAACCAAGCTGATTTAGATTGATGCAATGATGTGTCCTAAAAGGCAGCCCAGTGGCAAACCTGGCAATGTGGTTGTAGCAAATTGAGAGTTTGTTAAGGACAGTCTTGTTCAAATTCGAGAGTAGAGGGGATGCATACAGAAGGGTTGAAAGAAGGTGAGAGCGAGCTATGGCAATTTTAGCTGGAGGGGTTAGGAAGGCTTTTATTCTGTAAAGTGACCCTAGTTTTTATTGATGGTTTTGATAGTTTGGTTAACATGTAGGTCAAATTTGAGATTATTGTCTATGATGACACCTAATAGTTTTGTAGATGGGTCAGGGGAGATTATTGTGCCATCATTTGATTTTATGGTAAAGGTGAAAGCGGTAGACCTACGTGTTGGTGAAAATAACAGCATTTTAGTTTTTTGGGATTTAGGATCAGACGATGTTCAGAAAGCCAGTTTTCTATTGTATTAAAGGTGGTCTGGGTAGCTGACCATAACTCTACTGAAGATGTGGCTGAGCAAATCAGAGTAGAGTCATCAGCATATTGGATACAGCTGACTTTTGGGATGACAGTATAAAGGTCGTTAATGAAGATGGAGAACAGCAAGGGCCCTAGTATAGAGCCTTGTGGTACTCCGAGGGTGTTAGGTAGAAGGTTAGAGAGTTTGTTCTGCCAGAGGACAGCCTGCTGTCGACCATTCAGGTAGGATTGAAACCATTGGAGGGCTCCAGTATCTAGACAGAATGTTTGCAGGGTGTGGATTAAAAGTTGGTGATCAACCATATCGAATGCCTTGGAAAGATCCAAAAAGAGGGCCGAGGATAATTAAATTTTAGATTTCCATCATTTATATATTATTTAAAATATTATTGAGATATTCAGTTTAAATTGTATATATGTACATTCTATTTCATTTTTTTTCCATCAGCTGCAATCAGCTCTTTTTTTCTTTTTCACTTTCAGCATGTATTGATCTACCAGGTCTACATTAATCTCTCCTAAGGTACTGCCTGAATCATGTCTAGGATGGTGAAAAGCTTGAGGATTCTGGTACATCTGCTGTACTGCATGATCCAATATACCATGCAGTGGTAGCCTGACAAACTCCACTATGGTCATCTTCAGGTGGAGCTTGCATATAAGCAACCTCCCAAACATGTGCCATAACATTTGTAGCATGGAGCTGCCTCCACCACCCCTTGATGGGCGAGCTGGTATTTCCTGTTTATGACTATTCTCTCCTACCTGGTCCCTCCAGCACTAGAGCCATTAATTGAACAAGGTTTTATCTGGGGTGCAGTTAGGGCTTTATACTACAGGTCATAGGTTCTAAGTCAGTATTAATGTTGTTATTATGAGGAAATCACTATTGTATCTTTGAACAACATATTTATTAAATATAAAATGTAATGGAAAGTATTACAACTAGTAAGTAAATGTTTTTGCTGTTTGCACTGAGCAGTTTGGCATTTTTATTTTGACAGTAAGCCTTGTGGATCTAGTGATATAAACATTTGTTTGAAATGTGAAGACATAACTTGATTTTGACAAAAAGAATGTCAGAGTACAATCCTCCAGAGCTCCACTGGAGCAAATGAATTATGTGCCACTATTCCAGTGAAGCTGTTTATGGTCCCTCAGGTCTCTCCAGTGAAGGAGGCTGAACTTGTGGATGCAGGCTCCATTCATATGTAGTGGTTAGAATCCCTTTGAAGTTTCTTAAGATGTCTAACCTTAACAAACTCATATTTAGTGACTCTTTTCATGCCATTTAGGCTTACAGTTATGCTTGGAAGGTTCAGATTCATTCCTCAACTCTCAACATTTGTTCTTAATTTTTTTTTTTGTTTTGCTGCCAGCTGTTACGTTCGAATAGTATTTCATCCAGTGTAGGGGCAGCTTTTTCCAGATAGTGTTTCAATTTCTCTTGTAACACATTGTCAGCAGGTTTTTCAGACTTGAATGTTGTTAATGCACACTGTGTTAGGGGATCCATCTGTTGTCCATGCTTGGCTGAAGGTAAACCTCCTGCAATTGCAGGGTACAAGTTTAAGACTGATTTGTTATCAGGAACGTATTGTTAACTGTTTAAACACGATCAGGTTTTTATCTAAAATAGACTGAATCATCCATCAGAAAGTATGGTGATTATAAAATCAACAATCATTTTTGAGTGAATATGTATATGAATTAACAACAGTATCCTAATATTATGATAAATGTGTATAGGTAAAATGGTGCACACTGGCCTTGATACCACAGAGATATGCACATTTTCCAAAGTCTTAGTATGCAGCCCATCCACTCTTCCATTTGCTGCATTCAGTCAAATTAAACAGTAGGATATGTATAGGTCAACAAGAAGTAGCATGCATCTAACTTACTGAGCAGGCGTTTTACTTTATTTCTATTACAGAAAGCTTTGCAATATCCAGTTTTAAGTGCCACAGTCTCACAAACTAGTAAATCATGCAGCCCACACCTTCATTCTTTTAGCCACATCATGCCCATGCCCAGGGGGGGGGGTTATATCTGAAAGACTATGTGAAGGTTACAAGTCCCATTGAAAAAGCTTAGGAGTGATATACAATGTTTTTGATGAGAATTTAGATAAACACTTTCTCTCATTTGACAATTTCCTTTATACTAGTCATTCTTAGGAAGTTAGATAAAGACATATTATCATGCCACTGCTGATTACTGTGTACCTCTGTATATGTAACTATGTATGATTCTGTTAACTGCTGTAATACTTCAGACATCCCTGAAAATAGCTTCCCAATTAGTTGCAGTGTTTGCTTGCCTTAGCTTTACAATGGTGCTGTGTTCTGTTCTTCCTAGCAATGACGTTGCACAAATCTGAGTGATATTTAAACAAATGGTGCCAAGTGCCACAGTTCTCTACAAATCACTTTATTTTGTGGTTGTGGATATGAATAAAGAAGACCAGCTATGTCTTTAATCATTTTTCTGACATTCCACACTCGCGTGTTCATACTGGAGATTTGTGTGGGCATTGCATCATGCTTCTGTATTGCAGCAAACTGTGCTGCTTGTGATTTAGAAATAACATTATATGAATCATTCAATATCTATCAGTTCACTTCATGCGGAGAACCTACTGCTTTCAGAGGATATTTGTTTTTTCTGCACAGCAATCTCCTGTGGTGTGTCGTATGAAGGAGAGCAGGATTATCCCCTAACTCATTTTTAACTAGCTCTTGGAGTTACTACTGAGCCTTTATTATTGCCTCTTTGGAAAACTTGATACCTGGTGTGACAAGGGCATTAACAGGATGAGATAGCAGTGTATGCATTTGTATGTGACCTACAATACTGCCATGCAAAAGTGGAAAGCAGAGAATAGAAAACAATGACCATTTTGGTATTGCATCTGTCACTGCAAACATTTTAGAAGGCTTTACCAATGACTTGATATATGCATTCTTGCTACTGGCATGTCTTTCTTTTATGTAGAATAGACAAGTTGTATCGGGTGTGTACAGATTCTATGTCAACTAAAGCTGGTATTGGGAAGCATTGTGATATGCCAGGGTCCAGCAGAAACCTCTCATGAAGTGAGGTTATACAGAATCATCTTAGATTTCCAGCAGGCTAGCTGGTGCATTTTCATGTGTACAGGAGACATATATGTGTGTAAATTTGCTTATTTATGCTGCCATTCTGCTGGCATAGAGGGATAAAGCCTTGACAATGACCCATACAACCTGGGCAAGATTAACATTTAAGATAACTGATGGAGTGGCAGGAAAGAATGGGCATTACCATCCCAGGGTTGGTGTGGGGACCTATTGGTGCTACTATGTCTATCCTTAATGAAGGCTGAGGAATACACACTAGTAGGAATGCCTACAGAGGGTAAAGGGTGAACTGCAGAAAAGGAGGGTGTTATATGTCTCATGTCTACATTGCATGCCCACCCCCGGCATACCACTAGATCCACAAAGAGAGGAGTGAAATGGGTAGGTTCTAAGTGCCCCCCCACCACAGAAGGATGCACAGGCATACCAAGCCCCTTGAGTTCTACAAATGGTCCCAGAAACAATGTAGCAAGTCTAGGGGAGGGAGTAAGCAGGTTATATACCCAGCATGGATGATTACCAGGGTACTAGTTTGGTGTAATGAAGTGACAGTGGTGGTGGGGAGCCAAACAATACATATATATTTATGTACAGAAAATACACAGATCTGCATGCTTCCTGAGACAGAGATCAAGGGTCAATGCTATGGACAATAGTATGAAGCTGTTGTTTTAGATTGGTACGTTCCTCTGTCTTTGTCAGAGCTTGCTGATGTGAGAACTTCTTTTTCAGCACAAGCAGAATGGGATCATAAATGTGTTTTCTGACATATGATGCTGGAAAGATTGGCACCTAGGAAGAACTTGTAGTACTGATATATGCTGACTGGTTTGATATATATTCATTCATTTATAGGGCAGGTTCACTTATGGCAATCTTCTCATTGTATCTTCACGCTGTAAATCCAGAGGATATAGTACCTAATCTCACAACTCAAGCACAGCCTGTCACTGCTAAGGCTGTAGCTAGAGGAGGGTGAAGGGGCTAGGAATTCTTCATTAGAGAGAGCCCTAAACATTCACAGGTAAGTAGCATGGCTTCATTGCTTGCAGTGTCCTGACTATTGCTGGAACAGAAGGTGGTGTTTGAAGGTGAGTGAGCATTTAGCAGTCATATGGTCCATATGCCCACCCAGAAGACCCAAACAATTAGGCTGATAGAGGAGGGAGTGGACCATTCCACAGGTCGGGCCAATCCAGTTGCTGGTGATGGGTTGGAATAATGTTCCTCTTGGCCATTCAGCCACATGGACAACTGCACATACCACATCCTATCCCCAACCTGCTCTATCCCCATCCTATTGTGTTCAGCTATATAACTATACTTTGTCCAACCACACCTATCAACATTTGTCTGCTCTGTGTATCTCTGTCCATACTATGTCTCCCCATCCTAATGTGAGGACATCCACACCAGTTTATCAGTGTTGCTTTTTGCTTGGCTGTTTGCACACTGACCAACCCCATTGGCCCTCTATATTAACCTACTTCTTCTTTTGCCTTCTGCTTCCTTATCACATCCCCCCCTCAGTTATCAATGTAGAAATAAAAGCAGGACATATAACCTCAAAAATGCTTATCTTGTCTTCCTCCTAGCCTGAACTCTCTTATATGTTATCTTTCTGTGTGTCCTTCTTCTCTCCACCTTCCTACATTCCCTAACCAACTTTCTGCAACCTCTTTTATAAATCATGTAGGTTTCCATGTATGCAGACATCAGTATTTGGCATTACTGTGTAGCTGTATAATGCTATGCCCAAAGTTATGCCATTCTGCCTTTGGGCACACTAGCACATGCAACATTGTTCTTATTTGCATTCCTGAGAGGTGCTGCCTTCAGGTGGTCAGAGTTTTGTGTATGAATGGTTTTATAACTTGCAATATTCACTCAGTGTAGTAACTAGCCACTACACATAGTTTGCCTTGGTCATCTCTGTACATCCGCTACATGGATTGTATCTGGCATGCATCTTTACTGTGTTCCTCATCTATGGGGAACAAAGTGGAGATAACTTCCAAAAGGCTTCCTGTTCCACTTTAAATGTATAACTATTCTATTTTTAATTGCCCCTTTTGAAGGGTAATCCAGGAGCAGTCTGTGGTTATGTGACCTGTGAAGAATCACACACTAAGAAAATGCATTTGGAGGAAATCATACCCAAAATCTTGGACACAGGAAACATCTAATTAATGGCTTAGAGTTTATCTGTTCTACACCAACTGCTAGACTTACTGCTGCATATTGTTGAGAAGCTTCTCAAATTCTATGCAGGCATAATACACATCTCTACAACTAACAACCAACTGTGTTAATTTTTATATCAATGTGAAATAAAGCTATTGATATTGTTAGTCCTCTGGATGACAAAGCTTTTGGTCTGTCAAAGGCCTTTGATAGCATTCCTCAGGAATGTATCGTAAATAAGTTTGCAGGTTTGGCTACAGATCCATGTATAGTCAAGTCCCATAGGCCTTTGGTAGCTTTCATGAGGAATGCATGATAACAGAACTTACAGATTTGGGTAGATATCTGTATGTACACAAGTAGATGGAAAACTGGCTCAGCAGGAAGATGTATAGTTGTACTTCTCAGAAATGTCCACTCTGACTCATTCCTGGTGCATTCATTGGTTCCTCAATATTACCTATTGGAGCAGTTCGTATGTAATGCTTTGTTTGTATCTGGAAATGAGAATAGTAATATATGGTACAAACTGAAAATCATTTGACAAATGTTCTAAAATCAAAGTGGCAGTCTCTTAAACTGACTTTTTTGGACAATCTGTGGCACTGGCTTAAAGACAGCCTAATTAAGTTTACCATAACTAAAAGTGCATCCTAGCATTGAAGAAAACTAATGTTGGCTGTCTTCATGCTATTAATAATTTTCTGTTTAATAAAGTAGTAACCTATAGAGAACTAAGCATGATATGTGCTAATACATTATCATTGTGTTAGAACAGTGATATTAGATATGTATATTGTGCTGTTAGGTATGTTTTATTCACAATTTGGTAAAGAAAAACATCTGTTATTCTAAACAGCTTTAAAAGTTTAATATGCTTGAATATAAAATAGTCTACCTTTTGCAGCTAATTAGAGTCTGATAATTGCAACAAGAAAACTTCAGAGATCTTCAAGCAGGCACATTCGCTAGATAAATGGAATAAAGTTATTGATTTGGACAATCCATATGCTACTATTTTTTTGCGCCTAATCCTTGGGTGGTTACCAAGTCTCTCTCCAGCTCACCCAGTCAGGCTGTCTGCTCTTTGAGAGGCAATTACCTATGACCCACTGAAAGCAGCAAATAGGAAAAGCAGTGCCAGCATGCATGTTCCAGGCTGTTCTCTTGTGCATGTATGCTGTGCCCAAAAGGTGGCATGCAAAGGGTATAAGTAATGGTGCATCTCCCTCACTTCCACCACAGATGTCCATTCAATGGCCTTGACTTTTTGATGACAACGATACTCTAGTGAGCACCAGTATCTACAAGGTTTTCAAACATGGACTAGCATGTGCTCGTTGACCCTCTCTCCAAAGACACGCAGGCTGGTTTGACCTCATCAGCTGACCCTATCTTCCACATCCAGCTCCTCCAGTACCTAAAGCTTTTAACTGAACTTGGGATGGATAAATCATACTTAAGGTTTTATCACTCCATGCAAAAGATCCAGCATATGTCACATGTTGCAGATTGATAATGAGATTGAGGGCACTGAGACCTAAAATCAGGAATGATGAATAATCCTGGCCTTCAGTAGTATCAGTATAGAAGGTCATTCTTATAACAGTTAAGATCACAATTGTATCTATACAGTTAGCTATCACAATTGCAGATATCAGCCCAAGTTCCTTCTAGGGTGGCCTTTCATTAGAATGAATTACTCCTTAGTTTGCAAATAGTTCACTCACTAATCACATACCAGGCTCTATTGGGCATGTCTGCAGTTGTCCTGGTGCAAAGAGAAATAGGTCAAAGTTTCAAGTTACTTCACTGTCTCATTGTGATGCTTAGATCATATATATCAAAAATATTCTGCAGGTAATATTAAGTTCTTCTATAGCCAAGGTCTAAACTATAATATTTTTCAGAAAACTCAAATTATATTTATTCAGGCTATATCATTTTAATGAATGAGATACTTGCTCTTAAATATGTAAGGGTTACAATAAGAGATTAGTTTGTTTTTCTTAAGATTACCACTGTATTGGTCAGAATGGAATCTTGATTGCTGACCATGCAGCTATTACTCTTATAGCAGGGACCTCGTGGCCGTAAGGTCAACTATACCAAGAGTGGTCTCAGTGATCAGGATATGACATGAGAATTCAGGTTACAGCATGCAGGGTAGAATAGACAAGCCAAACACAGTTGGTATGCATTGCCATGATCACCAGATAGATTCTGCACCTGCTGGGACCATGGCAAACAATTAATAGTACACACACACACACACACACACACAAACACACACATAGAGGTACATTTGGTTTGTTTGTGCAAAGTTTCATCTTGTCTTGAATGATCGATTATGTTCCAATGCAACCCAACTTGCTAATAACATTGACCCCCCCAATTAGACACATGTTAAAGCCAGTGAAAGAGAAAGAGAGAGTGTGAGAGAGAAATACACATGTATCTATATATATAGATATATCTTTAGATATTGGTATAAATATAAATATAGATATTGACATATATATATTTGCACACACGCACTTGCAATGATACAATGAAAACTATAGTGAACCATCATGTATTCCAATATGTGTGTTTTGTTTTTACTGGTATGCAGATTGTTTGACTTAATAAGTATTAGCAATTGCCTTCAGGAAAGCAACAATGGAGGAATACTGTCCTCTCTGTGCAAGTCAGCATTTTATTCTATGATACTTTAGGCCATCCCTGTTGCATCCTTTGCATTCTGTTATAGAATGACTCTCTTTAGGCAGTACTGTGTTGTCTTTTTTTTTTTTTTTTTTTTTTGAGACTCTGACCGTTTTATTCTTTGGCAGTGGTGTTATGTTTATGTAGCCGCCTTCTCAACAATTCACCCTGTGCAGGATGTGCCATGGGGAAAAACTTCTGCTGCAAACATTTCTATTCACAGAGTGATTCACAGTAAGACATCAGGCACCAAGTACATTCATTTTCAACTGTAAGTGTATAGGTATTATCATGTCTCCACATTCATGTTTTATCTGCAATTTATTTATAGATTTGTATCTCATATGTGTGTGGTATGCATAGTTGTCATTAATATAATAAGCAATTACCTTAGTAGTTGTTGTAACCATCCTCTGTCCAAGGGTGTAATTTTTTAAGAGATTTGTTTGCACACATTTGAATAGAAAAACTCATTGCACACATCCCTTTACAAAAAAATGAAGAGCATCCATTCAAACAATTTTCATTGATAAGCTGCATGTATTTTCATCAGCTAGCGAGTGTTCAAGGAATGCATTTATGTATAAAATGTCCAGAAGGATACAATGGACCATAAATGATAATGCAAATAGGCAGAAGTTAACTTTTAAGACTACATCTATATTCTTCTAGACCTGATAAATTTCTCACTGTTGTTTAGTAGTTACCTAGAACACATGTATGCACACTCTATCTCTCTAGCCTCTCTCACACACATACACACACACACACACACACACACACACACACACACACACACACACACACACACACACACACACCAGGGAGACATAAACACTATGTCTACCTTTTTCCTGTCTTCTTTTTTCCCACAGTGTTAAGTTATGTGAAAACAGGGCAATACAACTTGAGGATAGGTGTATAATGTGTCTGTTATCTGTACTAATAAATATTTTTAAATTAAAACAAAAATTGTGAAAGGCTACAGGATGGTTTGTGAACTGCAAGAGTATTTTTAGAGAAACAGCACCAAAGATCATTTGTGATCAATATTGTTCAATATGAAAATCACCTCTTTCAGTCATTTTCTTTTCATGCTGTCAAACTGACACTGATGCTGCCTTTGTTTAAATGCTGGCACACATATTTTACAATCAGATCATGCTATCAGGCTACCGGCTTGGGGAGAAGAGTAAACATAGCTGGATTGTTTCCTGCAGTCTAGTACTATGTGTGTTAGCTGTATAATGACACAGTGACTGTCATACTAACATAAGCCGTTCAGATAGGAAACATATGGCAGAAGTCACTGAATTTTCCATGACTTATGTTTGTGAAGATATTGCAGAAATACTAAAACCCTGCTATGTGATGGCCTTGATCCTAAAAAATTAGATATGCCTTTTCTCAGTCAGCTTCTATTTCCTTCACCTGACATGTCGCAGAGGTTATGAACAACAAACAGAAGATGAATCCACACTTACTAAAATGTGTTCAGCAGCAACATCCACTTCCATGTTAGTCCAGCTGCTCTAGAAATTATTTTTTTAATAAATGTAGGAAATACAGGATTTTTTTAATGTGGTGTAGTGTTCGCCTCCCCTTTGTTAGTTAGAGCATGCACTATGCCTAGTGCTTGTCTATAAGAACAACCACCATGCTATTCTGGTATGCTATGCAGTCCTGCCATTGCTGGTAGAAGCTGGTGAAGTTCCCTTTCACCCTCACCTGACACAGGTGAGTCAGAGTGGGCTGCTAATTCATGTCTTTATACAGACAGCATTTCTATAACATGGGCAGGATCAGTCAGAGGGATACAGGCTCTGTTTCAACAGAGGTGATGTAGTCAGTGCTTCTGTTGGCTATCATGTGGCCATTTGTAAGTCTAGAAAATATGTGCAGTCATGGAATGTTGTTCAATGAGACCAACATTAAAACTGATAGTTTGGGGCAGTAAAGTCATTTTGGGCTGTGAAAAATGTATAACAATGTATTCAAAATGTCTTTTCTTAACATTAGTTTATATGTTACCATTATGGCAGGAGCACATGATTTTACTATTCTGTTTAAGCACTCAGAAATGTGTCTTCTTTCTTTTGAAATGTTTACGAATAGTTCAGTTTTTTTATTGTTTTGCTGAAGATTCACTATCCTGGTGATTCCAGGGATCTATTTAAAGTGCACAAGGAAACATTTATGTTGCTTACTTCAAAAAACAATTCAGAAGTATACAGTTACTTCAAAGAACTTATTAAACATAAACCAGTACAATTAGATGAACTAGATACTTTGTATATGCAAAATAATTTGCAGTGATTTTCAAACTGTGATTTAAGTCAAATTAAATATGTTATTTCTCAGTTATTCTGCCTGCAAATGGATAGAGTCATAAGTGGACTAAAAATGTTTTCCCATTTTGTTACTTAATTCTTAGTAAATAACATTATCTGGTGCATTTCTTTTTTCTGTTTCTGCATTCTTGATTTACAGTACGGTTTGATAAAAATCTGATAATGTGCTTTTCACAAGAGCATCAAAATGTTTGCATAATATGTAAGTCTGGGATTTCCCAGTCAAAGAAAAAGGCAGGTATTTTTATTTTCTGTGAATGGCTTTTGAAACGTGTAATATTTTCTAAGAAAATTAAGACTGAGAAAATCCTGTAGGTAATATCTTTGCTATATGCATGTTACACTTCACATTTTACTTTGAAAAATGGAAAATTCCCCTTTCTTCTGAAAGGATGTATGTTTAATAGAACTAGTTTTACCATAAATGTGCAACTTTGAAATCGGATGTCAGTGTTTTCAAGCCAAGTATTTTGAGTTTGCTGTGCTATTTATATATATTTTTATTTTCATGGAAACCACAGACTTTAGGATAAAATTCAGACTATGTGCAGCATTGTGAATTTCATTTCTATGCTGTGATAAACATTTTAATATGACAATAATTTGGTCATTCTCTTATTTTACTCCTGTAAGCAAATTGTCAACATTTTGTACAAATGGTGTTTTGATTGCAGTACAGCAAGCTGTTTTTTTATCTGCCATTCATTATCTAATTCTCTGTGAGAACTAGTAATTCATTGTAACAAATAAGTTAATCAATATTTCTATAGCAGGATACTAATGGAATCTTCCTAGAAGAATTTATAATTAATAAATAATCACTATGTGTAACTCTAAGATTTTGTTTTTCCTACTATGTCACTTAAAATAAACTGGTTGAAAAAAATTGCTGGTCAACACCTCAGGCTGATTAAAAAAAAACAAATAGCTTACCATGTGGAGAATTTTATGCCTCCATCTCCTAACCCCACTCCCCACTGCACCACCACCACCACCTTTTTCCTTACACACACCATCACACAACCACAGAGAAATATGAAATTTATAAAAAATTTGTTTTATTAAATTATGGCCGTGTTAGTCAGATTGTTTCTTCTGTTATTAATCTTTTACTTGTTCCAACCAACTTTCAGTTACAGTTTTGGGTTTTCTTTTTTCTCTGAAAAAACCATGCACACATACCTCTCAAACGTACAGATTTTTGCAGAATGTCAAGATTTTTTGGGACATATTTTTGGTGCCTCATACAGTTTTAATGTTCTGGCAAATCATTTGCAAGTCATTGAGGGTTGAAGTCAAAAATAATCACAGACATTTAAGTTTCAGACTTCATACCCTTCAGAAAAATTCATGCTAATGTAAAACCTGTTATTATACCATTTTTCTGAGGTTGTAAGAGCAATATTTAAAAAGTATCCCAATTTTTGGGCCTTTGTCCCCCCCTATATTTATGGCTTTATCCAGATTTCTTGCTGTAAGCAGTTGAGAGGTATGCATACACACAACCTTAAAGAGCCTAGGCATGTACTAGGCATTGAACAGTACTACCAGCTCATGTAAAGGACCAAATAATTAAAGCAAGACATAGCAAAATTTTGTAAATTATAAACAGCATGCAGCAGCTCTGTGTTGTGCTATAACAGACTGTGTGATTGACTTGAGGGATGTCACAATGTGAGCAGGCTATTACAGTCCAGTCAGTGCATGCTCAACTGTGCAATGCTGTAGCACATAGCTGTTATCTCATGTATCCTGCACATTAGGGGCAGTACAGCAGCTGCAGGATAGACCACTGTGGAAGTGTACAGTGAAGTTCCATTTTTGTGTGTTATATAAACAGGATTAAGATAGACAGGCAGGTAGGAAAAAGGAGAACAGTGGAGTAACTATGTGGTGTGTATGGTGGTAGAGGAGGATGAGTCCTACTTGTTAGATGCATGAAAGAAGGCAAGGTGAGAATAGTGTTAGGGATGGCTTTGTAAGGAATAGAGAAAGGCTGGTAGTAGGGGCAGATTGTCACACATAAAACACAGGCTCAGAGGAAACTATACATATAAAAGGTAAGCAGGACAGTGGATGGAGACAGCCATACAGAGGTAGTGAAAGGCCGGTGATTGAGTAGAACGGACAATGAACAGGAAATGGAGAATGACACATAATGTAGGGAATAGAGTAGGATAGGGATGTCAGCCCAGTGGGCAAGAAGCCCAGATATCACTCACTGTAGTGGTTGAAATTATGGACTTTAAAGCCCCCATCAATGAGCAGTTAACCAAAGCCAGAGAGTTACATGACTTGATTAGCCATGAAAAAGTTGTTTTGAAGTGCTGATGTGGGTATTCAGTGTCAAGCACACTTTGGGAGCCACTTTCTTCTAAAACTGATACTGGGAAACTGTGGGAGATGTCTCTTGTCCACTTTTAGAAGAAGAGCATTCCTCTTCCCCTTCCCTCCTGAGAAGCAGACACAGAAGGTGCCAGTAACCTCTCTTGGCCACCTCCAGCAGGTGAATCAATTTAACTTTGGTGAGAGGCAGACCTAGTGGCCACTGGTAACTCAGTATGAGGGTCATTATCCAAAAAAGCTCAAGATAATTGTGCTCTGGCTTCATCCTCCTCCAACTGATGTAGCAAGTGATGAAGCACTTTGGAATAATAAGAAGCATGTGCTTCAAACACTGAAGCAGATATGCAGTAGAATGTTCCAGCCTTTTGTAGTCCATAGCCATATTCAACTTTTAACCCTTTGGCTGCTAGAAAACAAGTATGTTCTATTAAGTATATACATTCACGATTTAAGATGGTACAATACAATGGTGTGAAAGAAGCACTAAGAGTGCATCTCTATCTTTCTCATCTGAACCTGTGCCTACTACTGATGAAACAGATCGGTGTGAAATTGTTTCACATCACTATACCTGTGTCAGCACTGCTCACCAAGCAGGTTGATACCATTACTGTCATCATCCCAGCAAGCAACAGGAGCATTCTTGGAATAATTATTTGAGGTAACATCCAGCGCATTTAGAAATGAGAGAACTGAGGAGTTTAACTGCCGAATTAGTTGATGAGAAAAGGAGTTGACACGTGAATGAGTTAATAAGAGATCAATTTTCACCAAAAAAATAGAAGCTGTTTTCCAATGCCACACTGCGGATTCAGTTAGAGTAGAGAGGACTGATATGTTACGGAAAAGGATAAAAATATGAAAATTAGGAAAACTGTCAAGCTGATGTAGGGCGTGTATTGGTAAAGGGTTGACTGGACCTTTTTGATATCACGGAAAAAAAAATAACTGGACACTAGAAACGCTAGATTGTGAAGCATGTGAATATGTTGTATAGGAGAACATGAGAAAGAAAATGTTTTTAAATGCAGTATTGTGCAATGAATAAACGGATTGAAATTAATGTGCCACTACTTAGAAATAATCAAATAATCATGCCACAATGTGTCTAATGACTAGGGTAGGGAGTGAGGTCCACATAATAAAAAAATTGATATGAGACTCAGAGAAGGCAAGCTGATAAAGCTGGGGAAGTGGTAGAGAAAGGGAAGCTACAGCAATACAATGGGAGCAGATATACTAAGGGACAGTACCATGAACAGCACCTGGATAGTAATAGAGCTGTCTTGTGAAGATGTTTACAAGGAAAAGAAATAAAGAAAGTGTATGAAATGAGGGAGCTGGAAAGAGATAGTGATGGAAGAGATGATGTACAGGAAAGAAAAGAAAGGAGGGCACAACAATATAACCATCAATGAAAACAGCTACTTTGAAATTCATTAGGGTAAAAACAAGTGCCAAGAAGAACCAAGAAGAAAGGGTAAAGCATTGCAATAAGGAGATGATGAGGTGAGTTGCAGAAAATGAGAAACGCTGGAACAGAACATGCCAAGCAAAATAAGAAGAGAGAAAGTAAAACTATTATGGAAAATAAGCAAAAGTTGTTAATGATTACATTATATCAGTCTTCAGGTTGGAAATGAGGGAAGAGAGAGGGAGCATGAGTGACCAAATGATATTAAGGGAAAAATGGACATTTGTGATTATAAGTTTTATGGGGCTAAATCAATATCTAGCCATGCTATTGCTTAGATAAGGCACAGTGACCAAATGGAATACTTTCAGGAGTATCAGGAAACAGGCCACACTTGTAATGGAATTTCATATTAAAGTGATCATTGCATCTCTGATCAATAGGATCATGCAAGGGGGCGGGGGGGCAATGAAAGTGCCATTCCACAAGGGGATATCATAACCAAGCAAGAAAAGTTCAGGATACAGTGCTCTATCTCTATTATACACATGCTGAAAGAAAATATCGAAGCAAAGGATGGAATAAAACTCTTCCTCAATTAAAATAAAAATTGGATAGTGGCTAGTATGCTCTGCCACTTGGAGAAGATCCATTTTTATACTGGGTCATCATGGGATCAGAAATGTATGATGAGGATGAAGTAATCTGTTATGATATCAGGAAAGCAATCTTCTGAGCTATGCACAGACAATTATTGGGCAAGATTAAGGGGTTGGTGGCAGATAGCGAAAGGGTAAGATGAGTGTAGCAATGGAGAGAGGAAAAGAAATTAAGGATGGACGAAAAGAGAACACTGTCAAGATTTCTGATGGAAAAAAAAATCTACTCTCCAATTTTATCCCACTCTCACACACTACTCAAGAAATACATCCTACCCCCATGCCCCAATATCACTGGGGAACAGGTCCTCAAAGCACTCCTCAAGATCAAAAATACTGCATCAATGTAACCTACTAATATCCTAGGATGCCTCCTTAATAGCATGAAAAATAACAGATTGGGCTCAGTAGAATCCCTGTTTAAGTATAGCCTCCAAACTGGCTTCATGATGAACAAATGGAAAACAGCTGCTGTTAACCCACTTAACAAGTCAGAGTCATCCATGGACCTGGGAAACTATCAACCCATAAGCCTGACTAGTCTCATATGTCTCACATATAAAGTCATGAAAAGAATAATCATAGATTTGATAAATGATAACATAGGAAACCTTCAAACATTGGATCCAACTGAGATTGGTTTTATCAAGTTTAGATCATGCCTACTCAATCTGGTGGACATCTGTGGAAAGGTCACCAAATGATACATGCTAACTACCTTGGCCTGGCCAAGGCATTCAACACAAAGCTCCACTCAGGCATTGTAGAAATGCTCACAAAATTAGGTATAAATCCCCACATCATGTACTGGATAGCCAGCTGGCTTAAAGATAGGACTTGGAAAGTAAGGCTAGAGGATTCTATCAACACAAAAAGGCAGGTCACTAGTGGAGTCCTTCAGGACTCAGTACTAGGTTCTCTCATTTTCATCATCTACTTCTCTAAAGTCAAAGGTAGTATCAACGACCTCTGAATGACCAGGTTTGCAGACAGTTGCAAAATAGGTGCAGCTATCGAATCCTAAAAGATACAAATACTGTCCAATAAGGTCCTACACTGACTAATAATATGTATCAAAGACATATTCTAAAACTCAATGGCAAAAAGTGCATAATAGCTTCTTTTGGAAAGACAGTCATCCCTGCAAATTACCACATTGATAATACACCAGTGAGAGAAGAACCAGTGGGCAGGGATTTGGGAATTTATAAGCAAAGGTATGGGATCAAGAAAAAGGATGTCATTGTTCCTCTATACTTCTCCCAAATTAAATCAATAACAGAATTAAACGCCCCCTTTGGTATGTATCTGACCAGTCATATGCAACAAGTGGAGCATCCACAGAGATTCCTCACAAAAAGAATACATTATATTGGTAGTATGTTCTATGTAGACCACATCAAAGCCTCATTGTTATACTCAGTCTCCTTTAGATTCCTGAGAGGTGATCTATGTTTGCTCTACAAAGCATCCTATGAAACAGCCGTAATAGACATGTACATGCACAAAGCAGATGGCATCAGAAACACCTAAACCTCATCTGAAACCTAAAGAAGACATGCTAGAGGGACTGATATGTGCCTCAGAGACTGCCCCTTCTGTGGAACAGGCTTCCAGTTTATGGAAAGCATAGTTCATCCCTGCACCTATTCAAGTTCAACTTGAATAAGTGGATGGGAACTTGTAAATTTGCTCCTGGTCTGACACCTATATCTCTATAAGGGAGAGGTGCCTTTTAAAATGCTCAGAAAGGTACTTTTTAAATGCTCAGCCACTTATGCCCTCATTATATATACCCCCACATAAACCTATGAGACCAAAACTAGACTAATATTTTTTGGAAGCAAGGACAGCCTTAAAAAGGCACACTAGGGTCAATAACCTTGCAATATCCTGTGATCCTATGACCCTATGTGCTTATTATATTTACCAGTTTATTATTCTACCAAATTATAAAAACAGTTGTATAAATTAAATTATTATATATGTAATTATTGACTTAAATCTGGATACATTCAGTGGGATGCTACGGAGTCTTGGTCTTATATTTGAAACAAGACCTCATAATAAAACCACAAGTAGAATATCACTTCAAACATTTATTTGTGGAACATTAGTGTTTGAGATAAAAATCATGCTTAGGTCATTCAATACTTTAAACATTTAGCTACATTTTTATATCAAAATTATAACAAAGCACATCTATGATTCAATAATTCAGTTCTAGTACCTAAAGGGCATGTAAATCAGACAAAACAAAACTCTTATTCAGTAAATGGTTAAAAGAAGAAAATTTCTAAAAATCCTGGCATCAGTACAAGCTCACTAAAACCTGGCAGTGTAAGTCACGCAGTTATTTTTTTTTCCAGATGAACTTTTCATTTTATCTGAGAGTAGCTGAACAGTATTCATTTTCCATAGCTAGCAAAATAGCTAAAATACTTTGATTAAAAACAAAAACATTAATTAATGAGAATAAAACAACCAGGCTTTCTTTATTCTCAATCATTACTGTTTATTATTTTTAATTAAAGTTTTTAGTTGCTCCTCCTCTCAGTTATTGAAGGACATTGTTTAAAATCATGAATGCCTCTTGTCTTAGGTGGCACGGCTTTGCTGCCACTGATATATTCCCCTATATATGTTGCATTGAAAACCACATGTTATTGTGTCCCATGATGTCTGCACACACAAGGATGACTGTGACCTATTCCATCCTCTGCCTTTTGTGGTCTATATGGAGATGTCTGATGTGCAGCTTCCCTTGTTCATGAACTGAATAGCACACCTTTTACATTCCACTGCATGCACTGTGTTTGTTCTGTATGACATTACACTAATAATGTGTGTGGTTATCAGAGCCCATGGAACTTGACTAGATGCTACCACTCTCCCTGTGGTGTGGTATACTGTGCCAATTGCTGTCTGTAAGTATGTGATATGGATACTGCTCCCTGTCACTCACTCTTACTATTGTCACTGAATGATGTCAATGTGATGGCTGCAAAAGGGGCTGCTGTATCACGTCCAGGGGGACCTAGGATAGGTCGCTGACCTGCATGACCTCACAGGATCATGTTATCAAGTAAATTTTTGGCTGCTGTGAGGGCATACTGCGAAGTGCCTCCAGATGGATCTACATAGGGGAACTGAGTATTCAACTAGCCAAGCACACACTCACTGTTGTGTGTTTGTGTGTGAGCAGCATAATACTGCTTTTCACAATACTGTGCAAAATCCATATCAAATAATCACTCAAGGTTCAGTAGACATCCTGCATCGCCTAAAACACTTCGTAAAAATATGGGGAGCACTACCAGATGTACACGCATTTTGTACATTTGATATGTATCAGATTACCACAGTGCCTGCATGTAAAATGAAAGAGGACTTGTGCAATTACACTACACATGAAATGGTGACATAGATAATCTGTTTGCCTGATATATGATTTATGGGTACTGCCTGGGTGCTGAATAGACACAATGATTATAAACCTCTATGCTTTGCACGTTACTTGACAGTTCAGAATCGTAGCCCTTCCTATTGACATACTGGTCTTAATGTAAGCCAGGTCGGGCATTTATTGCTACATGTGTGCAATCTATAGCACCTAGTACTTCAGGAATGCAGATGATATTATAGAAATCATGTATGATGGTATCTCTACTGCCTCATTGCTGGGGAAAAAGATGTGCCTGTCCACATACATAAGTAATGTATACAGAAAAGTATTCAGAGGTCTTCAGGTGGAGGGATATGGCAAAAAAAAAACATTGAGAAGATAAATCACATCACACAGTTCTCTGGGAAACTAATAGTGTCCCCCAGTAAGTAAACTTATTTCTCATATCCCAGGTACATATCTGTGATCACCCATCCAGTCATTCAAACTGCCTTTAAACGTAGATAGGGAATAATTATGTTTCAAAGATAAGAGTGGACTATTCTGGAAAAGGGATATATTTTGGGTCAGGTAATTATTACTCAGTTTAGTGTTATTGATATCATAGTATAGGTTTATATCTCTAGAATGGGTGTTTGCTTTACCTACATTTGTAGTTAGATGAAGGAATTCAAAGAGTGATGGGTAATTCATAGAGCAGAAGGCTAAGAAAACTTCACTCCTCTGGAGTCTTTATGACACTTAATAGAGAGACAGGGCATTTAGTCTAACAGATTATCTAATGGATTTCAGACCTGAGATATGTTCGGTGAAAAAAAGTTGCTGTATCTCAAGCTGATTTAAGGGCTTAGCGAGATACATGCCAAAGGGTGCATCATATTCAATGATGGGTCTAATAAGGAATAAACAAAGTGGGACTATAACTTCTTTAGACCTTGAACAGATATCACAAAAGATAAGTTTTGTAATGGAGAAGGATTTTCTAACACAACAGTGGCATGGCAATTAAAGTAGAGTCTGTTATCAAACCATGGTTTAATAAACAAAACTGTTTAGCATTTCATGGTGTTGATGATAAGCCCATGATTAATACACTAAGTATCTGTTTAGCCCAGCCTTTGCTGGAGACTTTGAGTATCACAATGGGACCTAATATTTGCCTCCAGTTTACATTCATCAGCAAACTTGGTTAGGCATACTCCCTTGATATCAGCTTCTAGGTCATATAAATATATACCAAAGAAGAATGGACATAGTAGAAAACCCCACGGAACACCACCGGTAGAATTATTATGTGTACACTAAGTACCCCTGAGGTGCTGCGGTAGCATTGTCGCCTCCCAGCAAAACATTATCCCATTCGATTCTCAGCTAGAGCATCTTCTGTGGAGACATGCGTGAATGGGCATACCTTCGTTGAAGGTTGTGCATTAGGGCCGGCAACTCAGCACGTAAAAATCAACTGCCAATCATTAGCGGACCGGAGCTCTGCTGTGCCGACCCCTAACCAGGAAAAGTCGAAAGTCACAACAACACTAAGTACCCCTGACTTTAATTATGTAAGTTTTCTCAGACAGACAACTACCAATCCTCCAAACTATGTATAGGCTAATGTTGATTCTGGAGAGCTTATTAATAATCCCAGCATTTGGAAATTGTATCAAAGGCTTAGTAAGATCTAGATAAGGAGTGTGGACTAGTGTATGCCTCGTATCCATGCCCTCAGTAACCGTTATGGAGAAATAAACCATTTTATGCAGGCATGACCTGCCTTTTACAAAGCTGAACTAATGTGTATCCTGGGATATAAAATGAATATAATATTGTTTATTAGTTCAGTTATAATATATTCCACAGACTTGGAAATAATACTAGTGAAACTAATAGGCCAGTAATACCCAGGATCAGTAGAGAGATCATCTCTGTGTAAGAGTATTACAACTACAGTTCTCCACAACTCGGAGACATAACCAGTGACAAGACTCAGACTGACGAGCTGATTGAGGTATTTGCTAGGCTTGACTTTCTGCTTCTCAGCAGCATCTAGGAATACTGTCAAGACTCATAAAAATACTGTTTTTAATGTTGGTTCCAATTGATCTAAGGCTGAACCTCTTCCCTTACTCTTTCTTCACTAACCTGCTAAATCTTGTTTAGACCACCTTTCCACTATACATTCGAGTAGCTCATTTTTTGCATCTACAACCGTCTACCACAATAAGGTACTTTCAGAGAACTAGAGATAAGGTAGGCTATATAGTCTGCTGTTTGTACCAGCTGTTCCCCACATCTGCCCTTCATATTCAAGATGACCTTTCCACTTTTTCCATGGCAACACATATCAACTCTCCCATCCATAATGGATTCTATTGAGAAGAATTATGGCTCTTTAGGTCACACCCTTTCTCCTCCATCCAGTTCACCTTTCTGGTAACTTTCCTATTAACTCCTACAACAGTCCCTCTCTTTGCATGTCTTTAAGAATTGTGCATAACACACAAGCTGTGATATAACCACAGCCAAAATTAAAACTATTGCCTTTTTATTTCTTAAGTCTGCCTCCCCCTCACCGTGGATACCTTCCAGCATTCTATTTGCTGCTGCTTTTGCCCTATATTTCTACTATGCCTGTCCAGCCCAATGGCGGTTAACAATAGTGGGTCATTTTCTTGCCATTAGTTTCAGTCCACCAAAGAATACTTCATACAAAGGCTGTTATGGTTGTTATGTATTACTTAGTATTTGTTTACATTAAACCTCAACTGCTTTCGTCTGTCTACTTAATCAACTTTTTCAAAAACTTTATTAAACAGCTTCCCTGATTATTCTATGTTGATTCTACTTCTGTATCACTACAGAAAAGGCTAATCCATTGTTTGATTCTTCCTATATGGAAGAGGAAACACACTGAGGTGCACAGGACACGAAACAATACTACACCAGTCAGTTTCCTTATCAATGCCATTGTATCTCTCTCATCACAGTCCTCCTTACCCTGAAGCAGTCTAGTTGCCTTGTCTTTTTCCTTTCCCCAGTCCAACCAATTTTATTTATTTAGTTATTGATTGATTGTTTGTATTTTTGTTTACTAGGAAAGTCCAAATGGGCACAAATAGCATTTTCATCTGTGGCACAGGAAGAAAAGCTCCACACAAAATGCATATTTACAATGAACAATGATCAAAATTAAACATTGTCAGCATTATTTTGCATGTAATATTGAAACAAATAGTAAAGAGAGTTTTCCTTTCTGTGACCTGTACAGGACAAACTCAAAGGCCATAGTAAAGTTCAAGTTAACCAAATTATTGAACATCCCCTTGTCAGGGGGTCTATATTAGATACTCAAAGAGGTGTTTCATCAAATGTCTCTTTATCGACCTGTAAACAACAATAATACAAAACAGAGAATTTGGGTATAAGTGATTTCTTTCCCTGAGAAAGAAATCACTTACCCTAAACAAAAAACACATTGATACAAACAATACAAAGTAGGGGGCTTCACCCCCACACATCCCCAATGTGGGGGGCTTCACCCCCACACATCCCAACCCCACTAACTAAATATTCCAACTCTGAGATCACATTACAGTGAGGATAACAGAGGTGGCCAAGCAATTTCTTTCCCAGGGAAAGAAATCTCTTATATGACCATTCACTGTTTTGTGTTTTTGCTATTTAATGGTCAGTGAAGAGGCATTTGATGAAACGCCTCTTCGAGTATATAATAGGAACCCCTGTCAAGTTCAATAGTAGCCCTGGCACACAGCTGAATCAGCTACAGCATGTTGATTGTTCGCTTGGAGATTGTTACTTTTACCTGGACATTCTTTGTTTTATTTGTTTCTTTTATTCTTACATTTGTTTACCAAGTAAGCAAACTGTCTTGAAATCCATTTTCTATGATGACACAGGTCAGAGAAAACAGTTGCTAACAGGACTGTATTTTATAGACGGACTGTTATACAAGCATGATTAAATCTGTAATAAAGGACGGAGTAACATAGATACAACAAAAACACAATGAAGCACACTCATTTGTGAAATTATGGTGGCAAGACACATGCAGTTAGAGTCAAATGTGGCATGTAGGTGCTAATATTAAATTGTACATGGAATTGAAGAAAAAGCAACTAAAACTGTACAGACAACAATAGTAAGAGCAAGTCAGTTTTAATGAAACAGAAACATTCTCATTTTAAGTACATAACAACAAAGAGATTAAACATACATTTGGAGAATGATGACATTTAGCAAATACGAGTTTTACATGAATATGAACTGCAAGAGGCTTCATAAAAAAGGGTTCAGGGAAATAAAGTAAAACTTCCAAGAAAAGTAATGAGAGGCTTAAATGCCTGGACAGAAAACAATGAGAATAAACTTGTGGGATAGTGCAGGAGAGATGAGGAGAGATAGCATAGCACAGTAACAGGAGAGGAGTACAGGACAGATGAGAGGTAGTACAGCGTGGTAAAAGGAGAGGAACACAGGACAGATGAGATGAGGTTGTATAACAAGATAAAATTAGAGTACCACAGAACAGACAAGGAGAGATTGTATGGCATGGTAAAAGGAGAGAAGTACAGGACAGATAATGAGAGGTAGTATAGCATGTTAAAAGGAGAGGATTACAGGACAGATGAGGAGAGGTAGTATAGCATGGTAAAAGTAAATGAGTACAGGACAGATGAGAACAGGTATAGCATGGTAAACATCCCAGGCTGCAGCCTACATAAACTCAGACAGGAACTTGCAGCACCATTAGGCACCCCAGTCAGCCAAAGCCCGAGTACCAGCTTCATCCCAGCCAAGTGGAGGACAGCTACTGTCATCCCTTTGCACAAAGGTAGAGTGTCCACTGATCCAGGAAATTATAGATCCATCAGACTAACTAGCCTGATATGCAATGCCATGGAGAGGATTATCATGGACCTCATTAACAAGAACATTGGCAAACTTCAGACACTTGATCCCACACAGTTTGTTTTTTTCAAGCGGAGGTCATGCCTGTTAAATACGGTTGACCTCTTTGAGACAGTCAACAAGGCCATAGATGAGGGGAAGACGGTACACACTGCCTATCATGACCTGGCCAAAGCCTCCGATACTATTCCCCACTCAGGTATAATAGATAAACACTGTCAACTAGGCTTCATTCCATATGTTACCAGATGGGTGACAAACTGGCTCACTGATTGAACCCACCTAGCCAAAATAGGGGAAGTCACCTCAAGTAGTAGACCTGTAACAAGCGGTGTACCCCAGGGATCAGTCTTGGGGCCTCTGCTATTTGGAATATACTTCTCGGAGGTGCAGGCCAAATCTAGTGGGCTATGGCTGTTCAAGTTTGCAGATGGCTGCTAGCTGAATGCTGTCATCAATTCCCCTAGTGATGTGGACATCTTTCAAGAGGGTCTCACCCAAACAGATGACTGGTGCCAGAAACATGGATTCAAACTGAATGCCAAAAAATGCATCATCATCCCTTTCGGGGAGAATGATGTCCCCACAAATTATCACATTAATAATAATGTCCTAAGCAAGCAATCAGTAGTGAGGGACTTGGATACCCAGGTTGATAGTAAACTGACGTTTGACCACCATGTTGCCACCATTGCATGGAAAGCTTTCTACATGACCCACCTCATTAGTAATGGTATCTCATCCAGGGACAAGGTGGTCATAACATCCCTGTGTTCTTCCCTTAAAAGACCTATTATTGAGTACAATGCCCCTTTTGGCATGTACCTCACAAAGCACATGCAGCAGCTGGAGAGACCACAAAGTTTCTTCACCCACAGAATCCAGATACTCAAACATCTACCCTACACAGATAGGCTAAAAACCCTGTCCTTCTATTAAGACTCCTCAGAAGTGACCTCTGTCTGGCATACAAAGCAATCTCAGACCCTGCCCTGATGGAACTGCTGCATATACGCAAGGTAAGCTCCACTTGAGTAACCCACACGCGTGATCTCAACCTGGTCTGTGACATCAATAGGACTTGTTGGAGGGACAGATTTATGTCCCAGAGACTCCCCCTTTTGTGGAATAGACTTTCTCTCCACATAAAGACGAGTATATCATTAACCCATTTTAAGTGGAACCTGGACAACTGGATGGGGAACAGAAAATACGCCCCTGGGAATCCACCTGTGTCCCTGCTGGACAGTGATACAAGGTGCTAACTTGTTGGAACATGGGCTAACTTCTTGGCTAGGCTTGTAAGGGCCTCAGGGCCAATAGCCTAGTAACTTCACATGATCCTATGATACTATGTAAAAGGAGTGGAGTGCAGGACAGATGAAGATGGGTATTATATTATGGCAAAAGAAAGAGAGTACAGAACACATGAGGACAGGTAGTATAGCATGACAAAAGGAGAGGAGTTCAGAAGAAAGGAGGAACAGTAATATAGCATGGTAAAAGGAGTGAGGTACAGGACAGATGAGACATAGTATAGCATGATAAAAGCAGAGGAGGAAAGGTCAAATGAGAAGAGGTAGTATAGCATGGTAAAAGGAGAGGAATACAGAACAGATGATTAGAAGTAGTATAGCAAGGTAACTGGAGAGTAGAGCATAAGAGATGAGGTGAGGTAGTATAGCATGGTAAAAGGAGAGGAATACCAGGGGAAATGAAGAGTGGGGGTATAGTATCTTAAAAGGAGAGGGGTACAGAACAGTTGATTAGAAGTACTATAGCAAGGTAAATGGAGAGAAGTGTAGGACAGATGAGGGGAGGTACTACAGTACTGTCAAACAAGAGTTGCACAGGACACATGTGGAGAGGTAACATAGAATGGTAAAAGGAGAGGAGTACATGGCAGATGAGGATAGATACTATACCATGGTAAAAGGGGTGGGACAGAGCAGATATGAGGTGAGTTAGTATAGCATTGTAAAAGGAGAGACGTACAGGAAAGATGAGGAGAGATAGTATAACATGGTAAAAGGAGAGGAATACAGGACAGATGAGAAGAGGTGGTATAGCATTGTGAACTTAGAGCAGCTCAGCACAGATGAAGACAGTTAGTATGGCATGGTAAAAGGAATGGAGTGCAGGACAGATGAGGGGATGTAGTATAGCATGGTAAAGGAGAGGAGTACAGGGCAGATGGGGATATATAGTATAGCATAGTAAAAGAGGCAGAATACAGGAAAGATGAGGTGAGATAATATGGTAAAAGGAGAGGAGTGCAGGTCGATGAGGAGAGATAGTATAGCATAGTAAAAAGAACTGAGTGCAGGACAAATGAGGATGGGCAGTATATTATGGCAATAGGAGGAAAGTACAGAACACATGATGACAGGTAGTATAGCATGGTAAAAGGAGAGGAATACAGAACAGATGATCAGAGGTAGTGTAGCAAGGTAAAAAGAGAGGAATACAGAACAGATGATCAGAGGTAGTGTAGCATGGTAAAAGGAGAGGAGTACAGAACAGATGATCAGAGGTAGTATAGCAAGGTAAAAGGAGAGGAATACAGAACAGATGATCAGAGGTAGTATAGCATGGTAAAAGGAGAGGAATACAGAACAGATGATCAGAGGTAGTGTAGCACAGTATAAGGAGAGGAATACAGAACAGATGATCAGAGGTAGAGTAGCAAGGTAAAAGGAGAAGAGTACAGAACAGATGATCAGAGGTAGTATAGCAAGGTAAAAGGAGAGGAATACAGAACAGATGATCAGAGGTAGTATAGCATGGTAAAAGGAGAGGAATACAGAACAGATGATCAGAGGTAGTATAGCAAGGTAAAAGGAGAGGAATACAGAACAGATGATCAGAGGTAGTATAGCATGGTAAAAGGAGAGGAGTACAGAACAGATGATCAGAGGTAGTGTAGCAAGGTAAAAGGAGAGGAATACAGAACAGATGATCAGAGGTAGTATAGCAAGGTAAAAGGAGAGGAATACAGAACAGATGATCAGAGGTAGTGTAGCACAGTATAAGGAGAGGAGTACAAAACAGATGATCAGAGGTAGAGTAGCAAGGTAAAAGGAGAGGAATACAGAACAGATGATCAGAGGTAGTATAGCATGGTAAAAGGAGAGGATTACAGAACAGATGATCAGAGGTAGTATTGCAAGGTAAAAGGAGAGGAATACAGAACAGATGATCAGAGGTAGTATAGCAAGGTAAAATGAGAGGAATACAGAACAGATGATCAGAGGTAGTATAGCATGGTAAAAGGAGAGGAATACAGAACAGATGATCAGAGGTAGTATAGCAAGGTAAAAGGAGAGGAATACTGAACCAATGAGGATAAGTAGTGTAGCAAGGTAAATGGAGAAAAGTACAGGACAGATGAGGAGAGATAATACAGTATGGTACAATGAAACAAGTGTAGGACAGATGAAGAGAGGCAGTGTAGCATGGTAGCAAGAGAGGAGTGTAGAACAGATGATGAGAGGTAGTTTAGCATGATAAAACAGAGGACAGAGGAGGATAAGTATTATAGTATGATAACATGACAGGAGTGCCGGATAGATGAGGAGAGGTAGTATAGCAAGGTAAAAGGAGAGTTGTAAAGGAGAAGCTCAATGCCAAAAAGTGCAGTCATCCCCTTTGGTAAAAACTCTTTACCCATGAACTACCACATAGTTGGTTAACGCCAAAAATGTGATGAGACCTTGGGACACAGGTGGACAGTAGTCTCTCCTTTGATAATCACATCACCACAGTGGTCAGAAAATCATTCTATGTGGCTCACCTCATCAAAAAAGGTTTTTCATCCAGAAAAAGAGGTCATTGTTCCCCTCTACTCATCACTCATTAGACCCATTATGGAGTACATTGCCCCCTTTTGGTATGTACCTCATAAGACATCTATAACAACTGAAAAGGCCACAGAAGTACCTCACAAAGAGGATTACTGGCCTCAAACAGATGCCCTATGCAGACCGTCTAAAAAAACTCCAGCTTTACTCCATCACATATCACCTACTCAGAGGCGATCACTGCCTAACATACAAAGATATGTTAAATCCAGAGCTGCTGGACATGCTCCACTTAAAGAAATCGCAATCCCTCCAAGCTACATGCTCTAGGGACCTAAAGCTTGTCACCACAATAAACAGAACATGCTGGAGGGATAGATTCCTGTCCCAAAGACTTTTCATACTCTGGAACCGACTACCTATCAATGTCAAACAGAGCTCCTCATTAGCTCTCTTCAAGAAAAATCTTGATGATTGGATGGGAGATAGGAAATTCACCCCGGAGATCACATCTGTGGCTCTGCTCGACAGGGGCACAGGAAAATAATTTTCTTGAGTGGCGAAAGACAGGGTACATTTTTGGCTAGGCTTATATAGGCCCTAGGGTCAATAGCCTAGTACCTACCTATGAACCTATGAACCTATGAGAGTTGTGGAGAGGTACCATAGAATGGTTAAAGAAGAAGAATGCTGGATAGATGAGGATAGGTATTATAACATCGAAGGTTATCCTTGTGTTGGTAAAAGTAGGCAGACCACTCAAGGAGGTAACAAATACTTTTATTCCAGGAAATCACTTCGACAAACAAAAACCAAAACCAGTAACATTGGTCGATTAAGCGCTTTCGTCTCCTACAGCGGAGACTTCATCAGAATAACTTGTGTATCTCGACCATACTTTTTATACATACACCTTTTTCACTAATTGACAATCATATAATTAACGCCATCAGCCTTAAAGCCATAGCGCTACATAAAAACACTAAAAACTGTTATTAGTGGATAAAGTCCATTTAAAAAGACATGGTATTAAATATTTGTTCCTAAAAAAGTAAATTAAATACCCTACGGGAACCAAAAGTATAACAGTCACAGGCTGCAACTTGAAATAAGGCTTGCATTAAGATTTAAGTTCAAAGTCTTAAAATGTATTACTTAATAAGTCTAAATTCCTACATGTTCCTAAACAAGCTCACAAAGGACCTATTACTAAAATTCCAAATCGTCATTTCCAGATAGGTCTAAATATCTAAGAAATTTATTAAAATTAATATAAATATAAATATAAATATAAATATAAATATAAAAATCGATGCCTAAGAGTTAAATCAAATAAAATAGAACTTGTTTTCATACATATCTGTTTCATCATGCTCAACAAGATAAATGAGTCATCAAATAAATGCTTAAACATATAAATATATAAAAAGTATGTTGTATACATATTTATAAATACATGACAATAAATACATAAATAAATACATATATATTTATGAATATAAATATATAAATACCTAAATAAATATATAAATATATAAATATATAAGTATAAATATGTTATATATAAATAATCAGTGGTAAGATATAAGTAAATGCCGTGCCGGAGACATTTTGTGTTTACCCGTTGGTATTTTTGTTTTTGGTTTACAGGTATTATAACATGTTAAAAGGGGTGGAATACAGGAGAGATGAAGTGTGATAGTATAGTATTCTAAAAGGAGAGGAGTACAGGTCAGATGAGGAGAGGTAGTATAATGTGGTAAAAGGAGTACAGGTCAGATGAGGTTTTGTAGTATAGCATTGTAAAAGGAGTGGAATACAGGTGTAATGAGGTGAGGTAATATAGCATTGCAAAATTAGAGTAGCATAGGACAGATGAGGAGAGATAATATGGCATGGTAAAAGGAGAGCAGTACAGGACAGACAAGGACAGGTGGTATAACACGATAAAAGTAGATGCGAAGAGGAGAGATGAGGAGAGGTATTGTAGCATGATAAAAGGAGTTGAGTGCAGGACAGATGAGAAGTAGTATAGCATGGTAAAAGTAAGGTACTATAAGACAGATGAGGAGAGATAATTTTGCATGCTAAAAGGAAGGGAATATAGGACAGAGGAGGGGAGGTAGTATAGAATGGTAAAAGGAAGGTACTACAGGACAGATGAGGAGAGATAGTTTAGCATGCTAAAAGGAAGGGAATATAGGACAGAGGAGGGGAGGTAGTATAGAATGGTAACAGCTGAGGAGTGCAGGACAGATGATTAGCGGTAATATAGTATAGTAAAATGAGAGAAGAACATGAAAGATGAGGAGAGGTAGTATAGCATGGTAAAAGGAGAGCACTATAGGACAGAGGAGGGGAGGTAGTATAGCATGGTAAAAGGAGAGAGGTACAGGTCAGATGAGGGCTATTAGCATATCATGGTATAACTGGAGTACAGGACAGATGAGGAGTTAGTATAGCATGGCGAAAGGAGAGGAGTACTTAACAGAAGAGGATAGGTAGTACAGCACTGCAAAATCGTGGAATACATGAGAGTTGAATAGAGGTAGTATGGAATGATACAAGGAGTACAGAACAGATAAGGAGAGGTAGTATGGCATGGTAAAAAGAGAAGAATACATGACGAGGTAAGGGAGTATAGCATGGTAAAAGGAGAGGAGTACAGGACATATAAGGGAGGTAGAATAGAGTGGCCAAAGGAGGGGAGTAGAGAGCATGTGAAGAGAGGTAATGTAGAGTGTTCAAAGTAGGGAAATAGAGGACATGCGAAGAGAGTATATGACATGTTAAAAGGAAAGGAGTGCAGTAGAGATATGGAGATGTAGTATAGTATGTTAAAAGGAAAGGAATAAAGGGTAGATGAAGATAGGTAGTATAGTATGGTAAAAGAGGAGGAATACAGAAGACATGAGGTAAGGCAGCAAAGTATGGTAAAAGAAGAGGAGTGTAGGCCAGAAGAGGAGACTTAGTATAGCATGTTAAAGAAGAGGAATACTGGGCAGGTTTATAGATGTATTATAGCATGGTTAAAGGAGAGGAGTACAGGGCAGGTGAGAGGTAGTATGGCATGGTAAAAAGAGAGGAATACATGACAGATGAGGTGAGGGAGTATAGCATGGTAAAAGGAGATGAGTGCAGGAGTGATTACGAAAGGTACAATAGCATGGTAAAAGGAGAGAAATACAGGAAAGTACAGGACCGGTAGTTTAGCATGATAAAAGGAATGGGGTACAGGACAGAAAATGCCCCATAGCATTGCATGTTTAAATGAAAGGATTGAAGAACAGATACGGATAGGTAGTATAGCACTGCAAAAAAGAGGAATACTTGACAGATAAGGTGAGGTTATTTAGCAGGGTAAAGGGAGAGAAGAACAGGACACATGTGGAGGGGTAGTATGGCATGGTAGAAGGAGACAAGTACAGGACAGATGAGGACAGGTAGTATAGCACAGTAAAAGGCCAGGAATAGAATACAGGTGAGGAGAGGAAGTACAGCATGGTAAAAGAAGAGCAGTACAGGACAGATTATGGGAGGTAGTTTGGCATGCTAAATGAGAAGAGTGCAGGACAGATGAGAAGAGGTAGTATAGAATTTTTAATGGGGGGGAGTGCAGGACTGATGAGGAGAGGTTTTATAGCATAGCAAAAGCAGAGTAGTACAGGTCAGATGAGGACTGGTAGTATATCCTGGTACAATTGGAAGAGTACAGGGTGGATGAGGAGAGGTAGTATAGCATGGTAAAAGGAAAGGAGTGCAGGACACATTATGGCATTTAGTATGACATTCTAAAGGAGAAGAGTACAGGACATATGAAGAGAGGTAAAGTAGAATGGTCAAAGGAGGGGAGTAGGGGACATGTAAAGAGAGGTATATGACATAGTAAAAGAAGAGGAATACAGAACAGGTGTGGAGAGTCAGTTTAGTGTGGTTAAAGAAGACAGGTGCAGGACAGATTATGGGAGGTAGTATGGCAGGCTAAAGAAAAGGAGTACAGGACAGATGAGGAGTAGCATGGTAAATGGAAGGTACTACAGGACAGATGAGGAGAGGAATCATAGCATGGTAAAAGGAGAGAAGTACAGAGCAAATGTCGAGATGTTTTATACATGTCAAAAGGAGAGTAGTACAGGTCAGATGAGGACGAGTAGTATATCATGGTACAATTGGAGGAGTACAGGATGGATGAGGAGAGGTAGTATAGCATGGTAAAAGGAAAGGAGTGCAGGACAGATTATGGCATTTAGTATGACATTCTAAAGGAGAAGAGTACAGGACATATGAAGAGAGGTAAAGTAGAATGGTCAAAGGAGGGGAGTAGAGGACATGTAAAGAGAGGTATATGACATGGTAAACGAAGAGGAATACAGAACAGGTGTGGAGAGTCAGTTTAGTGTGGTTAAAGAAGACAGGTGCAGGACATTATGGGAGGTAGTATGGCAGGCAAAAGAAAAGGAGTACAGGACAGATGAGGAGTAGCATGGTAAATGGAAGGTACTACAGGACAGATGAGGAGAGGAAGCATAGCATGGTAAAAGGGGAGAAGTACAGAGCAAATGTCGAGATTTATTTATTTTTTTTTATTTATTTAACATTTGTTGACCGGGAAAGTCCGACTAGGTTCCACAGAGCCTGTTTTCAGCGGAGGCCCGGGGAGAAATGCTCCAGATGCATGTTTTCTACATGTCAAATGGAGAGAAGTACAGGTTGAATGAGGACTGGTAGTATATCATGGTACAATTGGAGGAGTACAGGACAGATGAGGAGCTGTATTATAGCATGGTAAAAGGAGAGGAGTACAGGGCAAATGTGGAATGGTTTTATAGCATGGCAAAAGGAGAGTAGTACAGGACAGAGGAGGAGAGGTAGTATACCATTGTACAGGACAGATTATGGAATTTAATATGTCATCTAAAGGAAAAGAGTACAGGACATATGACGAGAGGTAATGTAGAGTGTTCAAAGTAGGGAAATAGAGGACATGCGAAGAGAGTATATGACAAGATAAAAGGAGAGGAGTGCAGTAGAGATGTGGAGATGTAGTATAGCATGGCAAAAGATGAGGAGAGGTAGTGCAGCATTGTAAAAGGCACGAGTGCAGGACAGATGAGGAGAGGTAGTATAGCATGTTAAAAGGAGAGGAGTAAAGGGTAGATGAAGATAGGTAGTATAGTATGGTACAAGGGGGGGTCTATATTATAAGCACGAAGGTGTACTTACCTGAATACGTAAACATCGACACGTCTTCCTCGAACCGCAAAAACATCAATCGTCCTGAAGCGCAAAATCTGAAACATCGAATTGTCATGGTTGGCCCTTCTGTGGTATAGCTCCGTAAGGTAAGTGTGCGATAGTTACGGACCTTAGGGTTAGGGTGTGGGTTAAGGTAAGTGCATAGATGGTAATGTATGTGAGCTTTAGTGTAGGGTTAGAAGTATGGTTTTGTTAAGTATATGTGTGTGGATTATTTAGTTTGTTTGGGTATAGCTTCTTAAGGTAAGTGTGCGATAGTTACGGACCTTAGGATTAGGTTGTGGGTTAAGGTAAGCGCATACATGGTGGTATATGCACGATTTAGTGTAGGGTTAGAAGTAGGGTTTAGTTTAGGGTTAGAAGTAGAGTTTTGGTTAGTGTATGTATGTGGTTTATTTAGTTTGTTTGGGTAGGTAGTATGTAGCGGGCGGTGGGGTGGGACAACTATGACAGTTCGAGTTTTTGAAGTTCGCGGTTTAGGGCGTTCGGTTTATTCGCAGTTCGCGGAATATGTGTTGGTCTTTTAGTATTCAGTTAATAGGTCTTTCATGCTTATAATATAGACCCAAAAGGGGAGGAATACAGAAGACATGAGGGGAGGCAGTATAGCATGGCAAAAGGAGAGAAGTACAGGGCAAATGTTGAGATTTTTTTAGCATGTCAAAAGGAGAGCAGTACAGGTTGGATGAGGACTGGTAGTATACCATGGTACAATTGGAGGAGTACAGGACAGATGAGCAGAGTTAGTTTAGCATGGTAAAAGGAGATAAGCGCAGGAGAGATTAGGAAAGGTAGTATAGCATGGTAAAAGGAGTGAAGTACATGACAGATAAGGAGAGGAAGAATAGTATGGTAAAAGAAGAAAAATAGAGGAAAGAACAGAACTGGTAGTTTAGTATGGTAAAAGGTGAGGGGTGGAAGACAGATAATGACACATAGTATAGCATGTTTAAATGAAAGGAATGAAGGACAGATAAGGATAGGTAGTATAGCATGGTAAAAAAGAGGAATACATGACAGATGAGGAGATAGCATAGCAGTGTAAAAGAAGAGAAGAACAGGACAGATGTGCAGAGTTAGTATGGCATTGGAGAAGGAGAGGAGTACAGTACAGATGAGAACAGATATTATAGCATGGTAAAAATAGAGTAGTACCAGACAAATGAGGAGAGGGGATATAACACTGTAAAAGGACAGGAGGTAGTATATCATGGTAAAAGAAGAGCAGTGCAGGACAGATTATGGTAGTTAGTATGGCATGCTAAAGGAGAGGCGTACAGGACTGATGAGGAGCGGTAGTATTGCATGGTAAAATGACAGGAGTACAGGGCAGATGTGGCATAGTTGTATAGCACTGTAAAAGGAGAGGAGTGCACGACAGATGAGCAAAGCTAGTATAGCATAGGAAAAGTAGAGGAACACAGGAGGCAGGAGAGGAGCTAGTTTAGCATTGTAAATGGAGAGCAATACACTACAGATGAGGACTGGTAGTTTAGCATGGTAAAAGGAGAGGAATACAGGACAGGTGAGGATAGGTAATATAGTATGGTAAAAGGAGATGAGTATAGGACAGATGAGGAGAGTTAATATACCATGGTAAAAGGAGAGGAGTACAGAGCAAATGAGGACAGGTAGTATAGTATGGTAAGAGGAGAGGACTACAGGATAGATGAGGAGAGGCAGTATAGTGTAGTGTGGTAAAAGAAGAGGAGTGAAGAACAGATTATGGGAGGTTGTATGGCATGCTAAAGGAGAAGAGTACAAGACAGATGACAAGGGGTCATATAGCATGGCAAAAGGAGGGGGGTTACAAGACAGATTAGGGGAGGTTGTATAGAATGGTTAAAGGAGGGGAGTTCAGTACTGATGAGGAGAGGTAGTACACCATGCTAAGTGGAGTACATGACAGATGAAAAGATGTTGTATATTATGGTAAAAGGAAAGGTGTACACGACAGATGAGGAGAGGTAGTATAGCATGGCAAAAGGAGAGGAGTACAGAACAGGTGAGGAAATGTAGAATATCATGATAAAAGAGAGGAGTACAGGACAGATTATATGAGGTAGTGTGGCATGTTAAAGGAGAGAAGTACAGGACAGATATGGAGAGCTTTTATAGAATGGTTAAAGTAGGGGAGTGCAGGAGTGTTGAGGAGACGTAGAATAGCATGCTAAAAGGAGAGAAGTACAGGACAGATGGGGTCCGGTAGTTTAGCATGGTAAAAGTAAAGGAGTGCATGATAGATGAGGAGAGGTAGTATAGCATGGTAAAAGCAGAGGAGTGCAGGGCACACAAAGAGATGTGGTAGAGCATGGTAAAGGGGATGGCAAATGGGGAGAGATAGTACAGCATGGTAAAAAGAGAGGAATAAAGGAAACATAAGGTGAGGTAGTATAATATGGTAAATGGAGAAGAGTGCAGGATAGATGATGAGAGGCAGTAATGCATGGTAAAAGGAGAGGAGTGTCAGACGGGTCTATATTATCTAATCAAAGTTTTATAACTTCGAATGCCATATCATCGACACCATATGGTCGAAGTTATAAATCTTCGAATATATAAAAAAAATAAAATGAGGAAACAAAAATCTAAGGCGATCTCGGAGTTAGTATATTTAAAGAGGGGGGGGTGCAGGGGGGTTTGTCCCCTTTGCCAGGTAACTTTTTTTTTTTTTTATTATTTTTTTTATATGTATTTGAAGTTTTATAACTTCGACCATATGGTGTCGATCATATGGTATTCAAAGTTATAAAGCTTCTGTGCCAGACAGATAAGGTGAGGGAGTATGGCATGATAAAGCAAGAGGAGTACAGGACACATGAGGAGAGGTGATATAGCATGCACAAAGGAGAGGAGTGCAGGACAGATGAGGAGAGGTAGTATAACATGGTAAAAGGACAGATGAGGAAAGGCAGTAAAGTATTGTAAATGGAGAGGAATACAGGACAGATGAGGACTGGTAGTATAGCTTGGTAAAAGGATAGGAGTGTACAACAGATCAGCAAAGCTAGTATAGCATGGTAGAACTAGAGGAGTACAGGAGAGACATGAAGAAATAGTAAAGCATTGTAAAAGGAGAGGAGTACAGGACAGATAAGGAGAGGTTGAATAGCATATTAAAAGGAGAGAAATACAGGACAGATGGAGACCGGTAGTTTAGCATGGTAAAAGTAAAAAAGTGCAGGACAGATGAGGATAGGTAGTAAAGCATGGTAAAAAAGAAGAATTTAGGACAGATGAAGACAGGTAACAGCATGTTAAGAGGAGAGGTAGCATAGCATGGTGAAGGAGAGGGGTACAGGACAGATGAATAGAGGTATTATAGCATGGTATAAAAGGAGGAATACAGGACAGATGAGGACAGATAGTATAGCATTGTAAAAGGAGAGGTGTGCAGGACAGATAAGGGGAGGGAGTATAGCAGTGTAAAAGAAGAGGAGTACAGAATAGATTAAAGCGGTACTGTATATACCTCTCAACTTGGAAACATAAAAAAATCTGGACAAAGGGCCATGAAAAGTAGGTACAAGTGGCCAAAAAGCTGTGTACTCATTAGCATAAAATTTGCATACATAATTATGTAACCCCACCAACTATGACGGAATTATTGGATACCAACATTCAAATGCAAATTGAAGAACAGACAAGATATTAAACACAAAATATAACCACTAAGTTATTCAGTGTACCTCTTGTCTGAATTGAATCAAGGTCAATCTGTATCAACCTAGATTGGGAAAAGCTATGTGAGAAAATAGGTGTGTCTTTTGCAAATCCACATAGCCAAGGTCATATGTAATCCAAGCCAATGATAAGAGGTAGAGTATAAAGAAATGAATGTTACATCCAGACCTTTCCTGGGCTACTAAAGCACAAGTGCTCTGAATAATACCTGCACCTATACAAGGAGAGAAGACAAATATATATGTGCAAAATAAGGACTTGCGTTGTTGCAGCCTCAAAGTTTGTTAGAAATTGGAAAAATTCACATTAAGACATTTAAAGTGTTTTTTTCCAATTTATAGCATGTACAACACATCTAGTAAAACATGTACAGAAGTATGTCTCAAAATATTCCAACCAGAAAAAATGTTGGTCTACTGTACAGAAACCAGCTTAAAGGCAGAAAATGCTAAAAGTGTTCAGTACAGAGTCATAAGCCATATGGTCAACAAATATTACTCTACATTACTGCATAGGTGATATTACAGGTTAACAATATTTCCATCCCCCCAAAAAATGTAATAATAATAATAATAATAATAATAACAATAAATAAAATCATACAAGGATGGAATAGAACTGTCTAGACCTGAGGAAAGAACACTGTGAAAAGACACAACAGAGACCTCAATAGAGGCCAACCAACTAGATTGTGTTGATGTTATTGAGGGCACAGCTGAAAGGGGAAAAATACTTCAAGCAAAGGGAGACAGACTACTGGAACTAGTCCAGTAAAAAAATATCAACAATACAAGAACATGCATAATTCACCTTCCACTTTATCCTGCTTTAGCAAATACATGGCACAAGGGCTGCCCTTGAAAGTCTTTGTATAAACTTCTCAAGAGAAAGCACTTCATCCAACAGCTTTATAAGTTAAACACAAATTCAACCAAGCAGCACAAATAAACCAAAAATGAAAAAGCTGCGATTGCGATTACGGACCATTTGTTTTAAACCAAACAGAATCAGTTCCATAATAAATGGCTCAATTAAAACAAATTTGAATTTATTGATAAATTGAGCCAAGAAACTATAATACAAATAAAAACTGGTAAGTGCTTTCAGCTCTCATATGCGATGTTACCTGAGACTTCATCAGGTAAAATAACAATGCAACAACCCATTTAAATAATCTACTGCTATATAACTCATTTAAAGTTAGAGCCAAAAACGGAAAGGAGCCTTAACACACCTAAAACTGAGCAATGAATGTCTATAACATAAATTATAAAACAATAAAATTGAAAGCAAAAGGCAGATTACTCATGTTTATACTTAACAGTTTACTTCATATTTATCTTTATATCACTTGTCATTTCATTCATAGAAATATGGTATTCGAGAAATCATAATCTGGTAGTCATTTTATTTCAAATTAATTTGTATCGTATTAACTTGTTGGCTATGATGTTGAATGTATTTATTATTTGTAGTATACAGTCTTTCAGCTTGATTTATCAATAAATTCAAATGTATTTTAAATTAACAGTTTATTATAGGACTGATTCCATAAGTGCTCCATATTCATAATTGCAGCTTTTTCGTTTTTTTTTTTAACTTTATAGGTTACTTAACTTTAACTTACCTTCCACCTCTTGTTTCACCATCCAATTGTTTATCTTCCAAATCTAAAAGCTGATCTTCTTTCCAACTTCTCATCTGTGTCAGCACTGGGGATGGGGCTGCTGCTGCTTTGGGGGGAGTATGGGGTTGCCTCAGGAGGAACTGCACTGGGATGGGCCCTGATATATTACTTTCCTTGGCCTCCATTTGACCTTGATCTGGCTCTGGGTTGGGTATGGCTCAAAAAGCTCATTCGATTGTGTTATTAATCTATTAGACTATGATTTACAAGTGTCATATGTCGCTATCTTATATCCTGCTGATGCCAGTAGTGTGTGAGGATATTGACACTGGATGTACCAAGATAGCTTCCTTGTGGTTGCTTCTTTCATTGTGTCAACTGTTCTTGCTCACAATGCGATCCAACATGAGAACGGCACCTTGCAATTTACTAACATTTACTGTTCTGAGAACAGTAAGGCCTTTCCCTTCATTTTTTTTGGGTTCTTACTGAGTTTTATGATAGCATGCATGTGATCAAACAGGTCTTGGTATGTATTTCTATTTGTGGCAAAATGTAAATGCTAAGCCATATGGTCTATTACTTGCATGTATTATTTAACCAGAAAATTGTTCCTGGACTGTCCCTGAGAGAAAGAGAATAAATGAATTACAAATTGTTTTGTGCATACAATTTCAAGTATGTTTAAATGCCCAATTCCCTTTGATTTTATTCTGCTTTACCACTGTACCGCGTAACCCCAACCTCTTGTGAACGTTGTTGGATCCCCTTGTATTTTTGTGGTACACTGTGCTATTTCTGGTGCTCTTTCCTTTCTTGTAAAGTACACACAGATTTGCATGATTTTTCATCTACGCGCTAGAAACTACGCCATATTTCCATTATGCACTCCAGCTCACCTGTACGACTACAGCTGTGTCATTAGAATGTAAAGGAATGTAGCTTAAAAAGAAACTGAACTGTTTTAAAACAATGAATCCTATGTTTTTTTGCAAGTCTGCATACTTTAGCAGCCCCAGTACCAGCCACCTCTTTCAAATCCATTCCTCTGAAACACATGTGAACTTACACAGGCTAACTAATTTGTCTTGTCTTTTACATAGTGATGGGGCGAGGGAGGGTCCTGAATCGGTCTTGATCCTAGTCACTTCCCCTATGTTCCCTCATCAGCATGCACTGTAGGAGTTAGCAGAACTTAAATTATATAATAAACAGCTCTGTTTGCACTTGCTGCAATGTTGAAGTGCTGCTATTCAAATTAACAAGTAAACTTAAACACAACTCAACTTTTAAATAACAATAAAAAAAAAAAAAAAAAAAAAAAAAAGGAAGGGGCCACTTGGGAATTCATGCCACCCCATTATTTAGCCCTCAAAACCAGTAAATAATGAGGAATTTGGTGTGCTTGAGAGGTATGGTATATTGCCTGGTAAAAGGAGAGGAGTGCATAACAGAAGAAGACAGGTAGAATAGCACTGCAAGTTGGGTGAAATACAGGAGTGTTGAGGAGATGTAGTATAGTGTGGTAAAAGGAACGGAGTACAGGATAGATGAGGAGAGGTAGTATAGTGTTCTAAAAAGAGAGCAGCACTGGAAAGAGTATGTGAGGTAGTATGGCATGCTAAAGGAGAGGCTGTATACAATGGTTAAAGTAGGGGAGTACAGGACAGAGGAGGAGAGGTAGTATAGCATGGTGGAAGGAGAGCAGTGAGGGACAGGTGATGGTAAGTAGTATGGTATGGTGAAAGGAGAGGAGTAAACATCAGATTATGGGAGGTAGTATGGCATGCTAAGGAATGCTAAGGAAGAGGGTACATGACAGATGAGGAGAGGTTGTATAGCATGATAATAGGAGAGGAGTGCAGGACAGATGAGGTGAGGTACTATAGCATGGTAAAAGTAGAGAAGTAAAGGGTAGATGAGGACAGGTAGTATATTATGGTAAAATGGGTGGAATACAGAAGAGATGAGGTGAAGCAGTACAGCATAGTAAAAGCGGAGGAGTGCAGGACAGAGATGAAGAAGTAGTAAAGCATTGTAAAAGGAGAGAAGTACAGGGCAGATAAGGAGAGGTAAAACAGCATGCTAAAATGAGAGGAATACAGTACAGATGAAGACTGGTAGTTTAGCATGGGAGAAAGAAAGGGGTACAGGACAGATGATGAGACATAGTATGTCTTGGTAAAAGTAAAGGAGTGCAGGATAGACGAGGATAGGTAGTAAAGCATGGTAAAAAAAGAGGAATACAGGACAGATGAGGGCAGGTTGTATAGCATGGTAAAAGGAGAGATAATACAGCATGGTAGAAAGAGAGGAGTAGATGACTGATGAGACGAGATAGTATAGCATGCTAAAAGAAGAAGAGTGCATGACAGATGAGGTGAGGTAGTATAACATGGTAAAAGGAGAGGTGTACTGCAAAGACTGACGAAGTGGTGTGGCCTGGTAAAAGGGCAGGAGTACAGGACAGATGATAAGAGATAGTATAGCATAGTAAAAGGAGAGGGTATGTTTATAATAGTAGAATGATGTAAAATAGTAGAAACAGCAGAAAGAAATATTCAGAAGTAGGTAGGCAAAGGGCATACAGAGAGTGTGTAGACATAGTGAACTAGGTAACAGAAAATCTATGAGAAAATATCTGGCTTTGAAAGGAAGGAGTGAATGGAGTTTACAGATAATTAAAGTTACACTGACAAGAGTTGGAATACAGGGAGAATAATGTAATTCTGAAGACAGAATAAGTAGGCATTTTTGTAATGTGAAAAAGTGAAGTTTTCCAATTGCCAGAGACCTGCTTGACAAAAGCATGTTTTGTAATTGTGTGGGAAAATAGGGGTTCACTGAAGTAGGGAATAATAAAGACTGATATCATGGAGGATAGGAGTGGGAAGTTTGCTATTTACGCATCAGTCAAAGACAGAAGTTGTTAAAAAGTGGTCTATAAAGTGTAATACAGAGAAGAGAGCAGAGCCTTGTGGATATGGACATGGTAATAATATGAAGTGGTGTCGATGGGAGTTGGCTTGAGTTACAAAATGGCAAACCTTTGCTGGATATTTTGAAGCATTAGACTATTTGGGGGATTGCATTTAAAGGTAGGGCATATTCTACTTTTACTATAAGAACATTTTGGCAAATATAGATTCAGAGATTAGCAAAAGACTGAGCTTGTATGCCTGCTTGAATAGGCCTAGTACCTTGAAAGTCTTGACACAGACATGATTGTACAATTTAGCAGTGGAACAAGGATAACACTGAAATGCTTCTAGGTAGATACTTGAGTGATGGAATTATTCAGTGGGCCGCTAATCAATAGTGGAGTGGTTAAGTTAAATGTAGGTGGGTTGCCAGAGATGACAGTGTTTGTTTTCAAGGTACTAATTGTAATTGTAGAACTAGCTGAAAATAATCTCAAAATATTTTTGAAAGAGGTGTGAGGTAGCCTGATGTTGGGACTACTGTGAATGAGAAGGAGAAAAATCTACAAGGTGATGTTATATGAAAGAAAAGAAGCATGAGGATTATTTACGCCAAGAGAAAATGGGATGAAGACAAGATTGAGCCTTGATGTACACCAGTGATACAGGTCCGAAGAGTGAAGAGAGTGCTTACTTACAGTAGGTAGGAATACATCCATTGCACAGACAGGATGCCATTCATAGAGAAGGTTTGAGACTGTAACCATCAACGATCAGCTTAAATTTGACTTGCATGTTAATAACTGTATTAAAAAGACTCATTCAAATCTAGGGCTCCTTTACCACAAGAAATTCCTTACCTCTGAAGCCAAGATTACTCTCTCTCTCTCTTACCTACCTTCTACCCAGTCTAATCTACAATTTTCAAATTCTCACAAATATTAACTCAGCACTCCCAACCAAACTCGTATCTACCTACAGCAAGGTAGCTAGATTTGCTGCCCAACAAACCTACAAATCCCATCACTGTCTCTCTCTAAAACACCTAAACTGGCTTGAGTTACCCCACCAGCTTCTTCTCTCTCAGCTCCACATCATCCTTTCTATCCTATACCAGGCTTCCTAAGACCAGCACTATCCCTCTCATCTCCCATTATTCTCCCTCCAGACCTCTCCAAAGCTCTAACCAAGACCTACTACAAATCTACAAACCCAAGTCTAAATTTGGATGCAACCTGTACAGCTATAACCCAACTATTGCCTGGAATAGGCTCCCACTAGAAATCAGGACTCTTACACATCCTAAACAATTTAAGACAGCCATCAAAGAGTACTTTAAAAGTCACTGGTCCTGCCATTGCACTCTCCCTCCTTAACATCCCCTACTTCTAATACCTTAATCTACTTTCTGCCCTTAACTCACTCTTCTCACTAGCTCTCTCTAATCTTCCTTGACTACCTTTTCTACTGTCTTCTAAAATCTGTTAAGCAAATCACCTCAGAGAAACATTCTATTGTAATATTCTTGCCGTCATGCAACTATATTATGATAAAATTGTTTTTTGTAACCACTTATCCTTAAAACTATATTCATCTTAATGACATATTTCTTTTTATACATCTTGAAATAGTTATGCGATACTCCTGATTATTGACACTGTATAACATTGTATTGCTACTCAATGCCTTGTAATAATCCTGTAACATTGCTGTTTAATGATAATTTATAATGAAAATTATATAATATTTTGGAGCTTTTCTCCCTGGGCCTCCGCTGAAAAAGGGCTCTTCAGCTCAGTCAGACGATCCTGGTCAACAAATGTAAATTAAATAAATAAATAAATAAATTGTACTTGGACAAAATCTCTCTTAAGGACAATAAACAGGGCAGCTTTAAGACGGTCATTGCACACAGATGGAAAAATAAATGGTAATGATCTCTAACCATGAATAAGGCTGTTCTGGCATTGTAGCCATGCTAGCAGTCATACATTATACAAAGTCATTTCCAAATAGGAACATTTGCTATTATGTAAGATCCTCTGTGATTTTGGCTGTTGGTTTGAGATTTTCATGGGTCTAAAGTATGCTGGTAGAGTTGAGGGTTAGATGATAAAGTGCAAAGGGTAATTGTCCTGATTTTCAGAAAGAAGAGATAAAACAATGGGCTACTATTAGATTACACATTTAGATAAGGGAATTGCAGATGTAATGGATTTTTTTAGGATTTTTTTCTAGTAATATGCTTGAATGTGGTGATTTATTGGGAAATTATAAGAGAAGATGATTTACTTCAGTTTTGAAAGTGATTCTGCAGTGGAAGTGAGGTAGGTATTGTTGAAGAATGATTACATTTAGAGGGTGACTGAAAAAGGTAAGGGGGAGAAGAGAACAGTGCATGTAGTTTGCCAGTGAAGTTCTTACAACAGTGGTATTAACTGGTCTAATAAATAACAATGCAAAAAAAACAGTTCTAGGAAAGATTAGATTGGTAGGGATGAGTGCTAAACCAAGTTACAATTTCAAAAATATCAAAAGATGAAAACATTAAGTTTCTAGAGTATTTATTCTCTGAAGATTTTAGTTTACTTGCATATGTTTTTAAACAAAATCTGTACACAGGATTCCTTACACAAAACAAGTGCATTAAAATCAATATTTGAATTTCATGTCATATGTTTAATCTCATTTCTGGCATTGCGATTTGATGTGTCCATAAAATTTTAACAGGTTCGTAGGTTCATTGGTAGGTACTAGGCTATCGGCCCAAGGGCCTAAGTAAGCCTAGCCAACAAGCTTCCCTAGTTTACGCCACCCAAGGAAGTTATTTTCCTGTGCCCCTGTTGAGCAGAGCCACAGAAATGATCCCTGGGGTGTATTTTCTATGTCCCGTCCATTCATCAAGATTTTTCTTGAAGAGTGCTAATGAGGAACTTTGCTTGACATAGAAGAGTAGCTTGTTCCAGAGTATGGGAAGTCTCTGGGACAGGACACTATCCCTCCAGCATGTACTGTTTATTGTGGTGACAAGGTTTTGGTCCCTTGAGCGTATAGCTCAGAGGGATTAGGATTTCTTTAGGTGTAGCATGTCCAACAGCTCTTGGTTTGACATAGCTTTACATTTTAGGCAGATATCACCTCAGAGTAGCTATGAAGCAAAGCTGGAGTTTTTTGAGAGTGTCAGTGTAGGGTATCTGTTTGAGGCCAGTAATCCTCTTTGTGTGGTACTTCTTTGGCCTTTCCAGTTGCTGCAGATGTCTTGTGAGGTACATTCCAAAAGGGGTATTGTACTCTATAATGGGTCTAATGAGTGTCGAGTAGAGGGGAACAATAACCTCCTTTTTCCTGGATGAGAACCCTTTTGTGATTAGGTATGCCACATAGGAGGATTTCCTGACTACTGTGGCGATGTGATTATCAAAGGAGAGACTACTGTCCACCTAGGTCCCAAGGTCTCTTATCACACATTCGGTGTTTTGGCGATGTGATTATCAAAGGAGAGACTACTGTCCACCTAGGTCCCAAGGTCTCTTATCACACATTCGGTGTTAATTAGACTGCCGTCTATGTGTTAGTTCATGGATACAGAGTTTTTACCAAAGGGGATGACAATGCAAATTTTGGCATTGAACTTGTTGCCATGGCTCTGATACCGGGCATCTGTCTCAGTGAGGCCCTTCTGTAGGATGTCCACATCATCTGGGGACTCGACTATGGCTCCTAGTTTGCAGTCATCTGTGAACTTCGTTAGCCAAAGGCCTTCTGTGTTAGCCCGTACTTCAGAGAAGTAGATATCAAACAGGAGAGGTCCCAGGACTGAACCCTGTGGTACGCTTGTTACTGGTTTGAAGTCAGGTTTGGAGTCTGCAACTTTTACAGTGTGGGTTCTGTCAGTGAGCCAGTTGGCAATAGTTTAGTAAGTTTGGCTATAACTCCAGAATGGAGGAAATTGCCGAAAGCCTTGGTGAGGTAAAGATAGGCTGTGTGAGCCACCTTACCCTCATCTATGGTTTTGGTGACTGCCTCAAAGAAGTTGATCAGGTTCAGGAGGCATGATCTGCCTTTCACAAACCCGAACTGGGTGGGATCCAGAGTTTGGAGGTTACCAATATCTTTGTTAATGACTTCCATGATGATGCGTTCCATGGCCTTACAGACCAGGCTTGTTAGGCTAATAGGGCGATAGTTCCCGGGATCAGTGATGGCTCCCCCTTTGTGGAGTGGGATAACTGTTGCTGTGTGCCAGTCAATGGGCACAAAGCCTGATGGGAGGCTATGATTGAACATGTTGCTTAAGTGGGGCGCTAGTTCATTCTGAAGTTCGTGTATAATGCAGCCTGGGATGTTGTCCGGTCCCATGGATGCTGTGTTTTGGGCATTAGAGAGTGCAGCTTTTACCTGCGTAGTTGTGATTATAGGGACTCTGCATTCTTCCTGTATAGATATGGGCCCTATAGGGGGTGAGAGGGAGGTAAAGTTAGCACTGAACCTATCTATCAGGATGTTGGCAATATCAGTTGGTTCTGTAATTTCTGTGCCATTGTGCTGTAACTCAGAGCAGATCCGGGTGTTGCCATTGAGATGCTTGACATAGCTATAGAATGCTTTGTGGTTGTCTCTAGATTCAGTGGCAATTTTGTTTTCGTAGTTAGCTTTGGAGGATCTTATAAGGGATCTCAGATTCTTACTGAGGCTGATCAGGGAGCTCCTCTACTGATGGGATTTTACTCTCTTTTGCAACAGTTTTTTTCTTCTGTTGTAGAGTTTGTTTATGGCAGTCAACCACCAGATCGGCTTTCTTTTTTTGGAGGATAGTATCTTGTTTCTATTTGGGATAGCATGATCCATGCACTCGTGTAGGTGCTTATAGAGTACATTTGTGTAGGATTCAGCAGTCGTAACTGTATTATCCATCTACATGGGTTTCATGAAATTTGTCACTTCTGTCTTAAGAAACATGAAGTTGGCTTTGGTGAAATTTTTTACCATGGTTTCTTTAATGGGGGGTGGGGTGTGGATATCTGGGGTGATTAGCTTATGGACGGATCTGACCAACGAGGAGTTGACTTCAGGTGTGGAACACTGGTCACTCATGTTGGTAATGACTAGATCTGGGATATTCTTGCCCCTTGTGGAGGTGTGGATAAGTTGATCCAGGGCATTGGAATTTATGAATTCCAGAAAGCGTTTGAGCAAAGGAGTTGGTACATGAGTAGTTTTCCCAGTTAATGGTGGGGAAGTTGAAATTTCCCATTATTAGGGTGTTTGGTTGAACCCTAATATTTTCCAGTATATCAAGAAAAGAGGAGTGGGAATCCTGGGGTATGGTGGGGGATCTGTAACAAGCTACAATTTGGATTGCAGTTTTGCCCAGAGTTAGTTGCACTTGGATAACATCAGATGCATTATGCTGAGCAACTAGCCTGGAGATGTGGATATCCTTAATGAATATGGACACACCTCCACCTTTGGTGTTCCGGTCCAGGTTAGATGGCCGAAAAGTGTGGTATGAGTTATAGCCTGGTAATGCAGGAATGCTCTCTGGAGCCTAGAACCAGGTCTCAGTCACTGCACAGATATCGATGTTCTCCATTTTAAGGAGTGCCTAGAGGGAGTGGATTTTGGGATTTAGACTTCTAGCTTTGAGTAGCATTACCCTCTGTTTTTGCTTGCCTGTTCCTGTTATGGTTGTTGAATTTGTCATTTGATCCTTGCCTAAAAAAGGCACTATAGGGGTGGCAAGAGCCTTAGCTAGTATCCAGAATCCCAGGAGTGACAAGTGCAGGCCATCTCTGGCAAAGCATCATGGTCTGTCATCCTAGGCAGTCAGATACTGGATCCCCTTAGAATGACACCAGAAGATAAAGCGAATTTTTGAAGTCAATCATTTTGTCCTTGTACTGCAGTATCATTCTGGGTGATGGCAGGATGCTACTCAGGGCTCGGGTCATAACTAGCTGGGCTACAAGATCCGAGAGCTCTTCCATGTCTCTTTTCATGTAGTCCAGGGAGGTACATCTCAGGTCATTCACACCAACATAGACAATGACAGTCATATTTGTACTTGTTGTGGAGTGACCTGAGTGCATGGGTTATGTGGCGGATCCTGGCACCTGACAGGCAGCTGACAGTAACCTTCTCCTTGTTTAACCTGGTCAGTGGGACACCAGTATGCCTGACTATAGAGTCACCTATGACTAGTGTGTTGGGTACATTGTTTTGCCTTATGGGCTGTGGTTGAGTGGAACATTGAGTCTGTGGGCTTTGTGTCATTTGGGTTGTGTTGAGGGGGTGGAGGTTGCTTGCGTTTCTGCTTTGGAGGTCTCTGTTGCATGAGCAGATTATTATTGAGAGCATCTGCAAATGATTTTGTTTTTCTATGTGTGGAATTTGGTGGTGTAGGTTTAGTGGGATTATGTGATGAGTGTGGTGTGGTGCAAGTGTTTACCTTCTCCTCTTGACTGTCAAGTTCAGTCTTGGCTGGAGAGAGCTTTACCTCCAGTTTGGTTAGATAAGTGCATCTCTCACAGGTTGTAGTGTTGGGTGGTAGGAGGAGAGGGTTGTCTGTGTACATGAGACAATTGCTACATTGCCCCAAGATGCCCAGATTCATCAGCTAGACAGGAGAGAACACTGGGATCTGACCCTTGGACATGCCTGAATAAAAAACTGTTTTCCTCTAGACAAGTGAGGAAAGTGAGTCAAGAGCTGTTTTTCTCTAAGCAAATGAGGAAAGTAAGTACATAAACTGTTTTCCTCTAGATAATGAGGAAGGTTGAGTGCTGTAGTAATTTGTAACTTATTCAGTGCTTATAACAAGTTCTGAACAAGTACTGAGCACGAATAAGCAAATTCAAGTGCCAAAACTAAGAATCTGTATCTGAACTAGACTAGTTACAGGAAAGAAACAAGTGCAAATGTGGGCTTTTAAATCAGAAAGTTGAGAGATGTGGAAAAATTGCCCAAACGGCCAATAACTACAATTTTTGGACCAGAAACCACTCCTTATGTGGTAGGTAGATTAACTAGTGCTTACCACTCCCAATGATAAACTAGCAGGCTTCCTTCCAACACAGAAAGGCTTGGGGGGCTCAAGAGCTTACAAACAGTCCTTGATACAACAAATCTGTATCTGGGCTAGACTAGCTACAGGAAGGGGGGAAACAAGTGCAAATGTGGACTTTTAAATCAGGGAGACACATATCTTCTGTTTCAGAATAGTATGTGATTATTTTGAAAGTGCTATGGAAGTGGACTAAACACGTGCTGTATTACTCTACATCAAAGAAACTGCTACCCTTTTCAAACACTAATACTTTGAAGTTAAAAACATGAAGTATAAAGAGCATGTTCTCACTATGAAAACATAAACAGTGTGACAGCAGTGACAGATGGCTTGCGTACCACATGATTAAACATAACCAGTGTTTTCTTACTTTTTTTCTATAATGTCCTTTGAGTCTCTGGAACATTTTTGTACAAACAACACAATAAATAAGGTAACATAGGAAAAGATTGTAATGTATATCAACAGTTACTGCTGTAAGTAGACTTGCCATTTCCTGTCTTAACAGTTGTCATAAGTTTAGTTTGGTCTTTGTCCTTGGTACTTGGCCCTTATGGTACCTTTTTTTTTTCAAAGTGATACAGTTTATTAATTTGTATTAGGCCATCTGCAAGTGTGTCTTCCCTTACACTAAAAAAAATATAGTATTACTATATTATAATCTGCCACAATAATGATGGTTATATAGGAGTTTCTGTCGCAGAATGTTTTTGTTTGTTTTCCTAAAATTTTCAGATTCTGAGTCATCTTACAGCTTTAACCTCTCACAGATTATTAATGTTTTTTCCTTATTTCCCTCATCTGCTTTTATATCCCCAATACAAACTACTACAATTACCTTTCAGAAAAGTGCCAATCATAAGCTTAATCGCAGTAAGTCCAGCTAGTTGAACAAACAATAACTAACTAAATGGTGTTTATCACATTTTCCTTCTTAGTTACACAAGATGACATGCTAATGATATTAGGAAGAGTGGCTTGTAATGTACACCAGATTAGTTTTCTAAGTACCGTAATGCAAATTAGTGATAAACCAGTAACAGTTATACACAAAAATATCTCAGTGAAATGTATTTTATTCATGGTTTGCTAGAGAAAGGGTTTTGTTTCTGCAGTGCACTCTCTCTCTCTTGCAATGCATCTTAATTTGTAACAATCAGTACAAATAAATTCTAGACTTGTAGAATACCTGGCATCGTCATGCTGTATTAATAAAGTTACAAGAAAAAGAAAGATCCATTAGTTTTGCATGATAAAAAAGTGCTATTCAGTTTCACACCGACTCAACTAAAATTTGAAAACACAAGTGATTCATCATTTGTTGACATTCTATATTAATGAGAAAAGAAGGAGTCAAGTGATTTGATGAGTGGTACTTTGATAAGACTGACATTATTTAGCTGTCATAAAAAGAAACTAAAATTTTGGGGAAGAAATCATTTAATGCATAAATGTAACACACTGAAGCTTTGAAGAGATAAACTATATTTTATCTGTAAAGCTTTCACACTTAATTTTGCTTTTCCAATTACATTTCATTTAGTTTTACAAAGCTATGAGCCTTAACCGCTGATAGTTTCAAAAGGCTATGCTAAGAAAAGCTGTCATAAGTGTGCCATTAACTATTTTAAAAGAAATTCTGCCACTGATAGAAATAAGAAACTTTCATAATAAAAAACTGAGGAGTATATTTACAGTTTTATACTTTTCTGTTCTCTTCATTTTATAATGTGTAAATCAGTTCTTAAACATTATTTTTAATTGTACTAGATTACTTTGCTGGGCGGCCACGGTGGTGCAGTGGTTAGCATTGCCGCCTCACACAGCAAGGTTCTCTTTTCAATTCAATCGGCTGGGGTGGTCTGTTTCTGTGCGGAGTCTGCCTGTCCTCCCCTGTGGTCTCCGGGTTCCCTCCGCCTCCCACCCTCCAAAGACACATGACAGGTGGCAGGTGCAGGTGGATTGGACACTCCCTAGTGTGCCCCTGTGTGTGGCCGTGGAAGGTTACTGGGGGGGCTGGCAAAAGGTGATCCGCTGTGGCGACTTTCTAACCGAAAAAAAAGAAAAAAGAAGAAGAAGAAGTACTAGATTACTTTGCTCTCTGTGGATGCATCCTACAAATGCTAAGCAGAAGACAGTTTACCTGCACTATAGACTGATATTGCATTAGAAATAGCATGGCAAATGTCACTATAAAAATTTTATCTCATAGTTTTTATGTGCCAGCAACTCTGATTTGCTAATGTTTACATTTTATCTGTTAGTATTGCATGTCAGCAACTGCAGAAGGCTAACATGTATCAGTATGCTAAAATAAAGTATTGAGTGATTGCGCAGAGTAAATATTTTAATTGTAATGTGTAACCATAGCAATGTAAATAGTTTACATTTAATATAAGATCACATATTTTTGGATATATTTCCATTTTATTTTTCCATAAAGCCAATATAACAGTTTTTCAATGTAAACATATTTGAGGAAGTAGTTGTATTACAAAGTAAGTGTTTCGGAACCTGCTTGACATAAGTAAACTACATCATAACTAAAGAAAACAATCAAATTTTAGTCTAAAAAATACTGAATAAAAAGTGTACTCCAAAGAACTATCTTGCATGCAAATTTACAACTTTCTGGTTATATTTTATGACAAAACTTTAGCACTAGATATGTCACAAACCACATTAGCTATTAATGCTGCACTGTATATGGTAATAATGCTTGTATAAAGGGATCTATATGCTTTCACTGTATTTTATTTTTGTTAATTTTAATGTTATGTCTTATTATTAGTATGAAATTACTAACACTTGATTTGTGTCTTGGTACTGATTCAAATCTTGCCATAGAAATATCGACAAAAACAATTAATGGAAATTCCATGCATTTCTTTTTTGTTTCCCATGTTTGGAACAGGATTTTAAAAAGAGGTAAAATAGTTTAACCATTGCGATATCTTTATTTTCTCAATCTGTACTCTCCCCTGCCAATCATTATCCATTTGAATGCATCACAAAATGGTGCATTGACTCTCAGGTGGATAGCAAGGAGCATATCATAGCAAAATTTCGAACCAGGTGTTTTGGTAAAAATCTCTCTGCTAATCTTTCTTAATGAAACTGGTATCCCAACATATTTTGAAGTAATCAGCTTAGTTGCAGTGTATGAATATAACATTTTGATTGCAATGTTTTAAATTGTTTATATTTAACTAGACATTGCATAACACTGTCAGTGTACCGTGATATGTAAGATATAATGGGAAAATATAAAATCCTAATGACATATGGTTAATTTAAAAATGAGAAATATTTAATATCGTTGTCTTGTTTGGTATCTTACAAAAAGCTGTGTGTTTTAATTCTTTACATGGTCCCTGTATTCTTCTTAGAAAGAGAAAGTAATCAAACACATTTAGGTGCCAGATTGTTTCAGTGAGATTGTTTTTGATTTAAATAGGTCTTTTGAGAGATGTGTAACATTTAGTTGCTGCAGGAACTTTTATGCACAAAAGGGTATACTGAAATCATTTTTCTGTTGTGCTTCAGAAATGTTGAAATTAAAAATATTGCTTTTGCTTTCATCTAGTATTTTACTGAGGAGAATGAGTATAGTGTCTGCAAATTTTTGTGAAGGCTGGTCCTCTTAAACTAAAAAAAAAAAAAGCTGTAAAGAGAAACAAAGACAATGATTTCTGGTATGAGGAGCTGTTAGGCAATATGTTATCCAGGAGAGATAGGGTCCATTTAAAATATATCTCTTCCCCTCTAAATGTTCAGAAAGATCCAAAATCTGATTACCCAGAAAATTGTTGTTAATGCTGTTAAAAGCATTTATGGGTGAAAAGAATGATACGTTTTGCAATATGCTGCATTTATTTTGCAGATAAATTCATCATTCATGATATATTTAAATACCACTAGCCAACATCACAAATACTGAATGGAAACCTGAGCTCACAGCTTATGTGCTGATTGAATGAAAAAAACACATTACAAAATGGCCAGCACTTGTAAGAAAAAAAATATTTTATTTGCAGTCAAGGAGCAAAGCAAAATGACTCCCTACTGAAATGTTGACACCTGAAATGATGAGTGCAGAAAAGCTGAAAAAAAAGACCACAACCCCAGAGAAGAGAGAATCTCGAAAATCACTCATCTCCTTTAAACTTATTTTTGAAGGAGGGGAAATCCCCAAGCTTATAAATATATATATATATATATATATATATATATATATATATATATATATATATATAGATATACACACTAACTCCGAGACTGCAATACCTTGGAGAAAAGAGAACATTTTGAGAAATGGCATTTCAGACTTAATATGGTCATTTGGCCATTCAGTATCCATATTTCTATGTCAATGTATCAAGCCTGGCTAACTCTCTAGAATGTGTAAAAAATCTGTTAACCAGTTTACTGTGTAATTTAATTTAATCCTGACTTGTGCTCAGGATTAACTCTAACCTGATGAACTTGTTTAACTTGCTTACTTATGTAATCTCTGTAAATAGTCTGTTTGTAATATGTAATGCTGGTATTATGTAATGCAGTATCTGCTTACCCTTGGAGCTTTTCTCCCCGGGCCTCTGCTGAAAATGGACATGCATCCAGTCAGACTATCCCGGTCAACAAATGTAAAATAAAAATAAAATAAAATAAATAAATTTCAGGTCTCACTTTAGCAGGTCCCAACATTTCAAATGGTTATTAAGCATAACAGTTTTTGTCGTCTCCACAAGCCTCTTCAATTCTATCTAAGCAGCATATTGCACACCTTCCTTTTAGTCATGTGTCACATGATCTATCAGCTGACATAATAAATTGCCTTCTATTTACAATACTTGACTGCTCAACATAATACAAAATTGCAATCGTCAAAACGCATCATTCAGTTCAGTGGTTTTGATACAGTTAAATACACAAAGTAATATAAACAAAATCCTTTGCCTTCCTTCCACTCGTTGTACATTGTGATAGAAATGAAAGAAATGATGGGGAATCTTACAAAGGAAATAGTGATAACAGCGTCAAAGAAGATGATGTCCCATGGAATTCAAATCGTTAATTATTGTTTATATTGTTTGTGACACTCACGGTCACTAGTTCAATATCCCTGCTTTTCACTCTATAGCAAACATATTTGTTCATTATAAGATGAAGGAAAAACATAGGTTACAAAAATATATTCTCCTTGGAAGGCGTAAGCCGAAGCGCTAGAGACTATCCAATAAATTTGTGGTGGATCCTGTTTTTTGTCGTTATATTTGGTTTTCTTTATTTTTTCAGTTGTATATTATTACAAAAATATATTGGTTTGCTACAAGTATTTTTATTCTCATAGCTTGTGACACACTTGCTCTCATCCACTTTCTCTAGATGACAATTGCCTTAATTCCCACTAGCTTGATCCTATTTAACTAACTATCCCTCCCACCACACAATTCTACTAAACTCTATAGTCCTCTCAGAACTGAATCTAACCCTAAAACTTCCACCTTATCCTAACCTGAGTTGTAATACTTCCCCCTTACTTTAAAATCCTCAATATATCCACTAACCTAAAACTCCACTCCCAACTCCCTAATGCTAAAGTCCTAGTTCATTCCCTAAGCCTAATACTCCAGTCTCATTCCCTAACCCTAAAGTACCCTCCTTCTCACAATCCATAAAAAGCTCCTCCTACTCTCTAACCCCAAGCCTCCTCCCCACTCCCTAAACCTGAATTCACCCTCCCAATTGCTGATTGTAACTGTAACCTACACTCCCACGCCTTACCAAAGCCTGCTGCTCAAATTTGGCTGCTGCGTTCAGGCAAGGTGTGGCAGCTCTACTGTCTCTCTCTCTCTCTCTCTCTCTCTCTCTCTCTCTATCCATGCAGCTGGTACATGTCAGTCAAATATGTAGTTGAATTCAAGTTTGAGCAAAAGCCCATGTGAGCTACAAGACACCTCCCTGGCTGCAAAACAATCGTTTTAGAGGACCTAAGACTTAAGTGCTTCAAGTGGACCCAATATATTTGACATGTTCAGGGAAGAAAATTTAAGCTGCTGGCTTTGTTGGTGCTGATGCTTTGAATTTGTTGTTATATATTGTCATGTAATGAAGGAGCAATGCTTCTTCAACCTGCTTTTGTACAGATATAAATGTAAAAGTGTAATTAATGCAATTTGCTCTACTTCTACGCTTTCTCAATACATTTGCAAGAATGTCTGTCATTCAGCTTATTTTACTTTAAAATATATCATTATTGGTACTTTTTCAAAGAGTTAGACCAAGTTAAAAAGACAGCCGTATTTTGATAATGTATTCTTTCATTCATTTATTAACTCATTTATTCATCGTCAGAGTACGTGATCCAATCAGAAAGGTTAGAATTCTTTTCATGGCTTCAGGGATATATTCAGTTGCCTCACTTTTAGAAATAGAACCTACAGATAAGACTACAGAGACCCTTTGCAGAATTTTTTTCACAAATGTTCTCTTTTTATAAGAAGATTACAGTATTTTTAGAAGCCCTCCCATTGCATGTAGTTCATATATAAGGGTTATTCCACTGTAGAACTTTGAATAAGAGTTCTCATTACTAGAATTCTCTAGTTAAAGACCTTCCTCTTCAAATCAAGATAATGTAATGACTGAGTCCTTGGTTTCTTTTATCCTCATCTTAAGGGAGGCCCCCTCTTACTGCCATTTTACTTTTCTCATCAAAACAAGACAAAAGTATCCATCCAAAGAACTGCCAAACTCAAGAAACATAAAAATTCTTAGTCAAATCTGCTGTTGAAAGCAGTTCTCAGAGACAGTTAAAGCACTGCATTTCTGGCCAAGCCTCTATTTCAGCTGAATATAAAGCCACTTCAGAGCCCTTATCTAGAGTCAGACCACATCTGAGAGTTACTTGAGGCAGGAAGGCCGTAGAGAAAGTCATTCTCCTTTGAAAATGCTGGCTATTATATCATGTTTTTCTCACATGGAAAACAAAGGTGATCTAAGGTAAATGGCCTAGGGTCTCTCCAGGCTTAAAGAATATGCTAAAGTCATTAAGTTTAGGATAGAAAAGCAGAAGCACTTTTTTTCTGTCCTGTCCTGTGAGAGACCTGTTTTTGATTTGGATCCGAAGAGTATTTACAGACGTTTTTCAGTTTTTAAGCCTTATTTAAGACTAATCAGGTTTGGGATGAGGTGCAAAGAAGGATGGGATAGGTTCAGTTAATGATTAATAATTGGTTTCATAGCACTGCTCAGGTTTTTATCATATTTTTCCTCCAAATTTTGCAGGCCTTGGTCTGAAATGATTCACATTCTTCCTTACTTGAATGAGGGTCTGATTCATGCTTAGTCACAGGAACCACCAAAAAAATTTTGCTCATGTCATTTCCTATGTGAACTCCATGACTGTGACTATTAATGAAGAAAAATCAAATGAGTTTCTTCTTTACCAGAAAGCATCACTAGTAGCCTTGGTGAATATTTATCAGGAAGGACTGTATCTAACAGTTAATGAGGAAATGGAGATGCTGAACCTACATGCTGGATGATATTTCAACATTGCTGACAATCAAACTGTTTCCTTTTCATTTAGGTCACATCTCCACATAATCAGCATCATAACTAGCAGTTCAAACCATTAAGCTGCATAGTGTGAGCTTCTAGTATCACATGCTAAGTGTTTAGAAGCATTCAGATGACTTATTTTGCATGGCAATTCTCAGATTCTTTAAGATGTGTGGAAGCCCAAAATGGCAGATGCCAGTTGCCTATATTAATGTGGGCATGTCATTTATGCATAGCCTCACTCTACATTCCCCCTGGCGACAATATGCCCACACTGGAAGATATCCTGTCCTGGTTCTCTTCCAATATTTCTAACGAAACCATCATCATGGGAGACACTAACATCAATTGGTCCACCATTCAATCCCATACCCCCTCCATTAACTTCAACCTGTATAACTTCACTCAACTCATCAACTCCACTACTAGGCCCTCTAAAGACTTCTCTTCTGGCAGTACTATAGATTGGATATTAGTCTCTCACCCCCACAATTACTCTGATAGTGGAATTCTTCCTGACTCCCTAAGCGACCACCTTCCCATCTTTGCCACACGCCTCTCTTCTTCCCTACAAGTTTCTCATAACTACATCACTTTCAGAGACCAAAAAAACTTCAACCCAGAAGCCTTCTCTAACTCCCTAAAATGTCTTAACTGGTACCCACTAAAAACTCTTCCCCTGGAAAGTGCTATCACTCACTTTAATTCCACTTTCTTAAACCTGTTAGATACACATGCTCCCTTAAAAACCAGAAGAATAAAAAACAAAACTACCCCTTGGCTAACTAAAAATACACTAACAACCATGCGACTAAGAGATAAAGCCTGGGCATGCTACCTGAAGCACAAATCTCCCACTACTCTTAATGACTACAAAACTCTTCGTAACTCAGTAAAAAAGATTATCAGAGCAGACCGTCACAACTATTACTCTTCTCTTCAAAGTAAATACAAAAATGACCCACAGAACTTCTGGAGAGGTATAACCTCCCTCTTAAAACCTGGTAGAACTGAAAACCCAAACCCCAACCCAAGCGTACAAGACAATGACCTTGCCACCGAGTTTAACTCTTTTTTCACTGACTGTATTTCCAAACTAACCTCTTCCTTCTCCTCCAACCATCCATCTCCAACTTCCTCCTCTCCTCCACCTACTCCTCCTCCTTCTCCACTCTGTCATCCTACTACCTCCTAACCACTTAGATTCTCCCTGGAACCAATCCCTACTTCCACTATCAAAAAACTCCTGAAAAAGCTAAAACCTTGCACCAATGCCCCCGATAACATCCCCTCACACTTCCTCAGTATAGCTGCAGATGCTATCGCCCTGCCAATTAGTATCCTAATCAACCGCTCCATCCAAGAAAGTCATGTTCCTCAAATCTGGAAAAAGGCTTTTATAATTCCCTGTCATGAAGGAGGAAATAATACTAGTGTTACCAACTTCCGCCCCATTGCTATCCACTCTCTTATTTCTAAAATTCTAGAGAAATGTATTCACCTTCAACTCCTTCCCTACTTACTAGACAACAACCTACTAACTTCCACTCAACACGGCTTCCGTCCCAATCACAGCACTATGACAGCCCTCCTATCATTCCTTGAAAATGTGAACAAGGCTAGAGACTCTGGCCTCACTGTATCTACCATTCTACTTGATCTCTCCAAAGCTTTTGACACTATCTCCCATAACTTACTTCTAACTAAACTCTCTAAGCTAAACCTTTCACCTTCTGCTCTTAATTGGTTCACCAGCTATCTCTCAGACAGGCATCAAGCTGTTAAGTGGAAAACATCCATCTCCTCTTTCCTAAATAGCCCCACAGGTGTTCCACAAGGTTCCATATTAGGACCCCTTCTCTTTAATATCTTTGTAAATTACTACTATCACTCTATCCCCTATGCTGACATCATCCAATATGCAGATGATTCTACAATCATCTCTGCTTCATCTTCCATTCCAACTCTCCAAAAGCTGACTCAAGATGCCTTCTCCACCACAGAACAGTGGATGAAAGACAAACATCTTGCACTTAATGCAGCTAAATCAAAACTAATGATATTCACCCCCTCTAAAACCAACACACTGGATCAACAACCATTCTCCATCACCAGTCAAAATAATAACCCACTTGAACTGGTAACTGAAGCCAAGCTTCTAGGAGTCCAAATTGATAATAACCTTACTTTCAAGTCCCATCTACTACAAAACATTAAAAAAACACCAAAAACCAGGCCTGCTGTACCGTCACAAACAATTCCTCTCACCTACTACCAAACTCACTCTTTCTACCACATTTCTCTTACCCTCCATCCTTTATGGTGCCCCTCTTTTAACTAATCTACAATCATCTCTCAAAACAAAACTTTCGACCTGTTATAATAAAATAGCCAAATTTGCCACTAGCAATAAATCTTCAACCCATCACTGTGTACCACTCCACAAACTAAATTGGCTTGAACTTCCCAACTACCTCTCCTACACTCAACTAACATATGCACACAAACTCATTTTTCAACCATCCCTCTGTCCCTCCCTGTCCACTACCTTTAAAATTCACCATACTCAAAGACTTCTTAGATCTACGAATCAAAACCTAATAGAAGTCTATAGACCCCATCGTCCCCCAGGACATAACCTCCTCTCCTTTTCACTAGCACGCCTATGGAACTCCCTCCCACCCTTCCATTCGTACCATCACTAACCTTCCTACCTTTAAAAAATCACTCCACTCCTACCTATCATCCACATGGGAATGCTCCTGCTCCCACCCCACATAATCTTTCTATACTCTCTACTGTATTCCACCTTTTACTCTCTCTACCTCAGACAGTAATCTATTCCTTAATAGTTCCTATCCTCCTGAAAGCCTTATGCACCTATCTACTCACTTCCTTATCCTTGTGCCTATGATATAATTTGGTTTCAACTTTAATATGTTTTATTATTTGATTGTATTAATGCTTAACTTTACTCATTGTAACCACTGTACCTCGTGATGTCATGTACAATAATTTGGATGTAAATCTCTATAATATGTAATCTGCATATAAATCTCTATAATATGTAATCTGTAATGGAGCTTTTCTCCCCAGGACTCCATTGAAAACGGGTTCTCTTGTCCCAATGGACTATCCTGGTTAACCAACAGCATATAAATAAATAAAAATAAATAAATGTTTTCCTCACTTTCTAGGTTCATAAAATGGGTGTGTAAGACCTACAGTAAGGTGCACAGCACATTTTTGATAATCTATAGGATTTAGTCCTACAAAAGATTGCAGGCTTTGTCTGTATTTATAACATTTTAATAGTATTCAGGTCTTAAGGACTATAAGACATTTGTCTGAAGTCAGGTATTCTGAGAGCAGTGATGAACATGGTTCCATGAGTCATATACAAACATTAAAGCAGTTCTTTATACTGGTTATGCATGATAGCCATGAGCATTTGGAATATGGACCTATCACTTAAACTCAAGGTAATAGCAGTACACCTTGCCTAGCAGCAGAATTGAATATACAGGCATAAAAATTAAACTGGTTGTTCTTCTGAATGAAACGAAACTGGACCTGGAAATGGTTATTCTTCTTATATCGATCTATCAAAACTATAGTGAGTTACAATGTTCAGCTCCCAATGTTTTAAGCAATATGTTAGAATACTGCCATGATGTAGTTTGATTTATGCATTTCTTCCATTGCCTCTCATTCAAAAACAAAAAAAAAAAACATTTATATGTAAAATGAAAAAAAGTGATATTGATTATGGTGGTTTCTTATTGGCCATGGCCACTTCCATTCTCTTTTGTTAGAGAAAGTAATCTAGTCTATATGATTGTCATCCAGGAGTACTTTCATTTACAGCAGCATGGCACGGTCAGCAGGGTAAGGATTTGCACTCTTTACTTCACAATTTTGATTTAACTCATGGTTGCATTCACTCTATTCACAAACAAGGGATTTGCTGTCAATTTAGATGTTACACATTATTCAAAAGGCAGAAAAATTATCAGCAGAAGGTGTTAGTTTTTGAAATATTGCAATATTCAGTTTGGCCTGAAGTAAAACATCTAACTTTCTTGCAAGGGACCTGAACAATGTAAGATCCTTTCTGGATCACTTATTGGGCTCAGACCCATTGTTCAAAACTGTTAGTATATCCTTTTGAAAGATGCATCGGCAGTTAGCTTTAGTGCTATGGTGTTCATAAATGGCATACTGAATATTTTTCTTACTAATTTTCCTGCTGATATAATGCACATGAAATAAAAACATAAGTTAAACTACAATAAAAATGGTACATGAAAAATAAGCTTTATGTCTGTAGTGATTTCTGATACAGTCTTTAATAGGAGCACTAAGTTGCCATTGTTTTATCCTCAAACAGAGAACCAAAAGGAAAGTTTCTTTACCCAGTTGACTCAAGAAGACAGCTGTGAATTTATGTTCCTAGAGATGGGTGTATTATGATGTCTGAACAACTGCTTATTTTGTATCTCTAATTAGTGGATTTAATGCATAACGGATCGTTTCCAGCCGGGTACTTAACTGCAGTGTACTACTAACAAATCTTTGTAAGGTCAGAATAGAGCTCAGTCAGCTAGGAAGTAGTGTAATTTTAATACAGAAGACCAGTCATCTTAAAAGATTTATCTACGTTAATAAAAAGCAAACAAAAATAAACTTCAGGCTACAAGCTGCACTATCAGTTAATACACATGAATTAACAGCCAATTTGTTACTAGATTTAATGAACAAAGACTATAGCTAGCAAATGTAAGGAAAAGTTTAGAACAAGTTTTAACTGGTTACTGATTAATTGTGTTTTCCATTGCTGGATTTAGTCTTAACTGTGCATTCTGTTGGTTAACTGTGTATAACTAAAATACTCCCCGCCCCCTCTTTTCTTATTATGAGAACTCTGTATGAAATTTCTCGAGAAAGAGAATATTTGGTTCAGTAGGCTACACCTGAAATCATCAAACTTACATTTAAAGTAAATACTTTATCATCACTTCAACAGTAGTTTGCCATTTCATAGTTTCATTGTCATGTTCTAACAATGAAGGTCTAGAAAAACTACCAGTCTTTAATATTTGGTCTTTCCATAAAGAAACGTTTCACCAGTATCTTATCCAGTTTTTTTAGATAAAAAGGGAGCATTTTTCACTTGTATAACACCTTCATGGGATGAAAACAAGCAAACATGAAGAGTCTGAATAAAATTTTCATTCACAGCAGGTACTGGTAAATGTTTTTCAGTCTTCTGTTACCACAGGCTCCAACACATATTTTACAGCTGCAACTTTAACATATATATTAGATGTCTCTGATAACAAACATGGAAACTGCTGTGCTACTCAAGCCATCTTCTATCTGCTTTTCTGGTGTTCAGGCTATTTCATTCCCTGTGAGTCTTGTGCTAATTTGATTATTATATCTCTTCAAAGATGAACCGTGACCACCAGTTATACCATAAGACTCAGGGATTGAAACAACTCTCAGTTAACCATGGAACCATTTAAGACCATAGCTATAGTTTATAAGATACACGTTATCTCCAAAAGTATCTCAACTTTGTTAATTTTATTATAAGTGCATATCCAAAGCCCAGTGTTTGTTCTGGAGTTTTGTTTTTATATCTGGTAAATGCAAAATAAATGCAGATTGCAATGTTGTTTGCATAAGCATTTCTGTTGGAAAATGACGTTTTATCAATGGACATGTAATTCAGTAACAGAACAAGAACTGTAGCATTCTTGTTTTGACAGTCTCACCTTGTCATTTCACTATCCCTTCCTTCTTCTTCTGTACTGCCCTCTAAGTCAAACCATTTAGAAGAGACAAAATATAGTGCTGTAGTTGTGTGTCAATTTCCATTACATTGTTATAAAATTTGTAATATTCCAGTCTAGTAAAACAATTATATCAGGCACTTACTCTTCTGGAGTACGTGCTAGTGAAGTCTTTGCCCAACGTTTCAGTGCAGGTAAATAGAGAAGTAGGAGAGTGCATGACATGCTCATCCATCCATGTTAAAATAGTACATAATAAAATTTTAAAAATTTCCCTAATCAATGGGCCGCTTATCAACAAGCAATGTACATGGTGGCTTTTCAGCCAATTCCAATGGAGGTAAAGCTGCTTTCTCTGGTGACTTACTGTTTGCTGGTCATTTCACCAAACATATTTACTTCTTTCTATACTCAGATCTATGTGAGGCAATCATGCATATAATCTGGATAAACTTTCCTTTATGGTTATGTCAGGATGTGATTAATGCATCATTTTTAGTATTACTAAATTACTTTGCTGAAGGGTTACAATTGTGGGCCCCTGTAATTCACAAACACATCTGATGCATATTGTCTGGAATAATATAGCATAAACCATGACTCATTAGGTTTAGGCCAATGTTTCATGGTGTATTTTTGTAATTATGAGAATATTACATCTTTGACAGTCCAGTATGTAATATTTTTAAAATATTCTGGTGCACTGTCAGTAACATTTAACACTATTCATCTTCTTGATAAGGCAAACACAGGCATAACGTTATTTCATAAATAGCTAATTAGCTTGATGCATAAAAGCAGTATGATATTTTTAAGTCAGGGAATACATAAACATCGAGTGCAGTCCCATAAGATGTTACATGTATGCTTATCCACAGTCCTGATATTATGAACAGTGCTACAGCAAAATCTTTCGTACACATAAACATACATACTGTAAATATGACCCATGCAATAAAAGTCTATTTCCATGACCATACCTATTGTTGTACTGACTGCTAGCACTATATTTTATTCCCACACACATGCGTGCACACGATGGCGTTAAACAGCAACAGCAAACTTGGCATATATATCACACAGGCTGCATGAGCAAAAATAGGCAATGTTATGTGACAAGAATCCTCTCTCCTTCCTAATCCTTTGCTCTACTAACTAGTTCAAGTTTACTTAAACCTTAAGCAGCTGTTGAATAACTGAAAGCAGTAATTTGCCCAGAGGCAAAAAAAGGAAAAGATGAATGGCTACATGTGCTGCACTCGTGAATACTAACATATGATATTTGTCCTGTCCTGTAATTAGTCTCATGCCTGTCAAACTGAACCACACAGTATTGTACCACTAGATAGATCACAGAGACCTAAAATGTTACTTAGTAGATTCACAAATTGATATTACTGGCAAGATGATCTCCAGTCCGTTCTTTCATTTATTTTGTTGTATATCATATTTTGTTGCATACTGGAGCCAGGGCACTTTGAGGGTGCTGTATAAATTGTGTGTGTGGGTGAGATGGGCACCCTCCCCATTCTCCTGTCTATGACAGGACTCTGTGATCTGAAGTCATACAACATATATAGAGCATTACTTTATTTTGCTTTTGCTACTTAAAAATGTTCAGTTGCATTTATTCTGCTCACTTATTACTGCTTGTTAGTAACCTAATTAAATTGGACCTGCTATTCTAAGCCTCTTAGTTTTGGTTTAAGCACTTAGGCTTCAGGTCAGTTGTTTTACATTAAGAAGGTTTGGAGTCTATACTCTTGTGGCAGGAGAGGTAGCTTACATCCTTCTATGCTGGGAATTGCTGGTTGAAGGTTTATTGTGTCTGTTCTAAAAGTGTCTTAGTTCTGGTTTAAGCACTTGGGCTTCAGGCAGTTATTTTACATTAAGAAAGTTTGTGGTCTACACTCTTATGGGAGGAGAGGGTAGCCTCTGTCCTTCTGAGCTGGGAATTGCTGGTTGAAGGCTTATTGTGCCTATTGTTCTAAGTGTCTTTGTTCTGGATTAAACACTTAAGTTTAAAACCGGTTATTTTACATTAGGAAGAATTCTATGCCTGGCTGTCTTACTACTCCCCAGATATTGTAGCAGTCACAGAAACCTGGCTAAAACCACACAGTGCTAACACTGAAATAATTCCTCCAGGATATAATATACATAGACATGACTGGCTACATAAAAAAGGTGGAGGTGTTGCATTAATCGACCATGACACTTTAGCTGTTACACCATATGATAAACCTATACCAACATTTGGAAATATGGAATTATTGCTAGTTAACCTTAACATCAACAACAGAAAACAATTATGTATTGCTGTACTCTATATTCCCCCAGGTCAAAACATACCTACTGTGGAAGATCTTCTATCCTGGACCACCCTCAATATATCAAATTAAACCATCATTCTTGGTGACACAAATATAAACTGGCAAACACTCATCTCTGACTCCTTGATAAATAGTATTCAATTGCACAGGTTTACTCAACTTATCTCTAACACAACTCTTAAGGTATAAAAACAAACAGAATCAAACCTAGACTGGATATTCATCTCACACCCTCAAAAATTCACCAAGGCAGGGACCCTACCCCTTTCCTTTAGTGACCATCTTCCTGCCTATACCCATAGAACCCAACTTCAAATAGACAAACTGCATTGTCTAAGAACAACTAGGAATCTTACCCATTTCAATGAACAACCCACAACTGGCCCCCTACTAAATTTCTCCCACTGGATGATGCAGTCAACTACTTCAATAAAGTCTTTTTAGCTATTTTAGACAGTCTTGCCCCCACATGTACCAAAAGAGTAAAGCCTAACCATGTCCCATGGCTAACTAAACAAACTAAACAGTTACTTACCTCCAGGGATAAAACCTGGAAAGGATGGCATAGAAATAGAATCCCAGAACTTGAACTCAGATATAAACATCTCCATAACAATGCCAAAAAGCAAGTCATCAATGATAAAAAGTGCTATTTCTCCACTAAACTAACTACCCAGCAAAATAATCCCAAATTGTTCTGGAACTCTGTTTCTTCTCTCCTAAATCCTGGTACTCAATACAGCTCCTCCCCATCTCCTGACAAAGACCCTCAAGAAATTGCCCAAGCCTTCAATTCTCATTTTATTGATAATATCCAAAAACTTGTTAATGATTTCTCTCTACAAACTAACAAAAGTATAATTGGCAACATAAACGACAATACACTATTTAACCACTCCCTCCACATCAATTGCAGTTCCAAAAAAACCCATCTACTCCTCTATTTACATTATGACCAGTACCCACCTCCCTAGTTTGTAAACTGCTCACAAAACTAAAGCCATGTTCCCCCTCTTCCGATTGTCTCCCAGCTTAATATTTAAAGCTTGCAGCAGATTCTATAGCTCTTCCAATTAGCATTCTCATTAACTGATCAATCTCTGAATCATATGTCCCACAACTATTGAAAAACTCAATTATTACTCCCCTTCACAAAGGTGGTAACACCACTGATCTATCTAATTACAGGCCAATCTCCATACTCTCACTTGCATCTAAAATTCTAGAAAAGTGTATTCATTCTCAACTACTAAAACATCTCACAGACAATAACCTACTCGCACCCACCCAACATGGTTTTCGGCCAGCACACAGCACAACAGCCTTACTGTCATTTACCAACATTGTATGCAAAGCTCTTTATCCAGGCCTACGCTTTTGATACAATTTCCCACTCAAAACTACTTTTACAACTTGAGACCATAAACTGCTCACCACACACTCTAACCTGGATCCATAACTATCTACAAAACAGAAAATCTGTTAGATGGCAAAGTAAGCAAACCAGTTATCTGCTCAACAACACAGGCGTTCCTCAAGGATCTATTTTTGGGCCCTTGTTTTTTAACATATTTATTAATAATCTCCATAAAGCATCCCTGCAAAGTACAATTATTCAATATGCGGATGATTCAGCTATAATTACATCCTCTAACAACACCTCAGATTTCCTAAACTTAATGCAAAATGCATTTACTTCCATCAAATCCTGCCTTAATGAAGCTCAACTGCTCCTTCATCCCAAAAAAATCAAAACTTTTACTCTTCACAACCAAACTTCTAACTCTAGACTTTAAAATATTCTTTCAAAACAATACAGAAATTGAAATTGTAAAAAACACCCAAACTACTTGGCATCACAATTGATGACAAACTATCCTTTGAGAATCATATACTCTGCTAAATCAAAAAGACCCATTTTAAGCTTGGCAAACTCTATAAGCATAAACTCTTGTCGGGCAAGTCTACCAAGTTGAAACTAGTTAATAGTCTACTTCTAACCTCCCTCATCTATGGTTGCCCCATTTTCACTAACCTACGCACATCTCTCCTGAACAAACTGCAGTCATGCTACTTCTTCTTCTTTCGTCTTATCCTGGTTAGGGGTTGCCACAGCGGATCACATGTTCTTTCATGATTGGCAGTGGAGTTTTACGATGTCGAGTTGCCAGCCTGGTGCCCAACCTTCCACAGAAGGCACACACATGCAAGCACTCATGCCTAGGGCCAATTTAGAGTCTCCAATCCACCTACAGCATGTCTTTGGGATGTGGGAGGCAACCGGAGCACCCGGAGTAAACCCACGCGACCACAGGGAGGACATGCAGACTCCACACAGAAGGCACCCCAGCCAAGCATCAAACCAGAGAACCTCTTGCTGTGAGGCAGCAATGCTAACCGCTGCACCACTGTGGCCAACCAAACTGCAGTCATGCTTCTATAAAATAGATAAGTTTGTCTCCAACTTGCCAACTCGCACACATCATTGCCTGGCCATTAACTCTATAAAGTGGTTTATTTCCCTCATTACCTATATTACTCCCAACTTACTCTCACTTACAAACTACTAAATAATCTAAACCACTGCCCATCCCTTCAAACTATATTACAAGCACACACCCCTACTCACCATCTTAGGACCTCTAACAAACAAGTCTTAACCATAACTAAACCCAACAAAAGAGCTGGACAATGTCTCTATTCCCATGTCATTGCCAAACTTTGCAATGCGCTCCCTCTCTCTATTATTCAACTAGACTCTTTAAAAACATTTAAATTTGTACTAAAAGAACACTATCTCAATAACCTTGTCTGTTCTTGTAGTCATATGATTGAACCACCTTAAATGTTTTGGCCACTATATATTACAAATACTTTTACTAACTTAATATAGTTGCAATTTACACTGTTTTTGTATCCAATATCTCTTGCTTTATTTCTGTGGCTGAATAAACCGAATTGATGAAACAGTATTCTTAGTTATGAGACTATACAATCAGAATTACTAAAAATTTAACACATTGGGTTTATTTTCTTGTATTGTATACCCCTATAATATGTATTTGTCTGGTATATCTACTTCAATTTGTATTATGTAAAAACATTCTTGACTTTCAAAGTTAAGTTGATGTTATGTACAAATTTCTGTGATTGTATGGAGCTTTTTTCCCAGGGCCTCAACTGAAAATGGATCGTTTGGGCCCAGTGGACTTTCCTGGTCAACAAATGTCAATACATAAATAATAAATAATAATAATTGTGGTCTAAACTCCTGGGGCAGGAGAATATAGCCTAGCCCCTTCTAAGCTGGGAGTTGTTGGTTGAAGGTTTATTTTGTCTGTTATTCTGAAAGTGTCTTAGTTTTGGTGTAAGCGCTTGGGCTCCCGACCAGTTGCTTTACATTTGGAAAGTTTGTGGTCTAGACCCTCGTGGCAAGATAGTGTAGCCTACACCCTTCTAAGCTGGGAATTGCTGGTGAAGGCTTATTGTACCTGTTGTTTCAAGTGTCTATTTTCTAGTTAAAGTACTTGGATTCTAGATCAGTTATATCACACTGGGAATGTTTGTGGTCTAAAATCTTGTGGGAGTATTCTACTGAATTGCTGCTTTATTTATTTATTTTTTTTCTTTTTGCTGTTGCAACTGATTTTCTGCCCTTTCAATTTCTAGTACTTTTGCACTTTATAGCATAGGCTAGATTCATGCTTGCTGAATCTAGACTGGTATCACTTGAGCACTAAAACCAGCATTCTTGCATTAAGAAGATCCCCTGCACTCTTGTGGCAGAAGTGTGCAGCCAAGGACCCATCTGAGTTGGGAATTGTTAGAATAAGGCTCAGTCTTGGGCTTTGCCTTTGGTTACTTTGTTTTAAAATTGTTTAACTTTGCTTGTATTTAAGTGCCGTGTTTGAGTGGGTTTCTGCTCAGTGTACTGGAGCTGCTCAGAGGTTGCCTTGCTGTCTTGCAAGCAACTCAGTTGAATTGTGAAGCACTGACACAGTTTTCTACCCCTAGCCCTCCATAGAATAGCCACTTTTTGTCAGTCTTACAGTGCCACCTGGTCCATCTAGCCCACTCCCCATTAATTACTACAGTATATACCTGCAATAATGGACAGACAGTTTCCCACCTTTTTTCCAGCCAGCCTGACTGACATGGGTATCCTGATGCAATGTAGCAATCGTCTCATGTATACTGACAACTAATTACTCCTAAAACAAATAAATACAACATGTGAGAGATGTATCTATACTATGAATTTGGAATCAGTTCTCTCACATAACAACAAACTAGATATCAAACAGGTTGTCAGCATACACACTTCACCTCTTGCACATAACAAGCTGACAGCACATAAACCCACATACATGGAGGTACTCACTAGAAGCCTACATAAAGATCAGAGATCTCCCAAATGCAAACCTACTGCACACACTGCAGACCCAACAGTATCCACTGCACATAATAATACACTCAACAGTGTCTCAGCCAATAAGCCCCTAAGGCAAAACACCTCAAATCCTAATGTCTTGGTCATAGGTCACAGATTAGGTCATGCCTATAATTTGACTCCCAGAAAGAAATGAAGTGTAAAGACCTCTCATCTTCTCTTTCTCAATGATTTAAAACTGTATGTTTTGGATATCAAAGAAAAAAAAGTGGATTGTCAAACTGGGTGGGTTTTTTCCTCCAGGTTTAAATGAATAGTTTTGATTATCTAATTTGTGTATTATTTTCATTGGTCTCTGTCCTAATTGTATGCCTATATATTTATGAGCTGCTTCTGAATGCAATGGTCTTTATTATTTTTGTTACACTGAGGAAGGCTGTTTAGCCGAAACCGGTCTGTGTAATCTGTTTTTTTGCATATGTATATGCAGTCTGTTACTATGGTGTATATTATGTGTATTTTCTAATATGCTTCTTTTCCAAAAGGATTTGTGCTGGCTCCTTTTTTTGGTTTAAAACTGTATAGCACATCAGATGAGAAACTGAAAGCACAACTGCAAGTAGTCAAACATTTTTCAGATGCTATAAGAATATCATTTGGTCTTGATAAATGTACAAAAGCAACCTTTAAAGCAGAAAAGCTGCAGCACCAAGAAGACATTAGTTTTGGACAAGAAGTGATATAAATAACTTAAGCAAGATGGAGTGTATAAATATTTGGGAAATGATGAAAGATCAACAATAAAACATAAATGAATGTGAATAAACCTCAGTAAGGAATATTTTAGAAGAATTAAATCAATCCAGAAAACAGCATTGATGGAGGCGTGGCCAGGATGCTGTAGAGATAGCAGCAGAATTCTTCATCTTTGCAGTTCTTGTTATATTCCTGACAGGAAATTTTATTACTAAGTTATCATTTATTATTTTTTTTTTACAAAAAGTCAATAATTTAAAAGATTCCCATCGATAACCTATAAAAGATTATCTAGAAATATCCAAATTTTCTTGTCAAAAATCTAATTGGAAGGCTATACTACTCTCAAGCAAGATGAGCCATAGCAAAGTTAACTCTCATGATTCTACATCAAAGAAGGAACTTCAGATGGTCTTGACTAATATACAAGAACTTTCTCTGAAATTGGATAAAGTGGACAGTAAAATCGAAGACTACATGGATAAATGCACTAAACAGATGGAAATGCTTCAGAGACACCTAGTCAACAAAGACAACAGATTACAGGAATAGAAGAATCACTAAATGACACGGAAAAAGACCATCAGAAGAAGAAAACAACACTGTATTTTTACTAAAACAGAACACTATACTGCTTACCAAGTTAGATGATCTGGAGAATAGATCACATAGAAATAACATTGGGATATTTGGTCTTCCAGAGAAAATAGAGGGGAATAATATGGCAAACTTTTTAACTACCTGGCTCCCAAATATACCGGAACTGAGTGAAGCAATGTAATATGGAATTGCAAGAGTGCACAGGTCACTTACAGGGATTTCATCTGATAAAAATGATTTTCTTTCAACACCTAACAAAGAATTGATTTAAAAAACAGCATGGTCAAAATCCTTCATCAAAGTGGATGGGAAAATTATTAGATTTGACGACTACTCTTCTACAGTAATTTCCAAAAGAAAGGAGTTCTTACACATCATTAAAGAATTAAAGAAAAAAATAGATTAAAGTACACTTGCTTTTTCTAGCTAGGTTAAAAATATTTCTATCTAATGAAACAAGAACTTTTGAGGACATAGATTCTGCTCTTTCCTTTTTAAAATATAAGAACGTTATTGAACAATCGGAAGAAATGGATTGGAGCAACAGTTCCCTGAAAAGATTGGCTGAGAGAAATGGCTGGAAAACACAGGAGAAAAGGAAAAAAAATCTAAAAGAGAAGTGACAAATTGATTAGTTAATGATTAATATTCAGTCACAGTCTGTTTCCTAATTTTACTAAATTCCAACAGGTCCAGAAAGAACAGTCAGCAGAAGCAATAATACGTCCTTTATTAGACTACAGCTCACCAACAAACAGAACCAGAGTGTAACTCAAAAAAGAATTAAGCGCTTTCATCCACCATCATGTGGACTACTTCTTGATTCTGAAGAAGTCCACATGATGGTTGATGAAAGCGCTTAATTCTTTTCTGAGTTGCACTCTGGTTCTGTTTGTTGGTGAGCTGTAGTCTAATAAAGGACGTATTATTGCTTCTGCTGACTGTTCTTTCTGGACCTGTTGGATATTGTATTGCCTTGGCATTCTTTGATTCATAATTTTGCTAAATTAATATTTGCAAACCTTTCCAACACTTTCATGATAATATAAGAATAATATTTCAAGTTCCTGATCAAAATTCTGATTACTACAATCACAAGGTAATTCTTTAAATATTTATTCTTATCTGATTCAATCTATATAAATCTGTCTAAAAATAATTTCTATAAATGCTATGTTAATATACATCTGAAATACTTAAGTTTGGGTTATAGTTTATTGAAAGCCTATTCTCATTCCTGAGTTTAGGATAGTTTTTAAATCATCATTTATTAACATCCTTTTATATGCCTAACTGTAATGATGTGTTTACAGCAAACATTTCCTGGTTATGCAAATGACTAAATAGTTGTGGTGTCATAAAGTATGTCCTAGGTGGTGGATTTTATGTAGACTGGAATGCCTTTTCTTTTTTTTTTTTTTTGTGTCATTTCTTTTGTCCCTAGCCAATATCTTAACAGTAGTTGTCCGAGTGTTATACACTCAAATAGTCAAGTCTCCTGCTGTTGATTGCAGTGGCTGATGATGAGAATGTTATGCAGGATCTTCTCCTTTGAGCTCCAGGGAATGGATTATGAAGGGGATAAATATTTATGTCGTTTTTTTTAATTATTATGGAGCTCTTGCTGCAAGTTTCAATTTTAAATTGTGCTGTTAAACCTAAGGTTTAGATACTGTAATGGATAAATTATGTTTTTTTAAGCCATGATTTGCACTGCTGGTAAGTGATAATGTTATTAATGGAATTCAACTGTTGATAGATGATTTTATGCTGCAATTAAGTGGATGAAGGGCATCTGATATGTTTTAAGAGCTTGAGTACTCAATGGGAGGCAATCTGGCTTAAGGATGTGGTTGGTGTGTAAGTGATAATATTCTTAGTTAAATTCAGCTGTTGATAGATGATTACATACTGCGAATGAGTGGCTTGAGGGCATCTGAATTATTCAGAGAGTTTGAGAAGTGAATGGGAGGTGTTTTGGCTTTAGAATGCGGTTTGTATGTGTTACGGATGTGTGTGGCTGACTTAGGCTCTCAAATGAAGCCATGTATATGTGAAAACAGTAGATATTCTTCTATCAATGACCTGACTAAGGGCATTTGATATAAGTAGAGAGGTTGTGAAGTGGGTGGGAGGTGTCCTGGTTCATGGATTTGGTTGGGTTGTATTAAAAACGTACCGGGCTGACTCGGGCTATTAGATGAAATCTTTTATTTCTATGTACCGAACCTCAGGATGAAACTTTTCCTTTGTTGCCTTTGCTTATTAATTAGTTTGGGTTTGTTATGTAGTTAGAGAAGTGTGCACTGAGTAAAGATGGCTTATGAAGACTTGTAACAACACATTAGAAGCTGTTACTTGTCTTGAGCATTGACTAGCAAAATATAAGGAAGCTTTAAGTTACTTCTCAAGCTTTACTGTCTCTCTTTTCTCTTTTCTTCCAGCCTAAATTGGTATTGGCCAAAAACTTTGTAATGAGAATGCCTGAATGACAAGGGGAATTAAGCGAGTGTTAGGCAGTAAGAAATAAACTACAATGTAAATCAACACATAAAATATAATACAATCTTTTGTTATTGGCTCAGTATATCAAATTATGTCCCATCATATATATATATATATATATATATAATATATATATATATATATATATATATATATATATATATATATATATATATGTATGTATCCTGACACTGTAAGTCACCTGTACTGTTTCCCAAAGTGTGACTGCAGATTATAGCCATCCCAGATAGTATTTCAGTGTAAACTATGAACAGTGCCAAAAATGAGACTTAAGGTGGCCATGGCTGCTGCCAAACAGAACGATAGTCTTCTAATAAAATAATACTAAATGAGAGAAAGGCGATAGCACAAAACACTTTTTCTGACCTCTTTTACAGTTTTACACACCACAGAAGGCTCTTAAAGTTATCAGAATGCTTTGAGATCATTCCTTATTGCAACAGTGGATAAAATAAAATACTTTCTATGGAATCAAGGTTGAAACCTGAAACTGCAAGAAGTGTGCATTAGTGCTGTTGATGAGCTGCAGGCAACCCATGGGCCTTTAATTGTTGAAAGTCACAGCAAATGATCACAGATGTTTGTCTTTTTGCAACAGCAGCAGGTTAAACAGAGATTTACATTTGTGGGCAGAGCTGATTACTGGGAATGGATCTTGTAATACCCCATTGCTGTAAGGGAAGCAAAAAGTCTGTCATGAATATTGCAAAAAGCTTCCTGCATTACACTTATCATGGGGAAGATAAAAAAATGTGGGAAATAAAGAGAAAAGATGACTAACTCCTGTACTCCTATACTCCAACAAAATGGGTCTATATTAGTTGATCGAATGCTTGGGTAATCAAATAACTAAATGTCGATCACTAATAATTGAACACTCAAAACCATGAACAGCAGTTTCTACTCAGGGAAACAAGTCAATTGGCCATTGCTCGGCATTTGCCCTTTCTTCAATGTAGAGCAATCTCGGAGTTGGTATATTTAATTGGGGAGGGGGGGTGGAAACTGCCATTCGATATTTTGTGTGTGCGATTATTAGTCATCAGTGTTTAGTTATTTGCTTAATTAAATGTTCAGTCATCTGATATAGATGCTACAAAACTGCTAGAAGTGATATCCGCAACCCATTTAATCTTTGGGTGACTTGATGATGTCAGATCTGCACATAAACCATGTTTAAAACAAAACCTTTATCCACTGCATATAGTGTTTATGCTTAGAGTGGACCGAACTCTAATAAACATGAAGTAATAGAAATACATCTGAGCTTAATTATCAAAGATCTTATAGTTCTAGCTTCATAAAAAGTAACTCTGAGCTAAAAATGTTTGATTCTACTGAACATAATTCATAAAGAGCACAACACTGATCTCCTATATTCTAAACTTGTTTATAAATATAAAGAAAAGCACAGTAGCCTTATTAAATTACCATTCTCCAGAGATGGGTGAAGGATGGGGCAAAAGTGTTACTTACCTTAGAAGTAAATTCGTAAGAAGTGCGACTAGGAATGTAGAAAATGTACTCATTGGTCTCTGCAAGTTTGTGATTTGTTTTATTTGTGAAAGTACTAATCTTTCCCTGCATCTGCAAACACTATTAATAGTTATTTAAGCAGCTATTGTTAAGATTGTGGTTGTATAAATTAGTGCACCAAAATAAATAGTTAAAACCACAAAATGCAGATAAATTCTTAAAATGTGAAAACAAACAAAATATTCATATGTACCAGACATGTAATATAGATAGAGGATTTTAGACAAAGTTTATTATAAGAAGTTCCTAAAAAACTCTTGATGCTGAGATAGTTATGACAGTAACACCCATTATGTAAGTAATTTTCTCAGAGTGAAAAGACACATGTGCATAGCATGTTTGTATCATTCTCATACTAAATGGAAAATATAATCTTTAACATTTTATTAGACATTTATGTCCTCTATGTTGTTAACATGCTTTTGTAAAGCAAATGTTTTAATATTAGTTTTTATTTATTGATTTTGCAAGTTGCTGCTTGGTTTTATATATATATATATATATATATATATATATATATATATATATATATATATATATATATATATATATATACTTCTTTCACCCTGAGAATGTATACACCTCATCACTGTTTGATCAGCATTGTACTTACTTACTTGTCTCACTGGCATATGATGGAAGTGTAGCTTTTCTAAAAAAATACATTATTTGTATAGCAAAAGTCCAGAATTAAAGTAGTAGATACTGGATGTTAGAGAAGAAACAATTTACAGTTTATATATTGTGTCAACATGAAGTTTTGTATGCTGTTCTAAGGTTCTTATACATTGATAAAATATGTAATCAAATATTGAACAAACCTTCAGGTGTCCAAGTTTTTCCAGTGTCCAGATTTTTTCTATCATACTTTGGTCTGTACTACAAAATGAAAACTGAGGTGCCCTGGTGAATCACAGAGGATTGGTGACACTAGATACTGACACATATCTCAGTCTCGATCTTCGTGTCTTATCGAAAATGCATGTTAGCACAGCACTGTGAATATAACAACTTTATAAATCTATAAGTTTATAAGTTTATAACAACAGTAAAAAGGTTAACATAAGTCATAATTTGTCCTTGCCTCCCATTATTTCAGGTCTTAAATCATATTAGACAAGTTCTGGTTTGGATGTTATAGGGAACAGCCTGGACACTTGTAGTGGAAATGGGTGTTTCAATATATAGGAGGACTGGGAGGGCATTAATATCCAGCCTTAAAATATTTTTTTGTGTTTGTATATGTTTGTAACACTTTCTGGGAACACTATTACATGACAGTTTATAATCAAAACACTGGGTTGGCAAAATTTCAAACTAAAGATAACTTCAACCTAGAGAAATACTACTATGGTCTATCATATTCATTTCCATGGGAAAAAAGGCAGCAGAGTTAAAGCAAGCTAATATACAGCAGAATGCTGGAAGACTGATTTCACAAGAATTAATAATAATTACTATCACAGTAACATATATAACTTGTTTGATATAAGAGGGGGGTGTCTCATATGCATTTTACTGGAATTTTATCAGGTTGAAGGTTGGAATATTATTAGGTTGAATTACTCAAATAAAATTGATGACTGGAGACTTTGACAAATTAATTGCTTATGTATATTAAATGCTGTTTAGATTAGTTTTGTCCTTTTGACAATTTATTTGTGTTCACTCCTGTAAATGTTGGCACTAGATTGAGATTTTGACTAACATATGAAAGAGAGATAGAAATAGAAACACACTTCTTACAATTTAAGAGTATATATCATATATTTAATGTTAATCAGTTATGAAAGCTTTCAGAATAGCATGTTTAAATTTGGCTAATAGAAACAAAGAGACTATGTGCATCTATCTAATTTGAAAACTTTGGACTTAAGTTGTCTTCTTAAAATATTAATATTGCTTATAATTTGATAAATATTCTGAATAATATTAGATTATTTAATCATAATATAATCTACATATATTAGAACTACACAGATATCTCATAATATTGAGTTAACAATGGGAATTACTTAAATAAAACTTTAATAATTATAATCTTATTCTTTATCAGCATTTTAATACCAAACCATAAAAATTGGATGGTTGAGTTGAACTAATTCTGCTTCTTTTGATGGAGAGAATGACTTGGGATGGAATTCTGTCTAAGTCCAGACTTGTTTACTCCATGTGGGGTAGGGTTGTTAGAATTTCATTACATACTACAAAACAAAAAAATAAAAACACTACCTTACATTACAAAATCAACACAAGCAAAACCCAAATAAATTCTGGAGCTCTCTCAACTCTTTATTAAACCCAGGCTGTAGTAATAATCCTTGCCCAGACCCAAATAAAACATCCATTGAAATTGCTGAAACCTTCAACTCGTATTAAATAGATACTATAGTAAATCTAACCGCTACCTTTCCCAAGACCAACTTGTCCATCACAGACCTCTCCACAGCTAATACCAATACACCCCATATTCCCCACTTTACTCTGTTACTTATACCCATCTCAACTATTAAAAAAATTGCTTCTAAATCTCAAACCATGCACAGATGCCCCTGACAATATACCCACCAAATACCCGCAAATCTCAGCCAACTCAGTAATTTACTCTATCAGCATACCTCTCACCAGATCTGTTCAAGAATTTTATATGCCCATCATCTGGAAAAAAGCTTATATCCTCGCCCTGCACAAGGGGGGGGCCACAACATAGACACCATCAACGTCCGCCCCATTGCTATACTATTATCCATCTGTAAGATTCTGGAAAAATGTATTCATTCTCATCTTCTTCACCATCTGACTCACAACCACATCCTCTCCCCCATGGATTTAGGCCAGGACATAGTACCAGCACTGCCCTTATATCCTTCATGGACACTGTCAACAGAGCCCGTGACACTGGTAAAATCATATCTTCACTATTTCTTGATATTTCTAAAGCTTTTGATACTATATTTCACTCTATCCTTCTAACAAAACTCTTTAAAATAGGTGCCTCACCTCAAACTCTAAACGTGTTCACTAATTACCTCACTAACAGTCAACAATCAGCTAAATGGCAGAACTCTTACTCCCCTTTCCTAAACACCACCACTGGTTTTCCTCAAGGCTCCATTTTAGGCCCACTTTTGTTTAGCATATTTATCAATAACTTCCACACCACACTCTCTCAATGCTCAGTCATCCACTATGCAGATGACTTTACTATCGTCTGCACTGCAAACAACTCCTCAAAACTACAGCAACTCACCCAAAACACCCTCACCTCCACTGAAATTTGGATGTCTAATAATCACCTTGCCCTGAACCCCAACAAAATCAAACTAGTAATCTTTTCCACCCCAAAATTCCACACCCCTACAAAAAAGAACTTCATCATTCAATCCCTAAATGGTACCACCATTGACATTGTACCTAGCACAAAAATCATAGGTGTTATCACAGATAAAAACCTCACATTCGACCTGCACATCTAGTCCAATGTCAAAAAGACACATCAAAAGCTTGACACTCTCTACTTTTTATTTTATTTTATTTATTTTTTATTTTACATTTGTTGACCGGGCTAGTCTAACTGGAGATATTTCCATTTTCAGTAGAGGCCCGGGGAGAAAAGCTCCATAGAGAATACAATAAGGCAAACATACTAGTGTTTTAAAGAAAGTTTTAAGAGACAGAGACTAACAATTCTACAGTTACTCATTATTACTAAGTGAGTTAATTACTGTCTCACATAGTTACAGTCACAAAAAAAAGTACTTATATAAATATACAATACTAAGTCTGATAAAGATAACTAAATGAAAGAATCCTCTACTGACACAAACATCTACTCAGTGCATCAGCCCAACTTTCCTTTGCCTCTTCTTTTCTATTACCCTCTCTTTTATATGGTGCCCCCTCCTCATCAACATTCAGTCCTCTCTAAAGTCCAAACTAGACTCAAGCTACAACAAAATTGCTAAGTTTGCAACTAATGCCTCCTACTCATGCCACCACTGCTTATCATTACGCAACCTAAAGTGGCTTGAATTTCCCAACTATCTCACCTTTATCCAACTAACTACAGCTCACAAACTCATTCATAATCCATCCATGTGCCCTGCTCTATCTTCTATACTTACTTTATACCATCCTAACAGACCACTCTGATCCAACAACCAACTGATCGTAAATGTAGAAAAACCCAACCTTTAAGCTAGCCAGATGCTTTAGTCCTTTACCATCGCAAAACTTTGAAACTTCCTCCCCCCAACACTGAGATCCACCTGCTCAGTAACCCTCTTCAAGATATCGCTGAAACAACACCTCTTGTCATCTTGGCTGTGCATATGTGCTAACACCTCATCTCATATAACCTAAATTCAACCATCACAACTATTCTCACCACAACTCTGGCATCCTTCTTTCACATCCACCTGTCTTTTTACTTACTCTGCCTCACCATCCTGTCCACTTCCCTCTTCTACTAACCCTCATTGTCCTACAATTGATACATCCTGTCTACTTCCTTCTCTTCCTAACCCTTATAGACCTACCACTGAATCAGGCAAGACATTCAGGTACTTTCACAGCCTACCTTAATATCGTATCGCCACTTATATCTGCAACATTATCTAACAACTTTTCTGATTTCTGCAAGAGAACTCATATAGCCTATCTCTCAGCTATTATACCTCCTAAACATGTGAAAGGTTGAGTACCTAGTGTCAAACTAATTCCTATATCTGCTTTGCACCCACTGCATGAAGTGTCCTATATAAATTGTGCTAGCTGAAAACTAGAGCAAACCAAGTCCTATGAAAGCACCAAATAACTAGCTGAAAACTACTCATATGGAATGTTCTCATGTATATACTCTGTATTGCTTGTATACTATCTTTGATTTTAGAATGATTACTTATGTACTGGGTTTTTTTTCACCAACTGTATAAGCTGCCAATAATATGTACTAAATGTCTTTATTAATGTAGTCTGTATTGTATGTGAAATGTCTAATGTGTGGAGCTTTTCACCCCAGGAATCCACTGAAAATGGGCACTTCTGACCCAGCTGGGCCATCCTGGTAAACAAATGCAAATAAATAAATAAATAAATAAATATACATTTTGGCATAATGTTTTTCTTTTTGGTGTCTACATTTAAAAGTCAAGTGTATGTTGTTAAAAGAATGACCTTTACTGTAATATTACTAAAATTCAAAAATTTCTCTAGTGGATTATATGTAACCTTTACTAATATAGTACAGAAAAAACATGCATAGGAAAAATATGGACTTTGCTAGATGACAAGTTCAAATACTTATCAGTCAATATAAATGGGCTAAATAATGGTTGTAAGATAGATAGTTTCTACAAATATTTAAATTATCTTCACCATAAATTGTATTTGTTCAAGAAACACATTTAATAACAACAGATGTAGGAAGAATGTACAATAAATAATACACAGTAATAGCTAGTTCTCTGTTTAATCAAAAAGAAGAGGAGTAGCTATATTGTGGAAGAATTCATTACCTTTGCCACAAATTCTGAGCACTTATTATGATGATAAAGGAATGTTTTGTTTAGTTAACATCTTAGTAAACATGAAAATATACTCCCTAATAAACATATATTAGATTCCTCCATTAGGAGTTAAAACTGCAAAGTCTCATTTGGATCTGATTCTGCAACATTCAAAGGGTAGCCTTATAATTTTAATTGTGTATTACATGAAAAGGATTCTAATACAAGGGGGAAAGAAAAATATCATCTACTGCTAAAACATTACTAAATGCTGTCAATATACTTAATATTAAAGACTCTAATGAATTACTGATTAAAGATTTTCTTCACTTTACTCACTTTTCAAATAGACATGGCACCCAATCTGCAATTGATAGAATTATTATCTCAAATGATTTAATCTTAAAATTAGGTAAAGTTAAAATAATGTCATGGCCGATTTCGGATCATAATGCTATAACATTTGATCTTTTTATGAATTTTAATAACAGCATTCATATTAAAACAATTTCATCATACATCAGAAATATGAATGATTTTAAAGAATTTCTTAATGAGTTTAATGCTTATTTAGAATTTAATAATACAAAAGAAATTTCAGAAGCTTACATGAGGGATGCTCTCAAATCATATTTATATGGAAGGATTACAGACTGGTATTCTATAAAAAGAAAACAATGGGATAAAGACTTAAAAGAACTGCAAGAAAAAAATTGATAAGTTAAAGATAGATCAAATTAATAACAACATTAAACTAAAAAAATGAATTACAAAGTAAATATTTAGAAATTCTAAACCACAAAGTCAAAATTAACATGGAAAAGTTAAAATTAATAGTCTATTCTATTAATCCAAAATCTTTATGTAAAGTAGCCTCTAGAACTAAAATGATAATAACATCAAATCATATAAAAGGAATATACAGTACAGAAAAAAGAAAAAAGTCACACCTATAAAAGATATACTTAATGAAGTCAGAATACATTTCAAAAAAATAATAAAGATAATCCTAATATGGACTCACAAGAAGTAATGAAAGAATTTATTAACAAATACACTAAAAATAAACTAACAGCACAACATTTGAAAATAATTAACAAACTATGATTGAACTTACTAACCAAAAATCAAAAGTAAAATCCTATAAAGTGCCAGGTAATGATGGGATAATATCAATTTTTTTATAAAATGATGCCAAAAATGTGCTAAATATTTTACTTCATACTTTACAATTTTACAGTTAGTTAAGAACTTAAAAATAGTCCCACCTTCTTGGAAATACTCACTTAAATCCCCAAGATTAAAATCTGGCAAGGATCCAACAGAATGTACCTTGTATAGACCAATATCTTTGCTAAATGTTGATTATAAATTATGTCCATCATTGCAAATAGAATTTAACAATTTTTACCACATTTAATTAATAATGATCAAATGGGTTTCATAAAGAACGGGAATACTTATAACAACATAAAAAGAATATTAACCATAATTAACTATACTAATAATATAAAGGAATATTTAACATTAGTAAGATTATTCATGAATTGTGTTTTTGAGATAGTTATTTGAGATTACCTTGTTTTAGTATTACAAAAATGTAATTTTCCAACAAATTTTTCAACATATCATTAAAAATCTTTATGATAAATCATTAGCTGATATAAAAATAAATACATTCATATCACAATCAATCCTTATTTCTAAAATAACAAGACAAGGCTGTCACTTGTCACCACTACTGTTCACTTTAATTATGGAACCTTTTGCAAATTACATAAGAGCGTATTCAGAAATTAAAGGAATTCAAGTTGGACATAATTTAAACTCAAAATGATTATTATTTGTAGATGATATTCTATAAATGTTAAAAGATGATACAAATTCTCTTACTACCCTTTTTAAAATTATTAAAAAATTCCAGTCTATATTGGGTTTAAAATTTAATGACGATAAGACAAAACTCTTATGCACCAATTCCAATGGTAATAATATCTCCGAAGAATTTTCTAAATATTTAGTTAAAGATGGCAAAATAAAATATCTAGCTATAAAATTAAGTAAGAACATGAATGATATATAATAAGTGTAAATTTCAATGAAAGTCCTGAAAAGATTAAAAATCTTTTAATAAAATGGAATAAATTTCTATTTACAATGGAATAGAGATTCTTAACTATAAAAATGATAATACTACCCAAAATATTATATATAATACAATCATTAGTTCTACCAATCCCCAAACAATATATAAAAAGTTTAATTCACTAATACACTAAAATAAACTAACAGAGCAACATTTGAAATGAATTAAACTGTGATTGAAGTTACTAACCAAATATAAAAAGTAAAATCCTATAAAGTGCCAAGTAATGATGGGATAATATCAGAAATTTATAAAATGATGTGCTAAATATTTTACTACATACTTTTCAATTAGTTAAAGAGTTAAAAACAGTCCCACATTCTTGGAAATACACACTTATATCCCCAGGATTAAAATCTGGCAAGGCTCCAAATGAATGTATCTTGTATAGACCAATATCTTTGCTAAATGTTGATTATAAATTATGTTCATCATTGCAAATAGAATTCAACAATTTTTACCATATTTAATTAATAATGATCAAATGGGTTTCATAAAGAATAGGAATACTTATAACAACATCAAAAGAATATTAACCATAATTGACTATACTAATAATATAAAGGAATACTTAACATTAGTAAGATTATTCATTAATTGTGTTTTTGACACAGTTATTTTGGATTACCTTTTTTAGTATTACAAGAAGGTAATTTTCCAACAGATTTTCAAAAGCTCATTAAAATTTTTTATGATAAATCATTAGCTGATATAAAAATAGATACATCCATATCACAATCAATCCTTATTTCTAATGGTACAAGACAAGGCTCTGCCTTGTCACCACTACTGTTCACTTTAATTATGGAACCTTTCACAAATTACATAAGAGAGAATTCAGAAGTTAAAGGAATTCAAGTTGGACATAATTTAAACTTGAAATTATTATTATTTACAGATGATATTTTATAAATGTTAAAAGATAATACAAATTCTCTTACTACCCTTTTTAAAATTATTAAAAAATTCCAGTCTATATTGGGTTCAAAATGTAATGACGCTATGACAAAACTCTTATGCACCGATTCCAATGTTAATAATATCTTAGAAGAATTTTCTAAATATTTAGTTAAAGATGGCAAAATAAAATGTCTAGTTATAAAATTAAATAAGAACATGAATGAAATATAATCATTGTAAATTTTAATGAAAGTCTTGAAAAGATTATAAATCTTTTAATAAAATGGAATAAATTTCTATTTACAATGGAATAGAAATTCTTAATTACAAAACTGATAATATTACCCAAAATATTATATATAATACAATCATTAGCTCTACCCATGCCAAAACAATATATAAAAAATTTAATTCACTAATACTTACATTTATTTGGCATCCTAATAGGCATATAATTGCACTCAGATATCATCACCATAGTTAGTACAATGGCGGAATAAGTCTGCCTAATATAGAACTATATTCTTTATCAGCTATCATCATAACAATTATCCTATGGATGAGTAAAAACTATTCTGCTAAATGGAAAGATATACAGTAATATATAATCTTAAAGCAAGACCAACTAAATTTTAATTGATATAACAAAATTTACAGTAACAATTTTTTTTGGTTATTAAAAGAGCATATTCTTGCACATCAAAAACATTAATAAACTCAACATATATTACAATGACACTCTCTGACTTTAAAAATCTTGTCTATAGGATACCTGAATATGCAACATGGATATTTTTAATCTTTCCAATAGCATATACACAAAATAACATTCTTCTTTGTTTGGCTTTTCTCGGTTAGGGCTAGCCACAGTGGATCACCTTGTCTGCTAATGATTGGCAGTGGAGTTTTATGGAGCCGAGTTGCCAGCCCAGCACCCAACCTTACACACACACACACACACACACACACACACACACACACACACACACACACACGCTTAGACCTAGGGCTAATTTAGAGTGTCCAACCCATGTGCAGCATGTCTTTGGGATGTGGGAGGAAACCAGAGCACCCAGAGGAAACCCATGAGACCACAGGGAGGACATGCAGACTCTGCACAGAAGGCACCCCAGCCAAGGATCGAACCAGAGAACCTCTTGCTGTGAGGTGAAAACGCTAACCGCTGCACCACCATGGCCACCCCATATACACAAAATAACATTATTACATTTAACACATTCTCAATGAACAAATTTAAAGAAAAACAATTAACTTTCTGGTTTCATTTTATGGATAAAGAAAAAATTAGTTTGCTAGATTGTATTCTAAGTAAATTTAATTTAGATACTGAAATATGCCCTGTTATACAAAATTGTAGATATACTATGGGCAGGAGACTATCTTTAATCCAAACAACAATTAAAATGGAGGTTCCCGATTATATAGAATATTTGATAGTAACAATACATCAGGATGCCCTAGAGATAGGATACCCATCTAGAGTTTACAAAAAAATAAAGTATTTATTACACCACATAAAATACAGTTAATTTAAAAATAACTGGTTGCTAGAAATATAAATTAGATATAGTAGCTAATTGGCAACATATGTTTTATGAGTATGATACAATTAAACCTTTTTGGAATGATGTCAATGTTTTTTACAGGCTCGATTCACCGATGATGTCAGTCTAAATAAATCATTAATTTTGTTCAATGTGCCAGTACCCAAATATGTTAAAAGAGTTGACTACTCTATTCTTTGGACTCTTCTTACAATTGCAAGTAAAGTGATAACAAAAAAATTGAAAAAAAAAAACACTACCACAACAACTATGAAAGAATTATGTAATATTACAACTGAAAGATGTCAGATGGAGATTTCAACAATTAAAGGAAACAAAAAAACTAGAATAACTTCTTTCTTAAATTCATGGATGGAACTTAAAAAATATTAAACAAAAGGACACTTAACTATCAATAAAATTAGTAGTTAAACATGTGATTTGTTACAATTCTTGACTTGTAGGCACCTTGTACATAGTTGTTATGTTGATTGTTTTGTTGTTAGTGCTATTTATTGTTGATTGTTATTTTATTTTGTGCTAATGTATTTTCTGTATAAAACTGATGTGATATAATTGTCATTAAATTTAACTAATAAAAAACAGTAACAAAAAAGGAAAGAAGAAAACAGTGTTGACATCTAGGAACACAGTTCAAGCTATTCACCAATTTTCTCTTCCTGTCTTAACTTACAGTTTGGGAGTGAATGACTGGCCCCAAAAGGTGCTGGATAGATTAGACAGGAAAACAAGGATGCTTCAAGCTCATCAAATGATTTATAAAAATCAGTGCATACCAAGATTATACATTTCCCATTCTGAAGGATGTGCGGGCCTCCTTGAAATTGATTACATGTATAGATCTGCAATCATGATACAGCATACATATCTCTGAGGAAGTATTGACCTTGCTCTTTACGAAAGCACTAACCTTTATATGAAATTTTAATTTTCTGTAGTGTGGTGTTTTCTTGCCATTTTTTGTTCTTTTAAGTAGTTTTTGGTTTCTTTCTCATTTTGCTATATCTGCTCACCTCACAAGGCCCAGACATAGTGAAAGTTTTAAAACAGGAGGAGAATAAATCTAAGATGACTTCCCTTCTTAGTCTGGTGGAAGCATATCAGTTTCAAGCAGGAATGGAAATCAAACCAGAAGTAGATAAAAATCAGGCAGCAATTGAATGTGCCAAAAACAAAAGAAAGAATATAAGGTGAAGGATCAGATGAAAAGGCAAGAAATTTGGAAAATGCTTAAATATAGTTGCAAGTATAGAAAACTCCTGGAACAACCTTATGTTGATCAGGATCGAACACGGGAATGATTAAAGAGAGGCAAATTCAAACCAAAAGATGAAAGGTTAATATTGGCTGCTCAAGATAGTGGACTAAATACACATTGCTTTACAATGTCCATTGAACATGTGCAAGAAACAGACAATTGTAGGTTTTGTAAAATAGAATTGGAAACAGTTGCACACCTTGCTGCTGGTTGTGAGATACTAATGGCAGAAGGACTGTATACTGAAAAGCATAATAATGTGGCAAGAATGTTGCACCAGACGTGCAAACATTATAATATTGAAGTAGCTGAAAAACACTGGAAATATGAGCCACAAAGCATCATAGAAAATGATGAAGTCTACATCATAGGGGATCACCTATTATCAACAGTTCAAAAGATAGATGCGAGAAATGCAGACATAGTCATCCATGAAAAGAAGACAAAAGTAACATTAATCATCGAAATCGCTACACCCAATGACTGTTTAGCACACAGAGTGACACAAAGTCATAAAATATCAGGAATTTCAGGCAGAAATGAGAGCAATGTGGAAGAAAGATACCCAGACAGTTCCAATAGTAGTAGGAGCAATGGGTCTTATAAAAAAGACTCTACAATTGTATTTAGATATGTTACAGGTACACATAACTCTGTATGAATTTCAAAGGAGCCATTACTGGGCACATTGCATGTGCTGCGAAGAGCACTTCTGGCTCATATCAAAGATTGAAACAATACTAATTTCAAGAACTTTAATCATACTTTGACTTAGGAATGGGGTGCGTTCCCATCATAGTATTAGAAACCATACCTTTCAACTGTGCATTTTTTGCAGAATGCCCAACTTTTTATCTCATATTTTGGTCTGTTCTTCATATAATTCTGATGTGGTTTTCTGGCAAATTAGTGGCAAATCATTAAATATTTAGGTTAGAAAATAATGACAGATATTTGATTTTCAGACTTCATACCCTTCAGAAAATTAATGCTAATGCAAAACTTGTTATTCTATCAATGTTATAAGTTTGTAAGAGCAATATTTAAAAATTGTCCCTATTTTTGGGCCTTTATCCCACTTTTGTTTATTGGTTTGTCCAAATTTCTTGCTCTAAGAGGTTGAGAGGTATTTTAGAATCCCAAAGGATTTGGAGAATTAAAAAAAATGGAATTAACCAATATGTCACTATGAGTAGCCAACTGGATCACTTACAGAATGCATGCAGTCAAAGTTAGGGGTTCCACCTGTATCAGCAGACCAGTTATTAGTGGTGTACCACAAGGATCTGTGCTGGTCCCCCTACTGTTTGGAATCTATTTCTCAGAAATGCAGGAGAAAATAGATGGCCTGTGACTTACCAAGTTGGCTGATGACTGCAAACTGGGTATAATCATTGAGTCACTCAGCAATGTTGACATACTACAAATAGGACTTACACAGACAAATGACTGGTGCCAAAGCCACAGACTTAAACTAAATGCAAAAAAATGCAATATCATCCTTTTCAGCAAAGGAGCTGTCCCTTCAAATTATAATATTAACAGTAACCCCCTTAGCTCAAATCCTATGGTGAGAGATTTGAGAACACAGGTTGATAGCAACCTTGACTTCAATCACCATGTGTCCACAGTGGTAAGGAAGGCCTTATATGTTGTACATCTCATAAGTAAGGGAATCGCATCCAGAGCTATGGGTGCTATAACTCTCCTGTACTCATCCCTCATCAGACCACTAATAGAGTACAGTGCTCCCTTCTGTATGTACCTCACCAGACACCTGCAGCAGCTGGAGAGACCTCAGAGGTTTCTCACCAAAAACATTTAGAGCTTTCATCACATGACCTACATGAACAGACTGAAGGTCCTGTCACTGTACTCTGTATCTTATAGGCTGCTGAGAGGCGACTTGTGCCTGGCCTACAGACCCTGCCCTAATGGAAATGCTGCATATCCACAAGTCAAATGGGACACGATTACTCACTCTAGGGATCTTAACCGGGTCTATATCATAAGTACAAAATGGCTGAAAAGTGGACCCTTAATGAGCGACACATATTCATCGAACCACATTTAATCGATCTGATTAATATGTCACAGGGCAAGGAGGCAGTTGGCCAACTACATTGTGTTGCCCTTTCCTTCATTGTAGTGCGATCTTGGAGTTGGCATATTAAGTTAGGGGGTGTGGGGGCACAGCTCCCCACATTGGGAGGTGTGGGGGGTGAAGCTCCCAACCTGATTTGAGTTTCTAACTTTTTTTTTTGCAAATGGCCACGTGAATTTTTTAGTAGGAAAAATTTCAAGGATGTGGCCATTTGCTGTTTACAGCATTTGTGTTTTATGTGTCAACGTATATGTAGTCGCACATATGCATTTTCATGTTTATGATATAGACCCTCTTAACCTAGGCTGTGACCGTAACAGGACATGCTGGAGAGACAGATGTGTCTCCCACAGATTGCCACTCTTTTGGAACAAACTCTCAGTTCACATAAACCAGAGCTCCTCTATCACCCGATTTAAGCGTAACTTAGACAACTGGATGGAAGACTGTAAATTTCTCTCAGGTGTGTCACCTATATCCCTCTTGGATAAGAGCACTTGATGCTGATCATAGACTCTTGCTGCAAATATAGACTATACAACTTGGTCAATAAAGAAACAAGAGTATAACATGGCTAGGCTTATAAAGACCCTTGGGACAATAGCCTAGTAACCTCCTATGAACCTATGAACCTATGACAGTGTTGTCAGCTACTGAATGGTAGCTTGGCTCTAGGAACAGTAGAGTAACAGGTTTACTTCTTGCTCCACTATTATGGAAAAAAGTGGTTCGTGAAATTTTTTGCTTCATTAGACACAGGAGTGGTGCATTTGTCATTTGCACACAATGTAAGTTAAGGGACTTGGTTATATATTTGTTCCCATTAGTGGGAATTATGCTGCATCATGATATGTGAGGAAATGTAAAAGTTGGTAGTCACATTATGAGGCTTTGCTCTTTATTTATCTGATGGCAGATAATCAAGAAAAGACCCCACAAATGATATTGGTGCTTTCCTTATTCAAGAACCCTAGAGTATAAGGAGAAGCCCTGCCAGGCTGTTGTATTATCAGAAGTTCAAGAGGCATCAGGCAGTAGAGAATTCCTGAAGTTGCAAGTTTAGACACCCTGGCTTTTGATTCATAAAGCCAGCCTCACATTATCAATGTTAGCTTCCACTGCACTGGTATGCACATTGGTGTTAGATGTATGAAGGAACAGCCGTTGCATATTTCAAAGTAACTATGCAAACAGAGGGAGTTCATGGTATTCATGAGACAGGAACAGCAAGGATGGGGGTCCTTTCTTAGAGGAAATACTTCATTACCACACAGTGGGATGCCAGAAAGAGACTGATTCCCATGCACCAGTTAAATGTAATGTGTTAGAGAACTTACTACAAGAGTATGCCTCCCTTGATGGGAGGGAGATGCAAGAGTTTAAAGTCAGTGAATAAAACAAGGAAAATGCAATGTAAAAATTCTTAGACAAGGATGCATGTGCAGATAGGATAGCAGACACATTGGATACTCTGTGCTATTCCTGCCTACAAAGTACCTCCTTTGAGTTTATTCCCTGAGAAAAGGCTTAAGGAATTCAAACTGATCCAGCACATTTGCTGAAGGAGTACTGGTGAATAAAAGCACTGAAAACAATGAAAGTAAGGATCCAATATGCATCTGTGATGAATGTGGTGAAACTGGTCAGAGCACTAAAAGATTCCTGTATTGTTATACTAGGAATATTCGCAGATTTTCACCTGTTTTGCATTTGCAAGGAAACTTGACATATGTTAGGCATGCAGCTGCATGATAAGTTCTTCTGTGATAAGTCCATGACCATCTGTTGTACAATGGGGTGTACCATGTTTGAAAGGTCAGGACAGCCATTCAGTGACATACCTCTCAACTGTACAGATTTTCACAGAATGTCCAGATTTCTGGCTCATATTTTTGGCCTGTTCCTCATACAATTTGTGGTTTTCTGACAAAACACTGGGATGATCTGAGGATTGAAGTCACTAAATAATGGCATACATTTGAGTTTCAGACTTCAAATCTTTCAGAAAATGCATGTTAAAACAAACCCTGTAACTTTACAACTTTCTAAGTTTATAAGAGCAATATTTAAAATATATCCCTATGTTTTAGGCCTTTGCCCCCCCCCCCCAATGTTGTTGGGCATTGTCTAGATTTCTTGTGCTAAGAGGTTGAGAGGTATGTTCATTGAAGGCAAGGAGTTAGGGATCAGGACTGCAAAGCAGTGCTGGATGACTTATGCCAGCAACATTGTAAAGTAAGATGGAACCTCAACTATATCCCAAGTAACCTTTGTCCAATTAGTAGCTTAGGTGTCTCTTGAGCTGTCATGGGAAGATGGGTGTGCAAATTCTGGGAGATAGCATGCTCTCAGACACAGCTCATAGTAGATCTCCAGAATAGGCAGGGGATACATGGCAGGAACATTGTCACTGCCAATTACATAGGGTTTTAAGTACCTGGCCTACAGTTGGAGTCTCAGAAAAATTGAGAACCATTGAGGTGCATATAGCAGCATTAAGCACTGATTTTCTTTCAGACCTGAGGAGTACCTGGATTTACAAAGCACTGGGCAGTCAGTTAATTGTTAAAGACAATGGAGTTGTGCAAGGCAGACCAAAGTGACCTTTATAATTTTGCATAGTGATCTTGCATGTGGCCTTCCTATATTATAGTACTTACATGGTTAATTGTGTCATTCATCTTATAGTATGTGGGTTTCCATTTCCTAGATTCATAGATATTTCAAGACCACTGAGTCTTATGACCATTTACAATTTGGCAGTACCCTCCCCTGACTGCATATCCTTTGTTCAGGAGGGCCATAACAGTAAATCCAGAGGTAAATTAATAAAGACCATCCTGTCCTCTACGTTATGTTTAAAGAAAGATAGCAAGTCACACTACTTAACATGAAAAAGACGTTTATTCCAGAGGTTTGGGAAGAGTTGATTTATAAGCCTGTGCCTCCACAGTATTTTACTGCTCAGCTGGTGAAGATTTATGTCCATTGATCTAGTACTTGAGGCATAATTAAACTTGTAGCAATATAGGAGGTCCAGCGCAACTGGGTCTCTGATAGCACAAAACTCAAGACAGAGATCATATCTCAAAAGTCTGTAAGGCACTGAATAAAGGGATATATCTTCCGGTCTCTCTTAATAGCTCAGGTACTATGTGCTTGTGATCTTTTCTGGTTAGGAACTTTTGTGGTCTTTCTAATTGTTTCATATGTTTAGTGACATACATCCTAAAAGGGATATTGTATGATTTAATTCATCTGATCACTGATGAGTGTAATGGAGTGATTATCTCTTTAGACCTTGAAGACCTTTTTTGGCAAATAGCTGTTCTAAATAAAAGGATTTTCAGATAACAAATGTCACATGATGGTCACAAGAGAAGGAATTATCATCCCAAGTTCTTCGGTCAATGACTACATTTTCTTTTGTAGTAGTGTTTTTCCTATACAGTATGTTGAGAGGAGGGGTGGTAATTAATTGGGAAAGTTCATTCTGGTGGACTTGGGTGTCAGAAGGTGATTTAACAGCAATCTCAGTTCAGAAGCATAGCTGACTCATCTAGATCCCTGAGCCAATTCCAACAATCAACACCCCGCCCACTCAGCCCTTCAAGTGAAAAGCTAAAAAAAGTCCATTCCTTCTACATACACACAATCCAGGTAGCCAGATACAGGACACACTCAGCTCTTGCCTGCTGTCCCAGCCATTCAAGTCCTATTTTGTGCCCTTTCCCTAACCCCCCGCCTTACATTTTAGTAAAAATAAATAAATAAATTAATTAATTAATTAATTAATTCATTCATTCATTAATAAATAAATAAATAAATACTTTTTTCTTTTAAACTGTAGCAAATAGTTGCCGTTGTTTATACCCTGCACAGAATGCTGCAGTACTCAGGATTAAATATATATATATATATATATATATATATATATATATATATAGATTCACTTTATAATTCTGAAATCCTGAAATCCTGAATTTCAGAATTTCGAGATCATAAAGCTGAAACTTGACAATCCCAAAACCCCAAAAGCGCGGATTTTAAAATCGCTAACACTATACTAACAATACACCACACACACACATACACACACCTTCCCCAACACACAAACACTCAAACCTACACTACATACAAGCAGGAAGGCAAGCCCCCTGCACCCCCATTTCGGGGGCTGCACCCCCCACACACCCCCTACTTAAATATTCTAACTCCATGGTCGCACTACACAGACAAACACACAAAAACACCACCATACAAGCTACATTCCCGTCACATAAACAGATCACAGAAATCAAACACACTGACACACACTAAAGCCCCTAACCAAAACCCTTAAACATAAATACTTACCTGAACTTCCAGCTATCCCTTCACACAGCGCAACACCAGAAGCGCTACTTCAAAATCTCCGTACTTCGAGATTTTGAAATTCATGCTTCTGGGGTTTTGAACTTTTGAGATTTCAGCTTTATAATCTCGGGATTCTGAAATTCGGTATTTCAGAATTCCGGGATTATAAAGTGCTCCCATATGTATGTATATGTGGCAAACAGTTGCTACGGTTTATACCCTGGACAGAGTGCTACAACACTTGGAATTTAGTAAAAAATATATATATATGTGTGTGTGTGTATATATATATATATATATATATATATATATATATATATATATATATCAGTGCTCAGGTTTTAGTTTAACAAAAAAAAATCTTTTCTTTTTTAACAAACTGCTTGCTACAGTTTATACCACTCACAGACCACAGAAGCTCTCAGGTTTGACTGCAAAGATATTGCACTAAGTAGTGAACAGGATGATGAATGCCCTCTCACACTTTGTAACCAAGCAGTTGCCCCTTTTGCTATTCCCTAGCCATGCTAATGCCTCAGTTTGCAGTCATCTTAAGCTTTGTTAGTCAGAGGTCTTGGGTCTCTACTTGGAGATCTGAGAAGTATAGACCAAAAAGGAAAAGTCCCGGCACACTAGCATTTAGGGTGCAATGATGATCATATTCTCACTATTTGATGAGGAATCTTTAACTCCTGTGTGAGTTCTGTTCTTCAGCTGGTTGTCAAGCCATCCTATATCATACAGATCAAGTTTTTGCTTCTGTATAATGCTAGCATGGGGAATGGTGATGAAGGAATTAAAAGGTCAAGATTCACTTTGTGTACTGCATGGCCAACATATGCAGCCTCTGTAACACTTTTGAAGAAGTTTACTGGATTCAGGAGTACATATCTACCTATCAAAAAGTCAAAGTTTTAGGTGCCAAGCTGTAAAAGATTCCTGATATTGTAGCTTTGGAAGTCAGTTATAGTATATTCCTTGGCTTTGTAGATGAAGCTCGTTAAGACTTGCAGGTCCATAATTACATGAGCTGGTTATAAGAACTCCTTTATGGAGTGGTGTCACAAATAAAATGTACCCCTCATCAGGGATGAAACCAATAGCTAATGTTATTTTAAACATTTTAAAGAGTAGGTCTGCAATGATATGTTTAACAGTATTAATTATGCAACTAGGTATATCATTTAGGAGTTTCAGTAAATGATCTTTACAAATAATTAGGATAGTAAGGAATTCAGGTGTTTCTAGTTCTAGGATGGACATCTCAGGGATAAGGCTGGCAATGAATTTGTTTGCAAGGATAATGTGAATACATATTGTGTCACAGTAGGCGGTATCATTTTGAATAAGTTCAGAACAGTGTGAGGTATTGCTTTTTAGCTTTCTAGGATAGCTAAAGAAGGATTTATAATTATCTTTGGCTTAAGAGACCATCCTAGCTCATGGGTTACTTTAAACAACCTTGATGATGTTTTTCATTTTTTTTGTAATCCATTTGGCAGTTTCCTTGAGAAGAGTGGGTTTGATCTGCTATATAATTTGAAGAGTTTTTTTTTTCTTTCATTCTAGAGTTTATTTATGGAAGTCAAATGCCAGGGTGGTTTATTTTTGAATGTTCTGTAATACTTGGTTCTTGTAGGAGCTGCACTATGCACTTTTTAAATAGGTGTAGAATTCCTTAGTGAAGTTTGTTGCTCTAATAAGGCTTCATATGGTGTAGTCATAAGATACTTTTGATATTTCATTATATAGTAAACTGAGGTTGATGTATCTGTAGTCTTGAAATTAAGTATAGTTTACTATGAGGTCTTCTGGGAATTTAAAGGAGTAGGCCACATGTTTGTGGCCATACTTCTTTGGTGAAGGAGATAACAGAGGGATGGTGCAAGAGACAATTAGTCAAGAATGCTATGGACTCTAGAAGATTTGTTTACCAAATGCTAATTGATATTTATGTTTATTAAGTCTAGACATTTTGGAGCATATCCTGCGTTGCAGGTATAGATGTCCCAGTTAAATGAAGAGTAGTTAAAGTCAAGCAAAATAATGGAACTCTTGCTAATAGGCAGCTCATTTAGAACATTGAGGGTTCTTACCTGGTAAACGAGTGATAATTAAAATGTTCTACAGCAAGCTATTATTGGTAATTAACCCCATTTAGACTGATCTGAAGTTCAATGAGTTCATTTTTGGGTCCTTAGGGCTCTGCCTGGAAATACTATGTTCCTGTACAAGCATGGACATTTCACACACTCCACCAAAGGTGTCACTGGGTCTGAAGATAAGAAAAGCACAAATTCCTGGAATAGGGTTAGTGTGTTATAAAGGCAACAAATATGGTATAGTAGGCCAGCAATTAACATTGGGTCATGCATTAATTAAGAACAGGTGGGTCTTCCTTTGGTTAAAGACGTCATACTCTGACCTGTTTTACAGGAACCAGTCAGATGTGTGACTAGTCGAGCTTCAGAATGGAATCCATTTCAAGACATTTATCAGCCTATATTTCCATCATGTTCATCATCATCACTATCATCATCAAATACGTTTCCCCATTTTTACATGGGGTGGGGTGTCACATCAACTCCCATATTATTGTTTTACATTGGTTGAGAAATGATCAGCATTATATTCACACAGGATAATAATATTCTGTAATGGAATAATCATAATACTTAGAAAAGATGCTCACAATCTGGGTAATATACATGGGCAGCATACTTTGGCAGATTTCTGGGAATACTCCATAACAGATAGAGGAAAGAAATTTATTAAGCATAACATGACCACAGTAGCATTGGCCTAGTGTTCCTGGTTCTTAAGCATAGGGGTTTTGATGGCAGAGACACTTATTGGTGTAAGCAAGACAGGATATGCCTGAAAGACCTTTTAAAGTTTATGTAAAGTTACTAATGATGCACTTTACTATTTATTAGACTTTTTACAAAGTCTGTAAGGAACTTTGCAGAAAAAGGTACAAATGACTTTATCAGTTTTTAAGTTAAGCTGTACTGTAGCATAGAGAGATAAATCCCTGAGTAAATCTCTGATGACCCGAGTGCATATAGTGACTTGCACTCTTGTAAGTGAAGGCAGAGATGGAGTGAGTAAGCCATTACTGCAGACTCACCTGTCATGGAGAATAGTTAGCTGCCTCTAGCTTACCACATTAGTGACATTTAGTTGGAGCACTATGTGTCTACCACATGGAGCTTATGAAGATTACATTGCCAAGTGCAAGAAGCACTATGAACTGAGATGAATTCAGCATAAGAAACATAGTTCCCATTGAAGTGTATCTATAGCTGGGCATGGAAGAGAAACTGAAGTGGAGCAGAGTGCCCTGTTGGAACAGACTGTAGGCTACCTCACTGGGCCAACAAAGCTGTCTTGATGCCTACCATCTGTCTTTCCCAGTAAAGGGATACACTCCTGAAGATTTCCCAAGCAGGAGCAAATAGACCATGGGACTGTAACCTGCCCAAGATCCCTGGCTCTTGTGACCACAGAATGAGTGGCTGATTGGGCTTGTTTAGAGGCAGCATCCAGCTTGCTCCTGCTGGGATGACAATAATATAAGAATAAGAACCTGTTATAAAAAAATCAGTAAAACCAAAACATGCTTATAACTCTTTAGCATTGGTAAAAGCTGAAGTCTCCAATGAAGCTTTTATTTTAGCCTGTCAAAGATGGGAGCCACGTATAAGTGCTGTGAGACCTCAGTCTTTCAATTCTATTGCAAGGGTATGTGCAGTCATTTTATTAAAGATGATGATTAGGTTATAATCCTTGCTTTAATTATTGCATGTATATTCATGTCTTTCTGCTTTCTTTGTCTCATTCAAACATCCTATCTCTTGGAATCACATGTCATTACTTTGTATACCAAATGATTTATTCACACTGTATCGCATCCAATTTCTATTAGGTCTTTAATAGCAGGGTTTTGCAAATGTACATGTTCTTTTATAATTTTTGCATATTTTGTTGAACGTGTTTAAATGGAAGGGAGAGAATCTACAATGGTTTGAAATTCCACTACAGTACAAGGTTGTATTACTCTTATTGTAGGCACAGACTCACTACCTCTAGCTGCTGGGAGATTTGGTACTTCTCATAAGGGGTCCATTTGTGTAGGAGGTATATCAGAATCAGTAGAAGAGTCAGAATCTCTCTTCTCTTGCAATTTGCTTATCAAGGTATGTCCACTGACATTCCTCCCCATCTATAATAATTGGAAACTGAGTAATAATATGATTGATCTTGTTGAAAGTACTAGTTTTTGATAAAGAACTTTAATTAGGAAATCGTTTCAATTTCCCCACATGTTTTGTATTAGTTCCATGTTTATGCCTGTGATACAACTGTTTTATTTTATTAGCTGTGCTCGTTAATATTTGACCTGAGGGTTTTGCAGTAGGTACTGAATGACTTTGCTGATGGACTCTTGTATTATAAAATGACCTACATGGATGATTGGAAGTGCTGGAAGTAACTTGGGGTGCATCTGAGAAAGTGGTAGTTATGTCTACAAAATTCACATCCACCTGCCCTCTCAGGAGGGAGAACTGTCAACTTCTTGAGGTACAGGTGGGTCATAAGATGGAGAAGGTGCAAACTGTAATGGAGGCCAATCATCATCTGATGGTTCTGGCTGTATGACTGGTAACTTTTCTAACTGACTTAATGGATACATACCTCTGAATGGGATTTCTCATCTGCACATTCTTGTAACATATTTACTATTCTATTAGCTGTGACATTAATATAGCTGAGCTGTTTCTTTAAGCTTCAAACTACAGATTTCTTTTTCTTATTTTTAGCTTTTTTCTGCCAGTCATTACAAACTGATCAACAGGTGGCTGGTATCTTGTTACCCTTTTGTTTCAATTTATATTTTTGATTTACTAATTTTTTTTTATCAGAAGTACCTTTTTCCAGAAACTGTAAAGCACTATCATTTATAGTGACGTCAGACTATATCCCAAAATAATTACAGCTGTTTTTTCCATATTTATTAAACATATACCTGCCTGGAGTCCCAAACACTGTCTGTTTTAAACCACTTGTATTGGTGCCCATTATTAAAAAAAAAAATCTCTGTCATACCAAATGGATAGGTGAGCAACTATAATTAGGGTCACTCACATTCCCAATGAAGGAACCCTTGCCATTCTTTTCCTGCACATTTGATTAGAACCCACTCTCAATCCTGAGAAGGATACTCTGCCCTTTTGACAAGGATACTCAGTCCTTGTATATATTGATTAGACCCCACTAGCACACAAATAACTTAATGCAATTAATATGGGTGATTCAACATGCATATAATTTCCCATCCTAATACTAATTATTCACTCAGACACAATAAAAACTAATGAAGAACATTCTAGTAAAACTTATCTGTAGAGATTTTAGATTCTGCTGAGATTTTAAAATTGCATATTGCTACACCATAAACTTGCCTGACAGAAAACACTGTCAATGTTGGGCCCAGTTGCAATTTCTAATACAGAAACACACAAATGGCTCTGAAATCAGAGTAAACACAGCACCAAACTATTAAGGTACCCAATAACTTAACATGACAAAGTTCAGCAAAAAATAATAAATTCCTTTATTACAAAGAAAAACACAGACATCAGAGACAAGGAAATCAAAGTCTTGTCTCCTTGAACAACTAAGTCATGAAATTTTTATACTTTCTTTCATTAAAAGCAACATTATTGTAACAGCCATAGAATAACCACTGACCAATTAAAATAAACACTTCAGCATTGATTTTGCTAACTAAGATTTCCTGTCTCCTTATTTATAACTTTCCATATTAGGCATATGTCCAAAATTCCATAATCAAATTTTCTACAGAAAACAAAACTTTTTACATCTCTAGCCTGCCAGCAATTACTAAGATTAGGCAGGAAGTAAATCATCAGACACATACTGAAAAACATGCAGGAATCCATCTTGTTATAAAAGCATATTAAAATAAAATACACACAGCCTAACATTTTCCTTCTCTGTACTCCTCATCCTTCGCTCCCTAAATGGCATTGCAGATATTCTACTCCGGATAGTTTGTTAATAATAAGCAGACAATAATAAATTTTAAAGTACACCCACCTTTAGCTGTTTCTTTATTACATTTGCAGTATATAAATGGATTCAACATCACTTCATGCTGGCTACTAATTTTGGAAAACTGGTCATTAGCTAGAAGACACTCTATGATGTTCTGCCATATAAAAGAGAAGCATAATCTAATCACCTTACTGTTGGCCATTGACCAAAATACAAATGGGTGATAAAAGCATGCCAGAAATGCAGTGGCATACAAAGTGCAATTTTAAGTAAAGCCTCACCCCAAGCAAACAAAGTGATCAAACAGAAATAGTTTAGCAAGTATAACATCATGAACTTACAGTCACTACTGGGAGTGGGTGAATTCCTGGGCTACAACTGGACATATATTCCCACGTATTTTGTGTGCATGTTTTATGGAATACACTAAATTAAGATATTTTCAAAGATTCTTTAGTAGGGTCCAGGACTTCTATAACAAATTCACTTAATTGACAGGAGGAAGCATGTCTCTTTCTAAAGCAATAAGCACAATCACAGAATATACCTTTCCTTTTGGAATATGAATGCAAAACACCCAGAGCCATAGTACATGCCACAATAATAATGAAGCAATAGAACTGACCATTGTTTTGGCCTGTTTTCTTTTTCACAACATGCACTTTCCAGTTTAACAAACAGCTATATTTCCATATTACTGTATTGAAACAATGAGTGAGAAGGTCACACAGAAAACCCAATCAATAAAAACTAAATGAAAACTCCAGCCAAGCTGGAACTTCCAATGAGTGACCTCTCAAACCTCTTGAATCAGAGGCACATAGGATATATGCAATTACCCTTATGAACACCAGGTGTTTCAGCTAATTGGTGATTATGAATGCCCATGACTTGTTTTGTCGTTTTAATGGACAATTTCAGGCCAATAAAGCCAAACCCCACTAGCTGTGGATATGCATATTTCGGGCTTGTTATGACCTCATCAGTACAGCACAAGCCGAGTGTTTGACTAAGCATAAGAAACACAGGGCTGTTATACCCAGCTGATGTCCATTATCATTAGGGTGACTGCAGAATGTGTTTCTTATGCTTAGTCAAACACTCTGCTTGTGCTGTGCTGATGAGGTCATAACAAGGCCAAATTATGCATATCCACAGCTAGTGGGGTTTGGCTTTATTGGCCTGAAAGTATCCATTAAAACGGTGAAACAAGTCATGGGCATTCAGAATCGCCAATTAGCTGAAACACCTGGTATTCATAAGGGTCATTTGCATATATCCCATGTGCCTTTGATATTACTGCATTGATGAAACAAATCAGCCTCCACCCCCCAAAAAAATAAATAAATGAAAAAATAAAAAAAACAAAAGTTAAAATGTCACTACTGCATCTTAAATCTGCATATCAAGTGTTAACACTGATATACTAAACTTCAAGTTTTGAATTCTCAGACTTTCTTTTATAGAACCGCTGATAGCTATGACCAGTTTTATTCCAGTTTGATCTTATTCATGAATGAAAACCATGAATATTATGCTCTGAGGCAGTTCACATATGACAATAGTCCCTTCTTTCATTGCAAAAAAGCACTCGTCTTGTAAAAAAAACATTAGTTTCACCACCATTGAAATGCCTGCTTTGCCACCATAATGCACCTTATGACCAAAACTGAATGTAGGTCTTATTATGATAAACACATATAAAGTCTTATAAACAATAGTAGCTTTGATGTCAGACCTGTAACACAACTAGGGGTACAGCACTTCAGATTCTTATCTTCATTTTACCTATCTAGTTGTTCTCTGCTGGCAAAGCACAACTGTAAACTCTCTATAACTTTAAGGTTAGCACTGAAGAAACTTTTTTTCTGCACAAAGACAACACACTACTGACTTGAGCTTGTGATTCTTTCTCTTGTCACCAAGTGTACATTCAATCAGCTGATCATTTGGATATGCTTCTGTCACATACAGTTGTGATGATGCTACAGAAAAAATGCACCATTTCTGTAACTCTGTAAATCAAATTCTCTCAAGTGTATCACATTTAGCAACATATGCTGATGGCAGGCAGAATTTACAGGATTATGGGAGCCTTTTTTCAGCAGGCATTACTGTGACCACATAAGCAAAAGGGTGGGGCACTGCTTTCATTGGAAAAGTTACGGGTGAGTTAGTCTTGGAGTGGTGCAGTGAAAGCACTCATTTTCTGTTATGTCAGAATGTCTTGCTTGTTTCTCTACAAATAAACAAGTTAATACAATTTTAGGAAAAATGTTCACAACTTCTGACAGTTTTTCTTGCCCTTTCACTACCTAGTCTCTTCATTTAAAGTCCAAAGCCAGGGTAGTCATTATTTACTTAACTGCTACTCAGTTTCTAAACTTGTCCATGTAGTCTTGGCTCAATCATCCAGCAAGCTTCCATCCTTGACTACAGTCTTGAGTCCATGTAGTCTCAGCTCAATCATCCAGCAAGCTTCTATCCTTGACTACAGTCTTGAGTCCATGTAGTCTTGGCTCAATCATCCAGCAAGCTTCCATCCTTGACTACAGTCTTGAGTCCATGTAGTCTTGGCTCAATCATCCAGCAAGCTTCCATCCTTGACTACAGTCTTGAGTCCATGTAGTCTTGGCTCAATCATCCAGCAAGCTTCCATCCTTGACTACAGTCTTGAGTCCATGTAGTCTTGGCTCAATCATCCAGCAATCTTCAATCCTTGACTACAGTCTTGAGTCCAAGACCCCATGTGATTAGTTGCTTAGGCCAGATTAGATTATGCATATTGCTGCCCAATTTGCTCACACCTGAGTGTACTCACAGCAGTTCCATACTAGTACCATTGAGAACAGATAAGACAACTGAGGTCTCACTGCAGCCACACTGCTGATATGCTGACCATGTACAAGTATCTGTTCTCTTTTGATTCAGTAAGCAAACACTTGTGCATGTGCACATTGTGCTCCAGTGAAGTTACATTTTAGAAAATCGACATAATTGAAATCTTCCATGTTGGCAGTCCAGTGGGCCCTCCTAAAGTCATGGGTGCCAGAGGGCACCAGGGGATACTTTCATAATCTGTGTCTAATGTACTACAAAGGGAAACAATTTAAGCTGCTTTCTGTTGAGGAATATCAACATGTGGGATTTCTGCACAATGACCTGTTCTTTCATACTCAGCTATATTGTTGCTTTCCTTCTAACCCTTTTTTTGCTAGGTTTCTTTTTTTTTTTTTTTTTTTTTTTTTTTGTCTGCTGTTCATTATTGGTTTGTTTACAAAGATAGTCCTGCTATTGCTAGTCAAGTGAAGCATAGTTATGAGTTCATAAACGGTGTGTATGAATGTGATAAAATGTAATTTCAGCATTATCTGGATTCTCATGATAACAAGGTCCAACAAATGATAACATTTTAGCTGAACTGGTAGTAGCAATTAATTGTGGGCAGCAGCACAGACTCTACATGGTGCCCTATAGGGGGAAGATTTGTACAGACCAACCATTTTGGGCATCTACTGTCGTGCGCAGTATCCTCAAGATAGGAGAACACGGATCACAGATGGCACACTGTGGCAGGGCTAGCCACTTGATGGTATAAAATATGGCTCTAGGTGATTGGGTCATGTTGACTAATGATGCCAAAACAAGGGCGTGGGTAGTTACCAGTGATAAGTGGGTTGAGGACCCGACTTACTTCGATCCACGCCAGGAAACCATGCTAATGGTGGGAGGGGTATATGTCCTCCTATTGGCCAGTGTGTGCCCACCATAAAGCCCAGCAGCCATGGGTCAATAAGCAACTGGCTGGCTGGTGTCTAGTTGCCCAGCCTGGGTTACCTGGGATAGCTCTGTTGAGCGAAAGCTGGACGTAAAATCAACCAACCTGCCAAACATGAACTGAGAATTGCTACGCTTAATGTAGGTTTACTGACAGGATGCAGCCTGGAAGTGGATGACATGATGATAATGAGGAAGCTGGACATCCTATGTATCCAGGAAATCTGCTGAGGAAGATTTGGGACAGACAGGAAGAAGGTAAGAGGAAGTGAGGACATCCAGCAAATAGGTGGATGGATTGTCTGAAAAAAGATCTGTGACAGTCAGGCATGAGTGTTGAAGAAGGCAGGTGTGTGGCACTGAATCGAGAGAGTTGGTGACAGTTAACATGATACCCTGACACCATGTAGAAAAATGGGGAAAAAGGAGCTGATGATGATGATGATGATGGTAGTATTAATATGCTATGAACTTTTGCTCATTAGATGACTACCTATACTCATTGAGTTTGTATGCAACATTTGTCCCTAGTTAGTAAAGCTACTTACAAACATTACCTTCAGCAAATACTTTTGTAAGCTTGTTAAAAATAATCATTTTGTATATGTGACTTGAACTTTATCTGTTAAACACCTGCATGTGTGATTGTTATGCTTATCCAGTATAAAAGACTGTGCATTGTTTTTCTCATGCAATACATTTCTGTTTACATTTGCTTGGGGTTTTGCATCCAAAAATCTGATCAGATATTTCTTTTTGCTTAATATTTTGGTACCACTCTCTATAATGAACATGTATGGCAGCCAAGATAGGTTATTATCTCCTTGCAAATTGAAGCAGCACACACTGCTTGGAAGTACTGAAGCCGGCTGGCAAAGCCATAGCACAGCTTCTTTCCATTTTTGAAAAAAATCAGGGATACAAGTTTAGTTTTACCTCTACTACCATACTGTGCATTTTGCACAATGGTCATTTTCAGTAGCCCATTTGGCTTAAGGCTGAGCACTGCATCAGATTTTTATTTGCTTTCCAACCTTTGCAGGACCCAGGACCCATAACATCCTTACCTGCATCCATCTGACCCATTCATTTAACAAGGATAAGGACTGAACATTTCATTATTATGAAATATCCCTATAGCCCATTCATTCCTGCCTTGGAATCCATTTCAGCCCTTCAGTTTTGTCCTGTGGTTAAATTTAGGAGGCAGGGTTGATCCCACTCTGTGTCTTGTAGAAGAGCATTATGTTTCCCATGCCCAGGCTGGTTGCAGATTCACCACAGATGCTTGGTCAGGTAGAGGATGCATGTGTGTTTCCACCAGAGGTGCAGCAAAGGCAGGATGAATGAGGTGGCTTCCCAGGGCCCAAGGTGTTAAGGAGCAGGATCAGAAAATGCCTACTGGCATTCAGAAATGAATGCCAGTAGTGGCTGTAGCAAGCCACTTGTTATATCTGAAGCAAGTGGTTTGCTACATTTTTTATATCTTTTTTTATTTTATTTAGGGAACTTCAGCTTTGACAGATTGTTTTTCTGCTCTTCAATATTGAGTGGGGGAAGACCAGACTGGGGAACTGCACTGGTTGCCAAGTAATGTAACTCTGATTCTGGCTCTTACACATCTCCATTATTTTTGGGCTCAGAATGGAGGTCCCTGCCCAGTGCAACATGTACCAACATGACCCCTGCACAGTGGCTATGCATCCAGCCATCACTAATTGCCATGAATGGGGTGGGCCTAGCAATCTCTCTCCCCTCTGGATGAGAAAGTGCTAAAGCTTACACTAGCAAGTCTTGTCTCTCCAATGCAATTGTTGCAAATCAAACACAGGTCACCTTTGCTGTAGTCAGCTCTTCATCTCTTTCATCTCTTTATATGGGAGGGGGTGGTGTAATGGTTATGGCATTTTTTGCCTCGCAGGCACAAGGTATAGAGTTTGATTCTCACAGCGGGTAATTGGCTAGGCTTAAAATGGCCTACAAAGGCAGTTAGCCTAGTACCAACCTATGAACCTATGAACCATTATGGGGGATTGGTCAGCAATGCAGCTTTCCTTAAGCCATTCATTAACGGCATTCAATAGTAAGTTTTTGTGAGTGAGAACTTTAACCAAATTTTTAATAAAGTATGATATATAATAGCAAAATATTCTGCTGCTGTGTTTGTTTTTTTTTGTCTTTCTTTTTTTTATTAATTTTGTTATCCTCTTAGTAAACATTAATGTAGCAAAATTTCACAGACTCTGACTTTTTTGTTTGTTTCTTTGCTTACCTTCTTGACAGCTATATTTATGGCAAGCATGGATTCAGTGTTTTTCCCCCACTGATAATACAATAATTATAAAATGGTCAGATGTTAATAATACACTACCCTCAGCTACCCAGACTGTTACAGTTGTTGACTTGGTACTTATCCCTGTCTCCCGAGACAAAAATTTCTTGCACCAAGAATTAAAAACACCAATATGGCTTCTGTCTAGGTTCATGGAAAATAATTGGAAAACAGGTACTAAAATATCATGAAGTACTACTTACGGTAGTTGGAATTTATTCTACAAAACTATTACTGGGGACAGTTAATCAGCTCCATGACACAGAAGGAAGAATACTTTACTGTGACCCAGATGACCCCAGAGTGAGAGTGGCCCATGTGCTGTAAGAGGAAATGACAGGGATTGAAAGGAATGATGAGGCAATTCCTGCTTGCCTCTCAAGGGATGAATTGGTAGTGTTTGAGGGTGTATGGGGCAGTTCTCAAACAAAATATCAATAAATAATCATTTACAAAAATGTTGTGTGATCACTCTGCACCTGCAACCTTTTGTAAAGATCAAAATCAGCATTTTTCAGGAGGCAGACACCACTCCACACTTGTATATTGATGACATACCACAATGTATATTAAACTTATAGATAATAACTCTATGGTGCACAACACTGTAAAGGAGAAGTCCCATATTAAAGTGCAAAGTGCCTAACATTCTAGGCTTCATTCTATCATAACTAACAATCTTGACCAATTGCGCTCAGGCCTTTAGAATCAAATGGTCTTATCCTACATTTATTTATTTAATCAGGCCTTGAAACCCCTATTCCGCAGATGCTCAGGGAAAAAGCTCCACACAAAATTACAATGATTGCTCACTCTGACAATAACAACTACAGAGCATAACTCAATGGGATATGTGTAGAAAAAATAATATAATACAAACAAGCAGATATATACACGCTTGACTTTGTTTTTATGTAATACTTTGCTACAGGCAAGGGGTAGGTCAATTGTGCATCATTATAATTACAGTAATTTATGAAGTTTGTGGAACTGACTAACATCAGAACTGTAGGCTAGCTGTGGTAGATTATGTGTAAGGAAACTGCTTAGGTTATACCTATGTTCACAGACATTGGTAGTGAGACATGTTGTCCTACAGTTTGATGTATGTAAAGTGGCTGAGCTCATAAATGTTGACTTTTATTTCCCAGTATGCAGCTCCCAGTTTGCTGTTCCATACAGGGAATGTTGTTCATATTTGGGCGCTAGCAGTAACTGAATTTTTTTTTGAGATTTTGCTTTTCATTCTGTGCTTATGGAACTTCCAGCCAATATGAGAAAAGCTAAAGACAATCTGAAAAAAAAAAGTGCTGAAAATCAGAGTACCCCTGATATTGGTAGATGATTCCCAAAACATTTTGGCAATATGATAGCTGCATAAAAATGGAGATGCACATTATAAATTTAAAAAATAAGTGAGCGTTGATCAGGATGGCACTATTGGAGCTATTAATAGTGTGTCATGATCATGAGCTGTAACTTCTCCACCTGACACTCCATGGATCTAGCTAGTGATATGGCACACAGGGATAAAGTCCTGCAACCCAGGAGACCAAAATTTGATCAGCAGTTATGGCATTTGACTTTGTGGCACCTGAAGATGGCATGCCCATCCCTTGGGAAGGGTATACATTTGGGGTCACCTCACAGTAGATCTTCAGCAGATCCTGGGGACATTCAGATGGGGGTGTTGTCTGAGAGACACAGGGGTAGTGGCTGAGTTGCTATGAGAGTAGTATGATGTACTAGCATGCCCCATCCCAAGCACATTATGAGTGTATGCATGGGGCAGTGAAAAATAAATGCATAAACAAAAACATTCCAGCCTCAGTATGATATTGTGCCAGAATTGTTGATGTCCACACTGACCCTGCAATTGAGGCAAGATTGCCCAGGTGTGCTTAAGGTTAGTCCATTAGACTTGAACAAGGAGATGACCTGGAGGCAAGACAATGATCAGCACAGGAGCAAAAAAACACAAAGTTAAGACTCCATGAAAAATGCCTCAAAAGTGAGGGAGGAGGGGATATAAAAAGTCTCCCAGTGTCTTGTAAGTTATACAAAATAAATAAACTTTGACCTCATCTGCCTATCAGAAAGTGCTATGGATTAACTACTGGAGGTAAAAAAGATCTGAAATAACAACCTATTTAACTTCATTCCTGCCATATTTATGAGACAGCTACTGGCTATCCAACTCCAGATTTGACAGTCCTCCTATAGACTAAAGTACAACCTGGCTTCCTAGAAATGGCAACTTTCCCCTTACACAACGTACCCCTTTCCCAAAGAAAATATCATTTTTTTTAATCATTATCACATTTGTATCTGGCACATCACCATTATGGCCAAGAAGTTTTACTTTTGCCATCTCTAAGGGCCAGATGTTTAAATATCTGTAAACAACTAATGGCATAAAAAACATCAAATGTGGTCTTTTCAATCACTATTTTAAATAGAGCACTGGCGACTTCAACTATTGAAATACATCACAGCTGGCCTTAGAGTTCTGCCCAACAGGGGAACCATTTCCTTCACAACATAAAGTTCAGAATTCCATCACATCAACTAGAAACGATTGGGAATTGTTCCCACCACCAAGCTTTTTGGCATCACTATTGATGAAAATCTAAAATTCCACAACCACATCCACTCCACAATTAAGAAAACCCACCAAAAGCTAGGTCTTCTCTACAGGCACAATCACTTCTTAAGCCCCTCTACCTGTCAAACTCTTGCATCCACCTTCCTACTCCCCTCCTTTATGTATGGTGCCTCTCTTTTCACCAATCTCAATCTCTGCCTTTGATCTAAACTCGAATCCTGGTGCCACAAAATCTCCAAATTTGCAAGCCATTCTAAAAACTCAACCCACCACTGCCACACCCTCCACACCCTCAAATGGCTTGAACTACCCAACTACCTCAGTTACCTACAACTAACAATTGCCCACAAGCTCATCTTTAAACCAACTGACTGCCCTTCTCTCGCTACTTCCTTGGAACCATACATTCCTAACTCCTCACTCAGATCACAAAACCAAAATCTCCTTCAGGTCAACAAACCGGCACGACCTCCTGGCCATCTACTACTGTCTCACTCCTTAGCCAAACAGTGGAACTCTCTCCCCACTCACCTTCATACACTTCCCAACCTTACACAATACAAATCTCAGCTCCACTCATATCTCTCTTCCAAATGGGAATGCCCTTGTCTTGTTCGTACTTAAACTCACCCCACCCCCCCTTTTCTTGTTTTTCTGTCTCTTCACTCCACATTCTCACTAATTTTTCCACCTACCTGTAATATTACTTCATCCCTACATAAACAGACCCAACCCACAACTAACCTCTCTCTAAAATTCTATGACACTTTACTCTCCAATCTACCTCTAATATCATATCATCTCCCCTATTACCAACTTCCACTCTATAATTTATGATACTGTACTCTCTAGTCTAGAATATACTATAACCATTTCCATGCATAACTCTCTCCTAACCTACAAATGGCTAGTACCATTCTATACTTTAAGTGTTAAACTACAATTGTGTTTATAAATCTTTCACTTTATTTAAATGTTTAAATTTCTGTACTGAATGTCTGCATTTTCATTAAGATGTGACAACTCAATTTGTATATATCATGGAACTTATCTGAAACTTGTCTAAATAATTGTATATACTATGTCCTTTGTAAGTAATGAAATGTAACTTGCAATTCATGGAGTTTTTCTCCCCAGGCCTCCACTGAAAACGGGCTCTTTTAGGCCCAGTGGACTTCCACGGTCATCAAACTTAAATAAATAAATAAATTAATTAATTAATTAATTAAATAACTACTCAGCTCAGATCATATGAGCTTGGCAACTTTAGACTAAGCTGAAATACAGAGAAACTTGCATTCTGGTGACTTGATCATGTGAACAATATGAGCTCATGCAATGTTAAAGAAAAATGCATTATTTGCAGGTGACAACTCTCCCACCCTGTACTCCATACACTCCATGCATAAAACATGTTATTATTTTCACTTCAAGATCAGTGCACTGTAGAGAAAGTGAAATCATTGACAAGAAAAGCTGTCTCACTCTTTCTGTAAGAGACTGAAAGCAAAGATGGCCTATGAAGAAGATATATTTGAACAACACTATCTTACTCATGTCTCAAGAATAAGAAATAGGATAATTTCAACACTCATGTTGTTAAAGTCAAACAAATATGACAGAACATCACGTGATCCAAGCACCAAAATGTAACTTTTAGCAACAAACTCTTCCTGTGGTTATTATAAGCCATCACTGACATAGTGGGAAAATATAAGGTGGACCAGGCTCCATTGGTTTGGTCGAAAGGGAGACTGGTCGACATCTGTTTAATTGACCACATTTTTGACTATACCGATAGCTGACAGGTGTGCTACATCGACAGTCCCTGGGTAGAGGATTTCCTTTCCCTGAGGATTGTACATTCACAAAATTGGTATATATAATTAGCAAGGGGCATGGGGAAAGCAGTTTTTATTTTTTAAGTGATAGGTGGATGGATGGATGGATGGATGGATGGATTTACATGTGCCAAGAACCAACCTCAGTGCATGTGTACTTGGAAGCTGACATTGATATAAAGTGGTTTACCTTCAGGATGTTAACATTCATGTTAGTTGACCAACTGAAGGTAGGTTGGTGGACCAAAGCAGTAAAAATGATATGCCGCCTGTGATGTTACTCCATGTATTCTGCTCTGTAGAGACCCTAGTTCTCTAATAACACTTAAAAAACTTCACTAACTCTTTTTCTTTTCTTAGCTACCATTATACTATAATCAGTAGCCATGGAGGTGATCATCTGGTACAGTAAGTTCAGAACCACTGCCATTTTAAGCATTGTGAGTTTGCAATCCATTGACAGTAAACTAATTCTCCAGCTTTTCATATATTTGTTAAGCACAACATCCATTTCCACTTACAAATACCTACTCATCATTCTATGACCAGAAAACAAAAACAAAAACAAAAATTAATGAATTGTTCTTCATGTACTCTGCTGCTCATTTATTGTTCTGTGGAGCTTTTCTCCCCAGACCTCCGCTGAAATAGGACCTGTGTCCATTTGGAATTTCCCGGTAAACAAATGTAAATAAATAAAAAAATAAAAATAAATAAACAAAAAAATAATACACAATGCACAATAAAATAGGTTTCCCCATCTGCAGGAGAACAGATTTGTGGTCATCTTATCAGGCACTGCACAGGGCAGGGACTTTTCAGCTTACTGATAATTCTGTACTCAGAGAACATGTCATATGTCTTGAACTGAGACAGCATTCTATATCTTTTCCCTTAAATACTGAACGGTATGTCATTCAGACAGAAATTATATATGCTGGTCTTCTTTCGTTACTTATCATAATCACTCAGTTATTGAACTGTAAAGACTGCGACATCCACACAGAAATTATGTATAGTATTCTATATATACTTTGAACTATTCCTTTTGTGTTGTCTTCAGCCATAGTTTTCTTTGAACAACAACCAGACCTTTGGCAAATTATACTCTGTACAGAAAAAATATACTTTTCAGCTTCCCATTAGTTAATTATTCATAACATCTTTTCCTTTTAACTTCACTTTTGTAGTCCTACTTTACATCTAAATTTGATCTACTACTTATTTTTTCTAGTTTACTTCTTTTCATTTTCCAACTTTTATATTAATGTTTGCCTTACCTATTATAATGACCTCTTCTTCTCACATTTTTGGTCGACCTGGTCACAAAAAATAAAGAGTACTATTCCGAAAACTGGAATAAAAGACACAGTTCATAAGCATGGGATCAGTACTGATCCCCGAAGGAACTTTTCACTGAAGCACAAACAGCCAGGCATACTTCCGCGAAAGTGCTTTTTACCGAAAAAGCACTTTTGTGGAAATATGCCTGCAGCTAGAGGGAGTCATGGGGGAATGACTGTTGCAGAGATCGTACTAGGTTCACAGGTTCACAGGTTCACAGATTAGTACTAAACTAACTGCTCTTGCGAGCCATTTTAAGCTTAGCCAATTATCTCTTGTGAGATTCAAACCCTGCACCTTGTGTTTATAAGGCAAACACCTTTACCATTAGACCACCCTCCCAACCCTAATGTCTTCCATTAATGGGTGAATTTCAGATGGAAACATTCAGCATGATTTGGGGGAAAGACCCCCACAGAAGCACAAGTAGATAATGCAATGGCCAGAGATAATGCAATGGCCGGAGGTCAGGATCAAACCTTGTACCTTGTGCATGGGAGGCGAACACCTTAACCGCTTCGCTATCTGGTCTCTACTGTGCGGATAAGGGAATATTCCCTTTTCCTCACTGTCGTGTGATCTCGGAGTGAGAATATTAAAGTAGGGGGGTGTAGGAGGGTGCAAGGGAGCTTGTTTCCCTGCATAAAAGTAGATTTATTGTTCTTTTTTTTTAACGCACTTTAACGAAAGCACTTTTTTCACAGTAAGACACTGTCCAGTTTGATTCTCAGCTAGAGCGTCTTCTGCGTGGAGACATGCGTGAATGGGCATACCTTAGTTGAAGGTTGTGCGTCAGGCCTGGCAAGCCGGTACATAAAAATCAACTGCCAATCATTAGAGGACCAGAGTTCCACTGTGGCGACCCCTAACCGGGAAAAGCCAAAAGACACAAACAAACGAAAGTACTTTTTTTTAACCTGCATTGGTGGTGCTGCGGTAGCGTTGTCGCCTCACAGTAAGACGCTGTCCGGTTCGATTCTCAGCTAGAGCGTCTTCTGCGTGGAGACATGTGTGAATGGGTGTACCTTCATTTTAGGTTGTGCGTCTGGCCTGGCAAGCCGGTACATAAAAATCAACTGCCAATCATTAGTGGACTGGAGTTCCGCTGTGGCGACCCCTTACCAGGAAAAGCCGAAAGACACAAACAAATGAAAGCACTTTTTTGGTGAAAGCGCTTTCGTTAAAGTGTGTTCGGTGAATGTGGATTCGGACTATTGAACTTTCGTTCAATAGTCCTAGATCCATAAGTATATAGTATGCTAATGACCACCAGGACCAACCCAGATGTGTACCTATATATAATGGGCATTTCTTTGGAGGCGGTATGTTAGTAAGGAAGTTTCTAGAGGTTATGCGGGGGGTGTATTTTAGTTTGGACCTTGCTGCCTGCCTCTGTCTATCAGAAACAGGAGGCCAGACCTGGGATGAATTTCCAAATTCCCATCCATTGGTTAAAGTTATGCATAAATTTGGTTAGGGATAGACTCTGCTTTACATTAATGGTAGGCCTCTTCCAGAGCATGGGGATTCTCTGGGATACATATCTGTCTCATCAGCAAATCTTATTTATGTCACAAGCAAAATTTAAATCCTTGGTTCATAGGTCAATATTAGGCTAATGATCACCAGGGTCTTTACACACCAAGTTGCGCAACCTACGCAGGTTTTTTCCCAGAGTTTTCTAAATGCCTATATGGTGGTGTACATTAGTAAAGAGGTAGCTAGGGATTATGTGTGTGTGTGTGTGTGTGTGTGTGTGTGTGTGTGTGTGTGTGTGTGTGTGTGTGTGTGTGTGTGTGTGTGTGTGTGTGTGTGTGTGTGTGTGTGTGTGTGTGTGTGTGTGTGTGTGTGTGTGTGTGTGTGTGTGTGTGTGTGTGTGTGTGTGTGTGTGGCGAGTGGGGTGTTCGTTGTGGATTAATTTACTTACTGTCAACCTTTGTCTAACAGAGACACGGGATCCAGACTGGTGATGAATTAGCAATTTCACATCCCTTGATCAAGCTTTCTTTGGAATAGGGTCAGGGATGGACTCTGCTTTACATAGATGGGGGAGAATATTCTGAAGTGCGGGGACTCTTTGAGACACATATCGGTCCCTCCAGCAGGTACTATTTATGTCACAGTCAAAGTTCAGGTCCTTGAATCTAGAATTTCTGATGCTGTTTGTCTTGCAGATGTGCAGGAGATCCATCATAGCTGGATCTGAAGATGTCTTATATGTTAGGCAGTGATCACCTTTCAGTACCTGTAGAAGACTGAGCACAGAGATAGGGCCCTAAGGTGATCTGTGTAGGGCAGGGTATCCATACCCTGGATTCTCCTGGTGAGAAACCATTGAGGGCATTTCAATTGTTGCAAGAGCCTAATTAGGTACAATCAAAGAGGGCATTGTACTTAATAATGAGTCTCATATGGGATGAGTATAGTAGTATTATAACTTCCTTAGACCAGACTACCATACCCTTATTTATGAGTCGGGTGACATACAATGATTTTCTTACTGCCTTGGCTATGTGATGGTCGAACACCAGATTACTGTCTACATACATTCCCAGATCCCTAACTATTGGGTCGTCTCTTAGGGGTGTCTTATTCATGAATTAATTACCTTTGGTAAATTGTTTTCCCAAAGCACAATATACTGTATTTCTTTTTATTAAGTTTTAATCCATGGCTTTCTCACCAATCATTTGTTTGTGTTAGATCCTTTTGTAGGATGTTGGTGTAGTGGGGAGAATGTCTGTTAGCTCACAATTTACAGTCAACTGTGAACTTTATGAGACAGATGCCTTTGACATTAGCCTTGACTTCTGAGAAGATTTCAGAAGTATATGCCAAACATGAATGGGCCCAACACAGAGACCTGGGGTACTCGCTGTTGACAAGTCTCTTGGTGGAGGTGGTCTCACTAATCCTGCCTTCTTGTATCCAATCTGTGAACCATCTGGCAATCCAGCAAGTTATGTAGGGATCTATGCTTAGTTATGAAAATGTGTCAACAATAACTGAGTGCAGTATTGTATCAAACACTTTGGCCCAGCCAAAGTAGGTAGTATCCACAGTTTTTTCCTCATCCATAGCCATGGTGACCCTCTTGAAGAAGTCTAATAGGTCAAATAAGCAAAATCTTCCCTTAACAAAGCCAAACTAGGATGGGTCCAGCGTCTGTAAGTCGTCAATATCCTTATTGATCATATCCTTGATAACTCGTCCCATGGCTTTGCATCTTAGACTTGTCAGACTGATGGGTCTGTAGTTCCTGGGGTCAATTGATGGTCTTCCCTTATGAAAAGAGATGACTGTTGTGACCCTCCATTCACCTGACACATAACCTGCTTTGAGGCTGTAGTTTAAGACTGCCTCAAGTGGTCCTGCTAGGTCATGTGTTAGGCTTTTTAGGAGGCAACAGGGGATATTCACGGGGACCACTGAAGCAGTTTTTTTGGCTTTACAGATATCCCCCTAGGCTTACTTCCTGTTGATAGTTGGTGGGATATATTACAAGGGATTTCACAGGGGTTAGTGTTGGGGGAGTGGTGGGTGAAGTTGTAGATAAATTTATCAGCCAGTAGATTTGCTATGTCACCCTGGTCAGTGAAGGTTGTGGCACCATACCTCTGAACCTGTTAGCACAAGAAATCTGGACAAAGACAAAATAATGGGGGGCAATGGTCCAAAAATGGGGACGCATTTTAAAAATTGCTCTTATAAACTTAGAACGTTGATAGAATAAAAAATTGTAGTGTTGCCATGTATTTTCTGATGGATATAAAGTCTGGAATTCAAATGTCTGTCATTATTTAGTGAATTCAATCCTTACTGATTTGCCAGAAAACCATACATTTTAGCAGGACCAGAACAAAAATATGAGGTGAAAATCTGGACATTCTGCAAAAATCTGGACAGGTGAGAGGTATGTGTGGCACTTACCACCAGTTATTTGCACTGCAGAGTATTACCTTTAAGGTTCTGACATAGCTGAAGAAGTCTTTGTGATTGTCCTTAGCCTGGAAGGATATTCTGCCCTCATAACTTGCCTTGTTGGACTTTATTAGACTTCTTAGTCTATGGTTTAGTTGCATCAGAGAGCTCTTGTCTCTATGAGAGTTATTCTTTCTGATTTTGGCCATGACTTTTTTCTTTTGTTATATACCCTGTTAAGGTAAGGTAAGGATTTCAGCAGTGGAGCATTTTTTTTTTTGGTGTTAGATCTGGATTTACTTCTCATAGGTTTTTAATGTTAGATCTGGGCTTACTTTTGGTAGGTATGGCAGCCTCAGTGTAGTCATTTACATGTTTTACAGAGTTTCTGTGAATAATTTTGCATTGGTAGCTGTGTTCTCAGAGTTTGGTGGAGCTGTGAATTTTGACAAACTGTCACTTAATAGGATGTAGTTGGTTTTAGTATAGTTACTAACTGTTATGGTTTTAGTCATGTTTTTGAAGGAGAAAAGATTTGTGGTCTGACTTCACCAATGCGATTGTGACATGGTGCGGTGCTATTGGTCTCCCATGTTGGTGAGTGCTAGGTCCAATGTGTTTGATCCTCTGGTTGGAGATTGCACTAGCTGGTCCAATTTGCTTATGTTGATAAAGTCCAGGAAACATTGTTCTTGTGAGTTAGAGGCAGTGTACATTTCCCATTCTATATAGGGGTGATTAAAGTCTCCCAAGAATATGGTATTTGGTTAGATAGTGAGTACCTCTAGTAGGTCTAGGTAAGAGTTGTGAGGTTTGTGGGTAGTAGAGGGCAACCTGTAGCTGACCAGGACATGGTAAGGAACCTTGACTATGGAGACTTGGATGTGAATGAATTCCAGGGCATCATCCTATTTACCCAAATTAGAGGTGTATTTGTTGCTAAAGTAAATTGAGACCCCTCCACCTTTATCCCCAATCTGTGTTGCCGATGGTCAGAATGCATGGCAGGCACTGTAGCCTTCTATCTCTGGAGTACTTTATATGCCTTTAAAACAGCATAACAGTACAGATGTCTACATTCTCCAGAGTGAAGAGAGCTTTTAGGGTATGGAGTTTCTTGTTTTGACTCCTAGCACTGAGCATTAACACCATAAGATTGCTTGAGTTATTTTTTTTCCTATGTTGGTAGTTGTGTCATATTGTCATTGCCTAAAAAAGATTCTAAGTGGATGGATAAAGTTTTAGCCAATATCCAAACCCCCCGGGGGGGGTGCAGATGCAGACCATACTAGGTAAAGCAAAGTGGTCTGTTAACCATGTCTTCCCATGCTGATATATATCGGATTCCCCTGGAGTGATACCAGAGACTAAGCCAATTATTAAAATCAGTCATTTTCTGTTCATACTGTGGCACCATCCTTGGATCTATTAGTTCTGATCCTGTTCATTTTGCAGATGTGCAAAAAGTACATCAGAGCTAGATCCGAGGATCCCTTGTATGCTAGGCATAGATCACCTATCAGTAAACCGAAGGAGAGAAAGTATAGAGCTAGAGCTTTAAGGTGATCCATATATAGTATAATGTGTTCATATCCTGGATTCTCCTATTAAGGAAAATGTCTGGGAATTCCAACCATACTTCTCAATTTATTAGCACAAGAAATCTGGACAAAGTCCAACATAATGGGGGGACAAAGGCCCAAACTAGGGACACATTTTAAATATTGTTCTTATAAACTTAGAGTGTATCTAGAATAGCAGGATTTGTATTAGCATGCATTTTCTGAAGGATATGAAATATGAAACTCAAATGTATGTCATTATTTAGTGACTTTAATCCTTAGATCATCCCAGTGATTTGTGAAAAAAAACACAATTTTTATGAGCAACAGACCAAAAATATGAGGCAAAAATCTGGACATTCTGTGAAAATCTGTACAGTTAAGAGGTATGATTCCAACTGTTACATATGTTTGGTCAAGTACATACCAAAGAGGGCATTATACTCAATAATTGGTCCGATAAGGGCCATATCAAGTGGCACTAAGACTTTCTTGAACCTGAATGCTATGTCCTTATTTATAAGTTGGGCAACACAGAATGATTTTTCTACTAGCTTGGCCACATGTTGGTCAAAGGCGATATCATATTCTACACATGTTCTCAGATCCCTGACTACCAGGCCAGCTCTTAAGGGTATCTTATTGATGGAGTAATTACTTTGGGTAGCAGTTTTCCAAAAAGGCACTAAAATGCATTTCTTGACATTGAGTTTTAGTTTGTGACCTTGGCACCTGTCATTTGTATATGTTAAGTCCTCTTGTAAGATGTTTTGGTCATGGATGAATCTATGATAACTCCCATTTTGCAGTCATCTGCAAACTTGGTTAGCCAAAGGCCCTTGACATTAGCCTTTACCTCTGAGAAGTAGATACCGAATAGCAGCTGGTTGAGCATGTAACTCTCAGGTATCCTGCTGGTGACCAACCTCGTAGTTGAGGTAGTATTTCCAGTCCTGACTTAATGGGTTCTGTGAGTCAGCTGGCAATACAGCAAGATATGTAGGGGTTTAAACCCAATTTGATGAGTTTGTCAAATATATCCAAGTAGGGTATTGTATCAGTGCCTTAGTTAGGTGGAGGTAAGTGCTATGCACCATTTTCCCCTCATCCATTGCCTTGGTAACCTTCTCAAAGTAGTCCACCAGTTTAAGTAGGCATGACCTTCTCTTGTGAAAGCTAAACTGAGTTGTTTCCAGTGTCCAAAGGCTGCCTATGTCTCTGTTTAATAATTCTGTGATAATTCATTCTTAGCTTTGCATATTAGACTAGTCAGACTAATAGCTCTGCAGTTTCTGGGGTCGTCTGATGGTCCACCCGTCCGAATTGCGATAACCATTGCAGTCCTCCATTCCTATGGCATGAATATGATTTCTAGCATTGAAACATCATTGAACAACACTAAAGCATTGAAACACCAGCATTAAAAGACTTTCTTAAATACTTCACAGTCCCATTGTCTTGTTGTTGTTGTGTCTTTTGGCTTTTCCCGGTTAGGGGTCACCACAGTGGAACTCCGGTCCGCTAATGATTGGCAGTAGATTTTTACGTGCCGAGTTGCCGGCCCTGACGCGCAACCTTCAACAAAGGTATACCCATTCATGCATGTCTCCACACAGAAGACGCTCTATCTGAGAATCGAACAGGACAATGTCTTACTGTGAGGCAACAATGCTACCGCAGCACCACCACTGCAGTTCACAGTCCATCCATTGAAATTGTGAAATATATTTTTCTATCTTTTTGATCTCATTGCCTGCCAACCATTACTCTGTCATATCCATACTGTCACACATCCTTAGACCAGATTTGTTTCATCCTAAATTATCCTATAGGAAGATATGTGGTCTCCAATGGAGATTAGCCTAGTTTTTGCTTATTTGTAGTTGGATGAGAGTCTTAAAAAGGATGGGCCATCTTCCAGGCAGTCATAGAGGGAGCACATTTTTTCCCTTTTCCTATGTGCTAATTTCCATTGTAGCATTACATTTGTGAGCTTCCACAGTGTCTCCAATATGGTGCTGCAATCTACCATTTGCAAAGCCTAATGCAGTGTTTTTTGTGTATGGACTTCTTCACCAGTTGCATGCTGTATTTCTTGCCCCCACCTGGAGTCAATTATGGAAATTTGGCTGTGTCCTCCTCCTCCTCCACCCAGAATGGTCAAGCCTTCATCCAACCCATGTAGTCTGGGGTGTCATTATGTAAAGTAGTATACCAAGGTGGATCTTGCCAGATGGTAAAAGACAATGGACCATAAAATGTATACATATGGATGCAAATAGTGTAAAAAACTGTTACAGTATTTTTTTGTAAACAAAACACTATTACATTAAGTATTTTACCATACTAACCAGGATTCATTAAAACCACAAATAAACTTTACTGAATTAACCAGCTCAGCTTTACTTTATGAAGCAATTAAAGTTTTTGAAGGAGGGTGTATATAAGACATCTAGAGTGTCGTATGACCTTTTTTTTCCATAGGATTCATAGAAATTTCAAGGCAACCGAGTTTCATTGCCATTTATTCCTTGCCAGTACCCACTGTTAGACTGTGCTCCCTTTCTTGAGGAGGGCTATAGCTATGCAGTCTGGAGTGGATTTCTGGATGCCTATCCAATCATCTAGGTCCCGTCTGAAGGATGATAATGTATCACACTGCTTAATCTGCAAGGGCAGTCTGTTCTAGAGGGGGATAGATGCTAGATAATGAATCTGTCTCTGTCACATTTTATTTATCATCTTATTAAGATTTAGGTCCTTGGATCTAATATTTTTGCAACTATTAAACTTGTAGAGATACAAAAGGACAGCTAGATCTGTAACGGCATGGAAGATAAGGCATAGCTCTCCCCTCAGGAGTCGATAAGTTACTGAATAATAGGACAGTCTTTTCTGACAGTTCAGAGTCTTTAAGCCTATGTTATTAATTAAAAGGCTCTGGAGTATTTCTAGCTGATAGGTCTGGTGAGATACATCCTGAAGGAGGCATTGACTTAATAAATGCTGAATATAAGGAAACAATGACCTTGCTAGATCTAGATGATATTCCCCTGGCAATTAGCTGCACTTAAGTAGAAGGGTTTTTTGACTACTATTATCACGTGATGATCGAAAGAGAGTGAATTATCAACCCATTACCCCTAAGGCCCCAGACTGTATTTTCATTTTGAAGTGGTATATTGCCTATATTGTTTGTTGAGGGTAGAGGTTGCCTATCAGATGTATTGCACTTGTTTTGCATTTAATTTGAGCCCATTTTCAGTATACCAGTAATTTATGCATCTAAGTTCTTACTAAAGGGTTAGTTATACCAGGATGACTTGACAATACCTTCCAGTTTGAAATTTCTAATTTAGTTAAGCAGATGTCTTGGTTTCCATCCAAAGATGCCACTATGGTGTAGTGGTACACCAGTAGACTCCATATACAGATATATGAATTTGAGGCCTACTGGCTCAAATATTTGCAAGCTATAGGTCCCCCTCTATGACTCTTGAAACCCATAATGCATATTTAAGCTTGCTCGAAATGCTTACTATTCAACCGAATACCATAGTCATGTACAGAACCAAACATACAGGGACAAGGATTCCTGGATTTTGCAAACACAGATTCCCTGGACCAGATTGTCAATACATTCACCATGGGAACAAAAATACTGAGAGCTCTGAACAACTCTAGTGAATGTCCTCCCTGATATGGTCAGACCACAAAAAAGTCTTCTTTGAAGTAAAAATAAAACTTTAAAACCAAGCTAACCCTGGAATGTTCAAGAGCTACTCAGAGGCTAACTCCCTTCTATTAAATGATAAATTGGAAAATTTCAAGCCCCACTAAACCCTGACAACACTGCAGCCTATGAGGAACTGTTCACACAAACAGTATACAAGCATGTTAATAGTGGCATAGAAGCAGCCGTACCTACCATTAATAAGTACAAAACTAACTCAAAAACTAAGCCGCCCAGGTGAAATCACATCAGTTTGCTGTATATAAAAAGAAAGTGAGAAAATCATGTTAAACATTAGGAGGTGTAACACACAGCAGGATAAAAATACTCTCACCAAACAACCAACCAACTAGGAGAACAAATAAAGTCTAGAAAGCCAAATTTGAGGTACATTTTACCTCACAGGCTATGGACAACCACAAGGCATTCTTTAGATTTGCCCACAACTTCAAAGGCAATATTCAATTGTGTGCAGAGGTCATTGTTAATGGATTCACCTATACATAGCCAGAAGATATAGTGAACCTATTGTCAGACAAATTCAGCTCTAACTTTACTCCTCTCTCCCCCTTAGCCTCCCTTTATGAAATACCACTGAATATAACCCTCCTACTAATACTAGGGAACAGGTCCTCAATGCTGTCTCAAAGGCCAAGAATACTGCATCGATGGTCTCAGACAATATCCAAGGTTGCCATCTAAATAGTATGAAACATTACCTATCAGGACCTCTGGAGTCATTAATTAACCATAGCCTCCAAACAGGCTTCATACCTCACGAATGGAGAACAGTAGCCAACATGCCTCTGCACAAAGTCAAGCAATCTACAGACTCTGGAAACTACAGACTCATGCTTGTCACTAGTCTCATATGCCAATCCCTGGAAAATATTATCACAGCAATGATCAATAATGACACAGAAAAAGTCCAGACCCTGCACCTAACCCAGTTGGGTTTCGTCAAGGGCAAGTCATGCCTACTTAACCTGATAGACATCTTTCAGATGTTTGCCAAAGTAATGGATGAGGGCAAAATGCTCCACACTGGCTACCTTTATCTGTCCAAGGCATTTGACACCCTAACCCACTTGCGTATTGTCGGCAAACTCAAAAGGTTAGGTATAAACCCATATGTCACCCAGTGGATAGCCAGCTGGCTCACGGACAGAACCCAGTAAGTTATTATTCGGGAATAGTCCTTTTTTGGCATTTACTTCTCTGAAGTCAAGGCCAATGTCAATGGCCTCTGGCTGACTAAATTTGCAGATTTTTGCAAATTAGGAGCAGTCATAAAATCCCCCAACAACACAAATGTTCTCCAGGAAGGGATGACAATGACAATTAATTGGTGTCAGAGCCATAGACTAAAACTAAATGGCAATAAATGCATATTAGTATCCTTCTGGAAGTCATCCACCCCTGGTAACTTTCATAATGACATTGACAACTCACCCCTAAAAGCTGACCCAGTAGTCAGGGACTTTGGAACACATGTAGACAGTATTCTAGCCTTTGACCATCACATGTCTACAGTAGTGAGGAAATCATTGCATGTTATGCTTGTATAACTTATAAATAAAATAAAGGTATGGTATCTAGGTTCAAAGAGGTCATTGTCCCACTCTGTTTGGCATTCATGAGAACTATCAATGAGCACAATACCCCCTTTGGTATGTAGTAACTTAACACATCCAACAACTAAAATATCCACAGAGATTCCTCACTAAAAAATAGAGGGCATAAGTAACATGTCCTATGCAGACCTCCTCAAAGACCTATCTCTGTATTCTGTTTTCTACAGGCTACTGAGGGGAGATCTATGCATGGCATACAAGGTATTGTTAGATCCCACCTTGATCTCCTGCATATCTGCAAGACAAATGGCACCAAAGCTACTCATTCTAAAGACATAAACATTGCCTGTGATATACATAGGACTTGCTGGAGAGACAGGCATGTATCCTAGAGACTTCTCCTTCTCTGAAATAAGATCCCTACACTTATGAAGCAAAGTTCCTCCCTAACCCAGTTCAAGTGTAACTTGGACAATTGGACAGGGGAACAGGAAATTCATTACTGGTTTGGCACCTTTGTTTCTAATGGAAACAGCCAGTCTGTAAATAGTTTATTTCCCAAGCCCCTGCTTGCAAGCACTTGCCAGAGATTTGGGATGCATGGCTAGGTTTGAAAGGCCTTAGTAGTCATTAGCCTAGTACACAAATATGAACCTATGAAAAGTAAAGACTAGAAAGGAGGAGTCCAAACACTGGGCTCAGGGGGGATACGACTGGTTTACTTTCATACTTTCTTATGAGGCACCTTCCACTTGCAGTGTGTGTGTGTGTGTGTGTGTGTGTGTGTGTGTGTGTGTGTGTGTGTGTGTGTGTGTGTGTGTGTGTGTGTGTGTGTGTGTGTGTGTGTGTGTCAGTTATGACTTTTAGCCAGTTTATTATCCATCTTACCACAGAGGGATTTATTTCTAAGATGGTAAACTTACAATGCCAACACAGGGAATGGTGTCAAGTTTCTTGTCCAGGTCAAGGTGCACCATGTAAACAATATGATCACTGTCAAGAGCCTGTGTAATCATCTTTAAGAGATTAACAAAATTCATTAGGAAGGATCTTCTCTTGACAGAGTCAAATTGCTGTGAGTGAAGTGTAATGAGATTTTTGATAACATAGTTTACAAGCTCTGTTACAATATGTTCTATGGCTTTGCAGATGAGACTCAGGTCGATGGATCTAAAAATACTGGGGCCAGTAGACTGACTTCCCTTGTAGAGTTCCATTGACACCACAGTCCCTCAAACTTCTCAGACAATACCTGTAGCTAAACGTAGGTCAAACAGTGTGATGAGTAGTTCTTCCAAGGCATACTTAGTACTGTTTACCAAACAGACAGGTATTCTGTCAAGTCCCATGGAAGACAGTATTTTGTGGACTAAGAAAGTACATTCAGTGCATGTTATATTGTGCTAATAGGGTTTTAAGGGATTCAGGGACATGTGTCCTTTCCCAAAAAGGTTTATGTGGAAAAATTAGCACTGAATTTGTTTGCTAGTATATTGGTACTCTGTTAAGTCTGAAAAGGTGGTTCCTTTTTGAGTAAGTTTAAAACAATGTTGTTTGTTACTGTTTAGTTTATAAACATAGCAAAAGAAGGATTTATAATTGCCCTTAGCTTCAGATGCTAACTTATATTTAAGGCTGCTTTAGTACCCTTAATAGCATCTTTCAAGGTTTCAGTAATATTTCGAATAATGTCCTTAATGTGATGCCTTTGGGCTCTGCTGTATAATTTAACAATTTTTTTTTCTAATGTAATGTGCATTTATATTGTAGGACAGCCAATGAGATTTGGTTTTGAAGTTCTCATTATATTTTGTACTGGTTGAGCCTACTAGCTCTATACATTTATTTATCTAAGTGGGTATAGAACTCAATCACAAAGCTACCTGCTGTGTTATAATTAAGGCTGATGCTGCTATGATTGAAATCTGAAGTCTCATCATAGAATTTGATGAAGTTAGTGGGTCTGAAATCCTTGAATTCTGAAAATATTGTATGCAGGGACTTTGGAGATTTTGAAGGTAAAACTCACTTAACTAGAGAAGGAGATAACAATAATTCCCAAATTAGCTGAAACAACTGTACTTGTCAGTGTTTACAAAGGGGGAATTTAGTAAAGCCTACATGGTATTTTTTACTGTGTAGGCATCGTAGCACACTGCTTACAAGAAAGTAAGCAACTGTGTGATCCAGTAAGCACTGCTGAGCGGCGTGCACGAGCGCACCAACACAGGAAGTTCCATGGCATACAAATCACCTCTTAAAGACAAGAATCTCTTGGAAATGAGGCAAGTAGAGTGATCTAGCAAGCAGATAGACATCACTGCAGATCCCATGTTGGTGTCCATAGTATACATGGAAAAATTCCATATACAGGATTTCAAATAGACAACGGGGCTGTAAAAATGCAGGTAGATGGACAGAAATGGCATAGCACATATACAAATGAGCAAAACTATCCACCATGTTTCCAAAAACATAAGGGACCTAAGTTAAAATAATTTTATTTTTTTTTGTTATGATTTGGCCATGTTTGCGCAGCATGCCACAGTACACAAACATGCTTTTATTAAAAAAAAAAAAAAAAAAAAAGAGTGGAAACACGACATTTAATAGTATATGACAGAAATGTATTATAGAACCCTGTGTGGAGCATTTACAATGGTGCTGTTTCTAACTAGGTAGGGCCTGGAATCATGTAGTTTTTTGGTTGTGTGCACAGATCCCTATGCAAATGAGGTGGGCTTACTGAACAGCACAAAAGGGTATCTGTGTCCACATATCCCTTCCGTGTAGGTACAGAACCATGTCATTGTCCACAGAACAGGTAGCTGACATCAGGAGGGGGTGTGCCTGAGGACTTGTAAGCTCCTTGGAGCTCACGCGTGTCTGCATGGAGTGCCACTGTACTCAGCAGGAGGAGTATGTACACTGATTGCTAAGCTTTATTTACATTCTGGCACATTTTTTGCGTGTTTGCATGGTGTGCCACCTTGCTGAATGACCTTCATGGGGGTGTGTAGAGTGACTTCTAAGCTTCATTTACCTTCAAGGTGCTTGTTTCCATTTGCATGTTGCACCACATTGCTCAAAGTATATAAAAAAAAATGTTGTATTAATTAGTTTTGACACTTGTTTAACTTAAACTAGGGCCAGTCAATGAAGTTAATGATATACTAGGCTGGTGGAATGCATCACAGGTAGCCAATCACACAGTCAGCACCTACAGTAGATCACTAGAAAGTATGCATACACCTTACAATCTGATTTTTCCCCATACTCTGCACCATTGGAGTACACACTTGAGAACTTTAACTGAAAGAATGCTAGGGGCTGCTGCAAGTCTGCTATATCTGTACGTGCTAGATGCTGAAGTCAATGCTGCTGCTGGTGCTGCTGACAATAGGCCTAGACAGAGAAGGAGAAGAGTGTTTAGGCCCAGGGTAACCTTCCAGGAGCTACATGAGCTGGAGATTATAGATCACTACAGGGTGGACAGGGACATACTAAAAGAACTCACTGAGCTCTGCTGCCCTCAACCCAGACCCAGAGCTAACAGAGGGGAACCCATCCCAGTGGAAACAAAGGTATTTGTAGTGTGTAGCCCTAAGGATAATTGCCACAGGTACCTTCCAAAGACCAACTGAGGACATGATGGGGGTCTCAAAGGCATCAGCATCCATGATACTCCACCAGTTCCTGGATGCCATGCTACCACATGCTAGTGAGCATATTTATTTTCCCCTCACCCCTGAGGCAAGGGCCAGTAATATGCAATACTTTTACTACGTAGCACACTACTCTGATGTACTGGGTGCCATAGAGTGCATTCATGTACACATCAAGGCACCACCTGGTGGAGGAGGGTAGAATCTACATTAACCACAAGGGGTACCACTCCATCAACTGCCATGTCATGTGCAATGCCCAGGGCATCATCATGAATGTGTATGTTGGCAACCCTGGCAGTTATCATGACTCCCATATCTGGCATGCATCACATCTGTACCAGATGTTTGCTAGGGGGAACATCCCACATAGCCATTTACTGGGGGATGCTGGCTATGCCCTGGAACTTTGGATGATGACACCCATCAGAAATGCACAAACGCCCACAGAAGAATGCCATAATGAGGCACACGCACAAACTAGAAACATCACAGAGCATATCTTTGGGATGCTAAAGTCATGATTCTGGTGTCTCGATATATCTGGTGGAGCCCTGCAGTACTTTCCAGCCACATGTGCACATATGTTCACAGTATGTGCCATGCTACACAATATGATCTTGCGGAAACAGCTGCAGTAGGATTAGCAAAGGGAAGGGATACACAGCCCCACACCAGTGCCTAGGTCACCACAGTCACAGTCACAGGAGAACTTGGGGGAGGAACCCTCTGATGATGTCCCTGTAGGCAGTCGTAGACATGCCCAATATGTCCTGGCATTGGCTAAGAGACAATGCATAGCACATTCAGTGACAACCTTGGGCCCTAGGGACTGACACCTTACTGCTACTCACATACAAATAGTAAATGTACTGATGCCAGGCAACCCACACAACCTGTACCTATCCATGTATTGGTTGTGTACAGCCTGCATCACACAGACTCAGCCCTGAACTACAGGTCTCTCACCTGCATTCACAAGGTAAGTCTCTAAGCTACACACTAATTGTAAGGATTACTAGAATATATCATATGTATGGATCTGCTGCTGTTATGCAAGGAAATATAGTCAGCTAATTGGACATATAGAACATCCACATGGGATACCCAGTCCAATAGTATGTGTTCCTTAATAGTCACTAGGCCTCAGGGTTGACATATTCACTACATCAGTCAAGGGAGAAGTTAAACAGTGGGCTCACATAATTTGTGGACTACTATTTATCCCAGCAGATCATGTGCCATTGTTCCATCACCCCCAACACACCCGTGTAGCCATAAAACTGCTTTAACACAAATTCACCTATGGTATATCAGAGGACCAGGCAATCTCAGGGCTGTAACATAGTTTAATACCATTGTATGTCTCTCCTCACACAGGATGACAATATACATATGTATGCTGTTGACTGTGTGATGAATGACTTCTTTCTGTCTGGTGACCTAAATGCCTTAGTGAACTAGGGAAGATAGCACTCGTAATAGTGCTGATGGTTCTATTCTGGACGTACTCACATCTTTTGCATGTGAGGTAGTAGTATGTAGGTGCTTTACAGACTGTCATACCTCTTACTGCAAGATATCTGGACAAAGCCAGTAATATGGGGGGGACAAAGGCCCAAACATAGGGACAGATTTCAAATATTGCCCCCATAAACTTAGAAAGTCACTGGCAGTAAAGGTATTGCATTAGTACATATGTTTTGAAGGATATAATGTCTGAAACACGAATATTTCTCTGTAAGTAGTATAATGTATTGATACCAATATTCAGTATTTCACCAGAAGATCACAAATCATACCTCTCAATTGTACAGATTTTTGCAGAATTTCCAGATTTTTAGGCTCAGATTTTTGGTCTGTTCCTCATAAAATTTTTTGTTTTCTGGTGAATGACTGGGATGATCTGAGGACTGAAGTCACTAAATAATGATATACATTTCAGTTTCAGACTCCAAATCCTTCATAAAATGTATGTTAAAACAAACTCTCTTACTCTAGCTACTTTCTAAGTTTAGAAGAACATATTTAAAATATGCCCCTATTTTGAGACTTTGGTCCCACCATTTTGTCTGGCTTTGTCCAGATTCCTTGCACTAAGAGGTTGGGAGGTATGCCACAAATGTATGAAGAACAGACCAAACACATGAGGCAAAACAGTGGACATCCTGTGGAAATCAGGACAGTTGAGAGGTATGCAGAGTGACAGTCTGTTGGTGGTATAACATTACCAACTCCAGTCACAGATTAAGTACAGCACACAGCTGGGAAATGCTATGGACTGTTTGAGGGAAGTGCAGTACTGCAGAAACAGGAGTGGATGTTAATGTCTGTAACATACAAAAACCCGGACTGGAGTACAAGCAGGTGTGGACTGGAGTCCAGTTATTAGTACTGACAGTCCCACTGGGCATGCCTATACAATTAGGTAAAATGAGCGCAATCCTGTTGCACCTTCATCAAAATGACCTATGTATAATTGTCTATATGTATATATATGTATATATATATATATATATATATATATATATATATATATATATATATATATATATCAAAATGACCTATGTATAATTGTATATATATATATATATATATATATATATATATATATATATACATAGACATCTGCCACTATCTCTCTCACATGCATAGTATTTCTATTGCTAGCTAGCTAACGCTATTCTATTACGTTTATGTGCTGGATTGTTTTATATTAAACTTTGGACTTCAAAAGTGAGAGAGCACTGTCTTTTCCCCTTTCTGAGGTACTATCTTGGATTATTTTGTTCTATTGCTATGTAGTGTCAAATGGATATGTACAGATATGTATAACTATATGTATTAAAAGGATACATACACCTCCCATATATCTACAGAACACATTTACATATCATACACAAACACAGCTACAGTTATATATATATATATATATATATATATATATATATATATATATATATACATCCCTGTTATATACAGAAATATGTGTGTGGATGTCTATATTGTCTGACTTACTCTAATAATGATGAGTAAATCTATACTATCACACAGCTATACTGTTACTCAAAGGATCCAAACTAAGGGTGCAACAGTACAAATTTCACTTACTCACAGACCCCTGTGCCTGCTGGATATCACCATGGAGACAGACACAGGTGATCAGGTGCTGTAATGTATAATGTTGTCAACACATGTATAGATAGGACAGCTTGTCCCTGCCCAGAGGTATACTTATGTAACTGCAAACAGCCACATATGGTTATACTGGTAACTGTACACACATAGCTAGGATAATTACAGGTATCCCACTGCTAGGATACTAGATGCAGATAACACTAGGAAGAAATATCACACTACAGGCCACAGATGCTTGTCAGCACAGGCCTAGTTTGTGTACTGCACAAGTACTGTGCCTGCAATCAAACATACAACACATTTAACATGGGCGCATGCAATAAGTGCTGTGATCTATAGTGTATAAGACCGGATAGGAAGGGGTTTTAATCTCATTCCAGCCTACTTAGTAAATGACTGTGTCAGAGTGTGTGCATATCTGTGTATCTTCCTACAAAGGAATGGACGTGCCCTCATGGGCTTTCCAGCTGCAATAGTTATGCACTTTTTAGCCCTGTAACTTGCTGCTGGCTTCCACACTGCCCTCTTCTACAAGACCTGATGATATCAGACACCTTAAGACTTCTAGCTAACAATGTAAAATCAGATGTAAGCCATGTTGCATGTGATGAGGACTGTGATCTGTAGTGTATAAGACTAAATAGGTAGGGATTCAAATCTCATGCCAGCCCACTTGGTAAGTGCCTGTGTCATAGTGTGTGTGTTTGGGTGTCTGTGTATCTTCCTATAAAGGAATGGATATGCCCTCATGAGCTATCCACCTGCAATGGTTATGCACTTTTTGGCCCTGTAACTTGCTGCTGGCTTCCACACTGCCTTTTCTACAAGACCTAATGATGCCAGCCACCTTAAGACTACCACCTGACAATGTGAAACCAGATGTAAGCTGTGGTGCATGTGATAAGTTCCTTGGTCTATAGCATATAAGACTAGATAGGTAGGGATTCTAATTTCACTCCAACCCACTCGGTGCATGTGTATATATCTATGTTGCATAATCTTGGTAGCATAGATATATGTAGGGATTTGCTGTGTTTTATTTATGGTGGGTGATGTGGCCTCCCCAAAGGACTGCCCGCAACAAGGCCTGTTTATGTCATCTAGCATATGTCCTAAAATGAAAGTACTAGCAGATATGAGGTGTGTTGTGTGCACCATGTACTGTGATCTGTTACTATGTATGATTACATAGGTAAGTGTGCACACCTACATACAGTCAACCTGCACTATGTGAGTTCCTTGATGTGTCCTGTATGCACTAATTGGAAGTGGTGCTAGCCTCAATATAGCCATCTGTTTGTGCGGGCCTGGAAGAGGATTTTACATGTCATGGAACCATGGGATGTATGGCTTAAACACAGACAGTACTGTAGGCTTTGACTGTCTCTGGTCAGAAAGATATGGATGCATTCGCTGTTGTACAACCAATGCCAACAGGTTTGGGAGCTATATCCCAAATTGGCACTGATATACTGAATGTGGCAATCATCACAGCTATCATTGTGTGCAATGGCACCCTTGCCATGTCACTACTCAAGCATATCATACAACTGTAGCAGCCACACAGGTGCCAATGTACACCAATACACATTGTACAGAACATGTCCTATGGAGTCCGTGTCAGGACATGTGTAGTCTGTCTCCAAAATGCTTTGGAGGGGATTTGTATGGCTCCATACAGGGAGGTATCAGTTCCCACTGTGTACCTCGCACGTATCCATGACAGGACTAAAACATGAGTCACTTGTGTTACACACCGACAACATCAGTGTGGTATGCATAGTACATGCCGGTGAGACAGGTATGTAACACAAGCAGTACACTACATGACACAGGCACTCCATGCATGTCACACACACATTTGCTGTGACACACATTATGTGCAGGTTACACATTGGGATGCAGAACACAACAATCATAACTGTTGCTGGGCAACTGTTAGTACTGGGCACAAGATATATGTAGATGCGTCATCTCCATCAGAACCCTGGTGGCACTAATGAAGGGTAGCAGACCATCTCACAGATTAGGGATTCATGAGTATGCTGAATGTCAACATTGTCCTTGTTAGCCTGTTATACACATATGGACCTGTGGAGCCATGCAGTTGTAGTGCTGTACTTTGCTGATGACATAATTCCACTGTGCTGACATGCCATCCTGTGCTGCTTTATTTCCACTGTGCATACATAGATTATCCCAACAAACCCCTGTAACAGAAACATTAACAGGCCCATGACACACCTGTCATTGTGCAACTATACAGCCAATTCAACAACATACAACATAAGGACCACAGAAGATACAAAAATGCATGTGGTATATGTGTGACAAATGCCAGCATAAAGTATCTCTTGTTAACCACTGCAAGTGACATGTTGAATGAACACTGCATTACACAGGTACATGTTAAGTAATACAGTCACCCTGTGCATCACACACATAGTTGCATTTCCCTGCATCAATGTCAAGAATGACAGGGATATGGCACAGGTATCATCACTTGCATAGTGTGTTGTGTGTGGATGCAGGATGCCTAGACTGGCCCACATGGTAGACAACATGTTTGTGAGTTGAGAGGAGCATGTCAGATGGACCATAGAGAGGTGCTCTATGTGTCTGTAGGTGACCTGCATTTAACAGTGGTGTGTGAGTGTGTACATGTGCACAGTCAAGCTCAGTGATAGCCATACACTTGTGTGTGTGTGTGTTGGACAGCTGTGGACCATACATGATAGAGCTGACAGTTCACTGTCTCCAGCCCCAAATATGGGAACTGGCTCTGCCAGGAGTTGTACTGGCACCTCCATGCTTAAGGTCAAAAGTGGTGCTAGTACCTGATGCTGACTGCTGTCTCATGCAGCCATGTCTAATGACTGTAATTGGCATTTACTATGTTTTGTTTAAATCACCTGTTTTAGTTAAGACTTGTGTGGTGTCACAGGTTAATGCAGTGTACTACAGCTGTGATAGGCTTGGGTCCGATACATGGCAGAGGTGTTTATTTTGTACATGTGACTTACAATGTAAAAACAATATACTCATTATAGCTCTATTTAGCTAAGCTAAGTGAAGCTGCATAATGCAGCACATCACACAGCTCTGCGCAAAATGTATAAAGAAAAGAAAAAAGGGGGAGATAGTAAAGTGGTGAAATAGGGGCAAGCAGGGAGAAAATATATTGAAAGGCAGGGATGGATGTGCAGGAAGGATGTAGAAAAGAATCATAGTTATCCATTTCTTGTAAAGCAACAACCCAGAGAGAGTGGTGAGGACAACATAACTCCATTGTCAAGCCAACTGGACCATATCTCGTGTGTCCAGTAGACACATGTGTAAAATGGAGATGGGATGATATTTTTGTGGGACAGCTGCCCATTTTTTAAAGGTGAGAGTGGAATGTTGGGGAAGGGGCATAGGTACATGTGTGGGAGGTAAGTTGGGTAGGTGCGGATGCATTTGCAAACAGACAAGACAGATAAGACAGCAGACAGGTGTAGTGTGTGACACATTAGGGGAGTGAACATCTTTGATGGGGAGGAAGTTGAGGAATCCATGTCCCATGCTCCTCCAGATGGCAGCAGCATGACTCAAGTCCCCACCCATGGGGCCATTGGTACTGCTCCTTCACTGCCCCGAGGGTGGCTGTGCTGGAGGCTGTATTCCAGGGTGATGTTGACCCACGAGGTCGGCCAGCATGCCCTCAATCTGGTGCAGGCATTGGTCATAGCCACTGTGGACTATCCTGCACACCAGGACATATTGCTCATCATGGGCGACCTCTTTCCCTCTGCCACCGCTCCTAGAGAGGGACTGGGCCCCATCCCCTGGGGCAGTGCTACCAGACACCACAGGTAGTGCAGTGGCACCAGAGGGAGCACCACCAGTCTGGTCCCAAATGTGTTGGGATCTGGTGTCACGGCTGGTTGAGGCAAGGTAGAGAGATCAACCAGAACCAGCCTACCTTGACATGCCGTGAGACACAAAGTAAAGCAGTATGTTATGGTTAGTAACAACCAAACCATTGTTAGTATTAACAGAATGGAACATCATATTTATTAAGTCAAATACATATTAATGTATATTATTTGCAACACAACATAATGTAACATAATCAGTATGGTAACATCATGCCAGTGTAAAGTAAACAATATGGTGAACAAAACAGTTAGTTTCATAGTAAAACATAACAATAATCAACCACATTTTCCAAAATATAGATAGTTTAAGAAAATATGTTAATATTGCATCATAATAAAACATAACAATCAACCACATTTTCCAACATACAGTTAGTTTAACAAAATATGTTAATATTAAATCAAAACAATACATCACAATATTGAATAAATTAAGATGAAGGGCAGAAAGAGAGAGAGAGAAAACATTCCATTAGTGTGGTTGCAGATGATATGCCTGACTAAATGGTCATACATACTTCTACAGATGTGTACTGACAGTTGTGATTACAGTGACTACAATTCTCCTATAGTTGTTGTAGCAAATACATACCTCTCAAGCTGATAACATGAGACAATAAGGGCCAAGCCCTAACAAAAACAGGTACAGAACTACTCAGAATAATTTCACATAATGTGAACTTATATAACTACCAGGGTGTTCTGTAAACGGATTTGGTAATACATTGCATTCCAGGTAATAATTTATCTGATAAACATGTGACAGACAGATTAGTCAGTTCTAAATACATTACGAGAAATTGTGACACTTGAGAGGCATGTTTGTGTACAGAAATTAAACTAGACAGTCATCATGGCTTAGTTGGTAGGCATGGAAGGAGAACCCACTATCAGTGACTGCAGAGGACATCTGCAAATACTTTAGTAATTGACTGCAGCAGCATAGTATGGACAACCAAGAGATACAGCCATACTGGGATTACAGTTTTATTTCTGAATCAACAATGCTGATGCTCACATTCTTGCTATTGAGTATAACAATCTGAGACATCTAAACAGAATACATGCACATAATATGGGCTAACTCACCCATCACATTTTTGTGTTCTTGGAGAGAGAGAAATTGTGAGCATTACGTGACTGATATGGGAAATGTAATGCTATATAGCACTGAAATTGAACCCAGGACTGTGTGTATCAAAATGTACAGTGTACAAGGAATTTAACAGACAGAGCTACTGAGGCACTGCTGACTCAAGGAAACTACTTGCCTTGAGACCACCTGGAAACATACTATGGATTGTGCAATACAAGTTACAGGACTTTCCTCTAGCATTCTAGCACTGCTAAAGAGTTTTACTAGACTGCAGTGACAATAGAACACAGATGCATGGTATACAACCATACTGCATATATTACTACAGATTTACTTCATTTTCAGCAATACAGGTGAACACATACTACTGCTATTGGTTTGCAATATCTGTGAAGTCCACGCATACAATTTCCAGCAGTGGAGTGGCCTACCTCACCCATACACCTTTATTACCTGATGTCTGTGGAAGAAAAAACATTATATGACCAGTATTACCCTAGAGAAAAGCCTTGAAAAGTACTGTAAGTTATGCCATACAGTTTGTAGCCATTAGATTTGCATTCTACAGCTATTACAGTGTTATATTTGACTGCAGCAACCTTATCTTACAGACTCAATGCTTACAGTTCTACTGCAATGGTTTTGAGAAGACAAATCTGATATACACCATTTTCCTTGCTGTTATTGGTATTGTTTCTTGTTTTTATTCAACTACACTTGTTATTATTCATTTATTGCACTACAGCTCTAATTCCAACTTTATTGCACTACAGACTGTATTGTATATACTTTACTGAAGTTAATGCTTTACTCATTCTTGATTATTGCACTACAGTTGGCAGAATACATCCATACCCACCAGACTCACGGTGCAACCTGGCCAGGTGCCCAGCATGAGACTCGACATTGTGAGCCCTCTCAGCTGCAGCTATTGGGAGAGAGGTGCACCATTATGCATACCAGTTTTTCAGACAATCAGATTACACATTGCTGAAACAGAGGAAAGAGTACTTACGTACTTGTGAGCAATTCCCTGCCCTTGCCTCTTGGACCTAGGTGTCCAAGGTTCCCCTCTTTCATCTTTTCAGGTCATCATGGTGGTGATGACACTGCACACCTGTGCGGGGCATACCAGTAACAATGGGGAATTCCCTGGCCAGCCAGTTCCAGGCCTCAGCCTTGCACTCTGAGCCCTGGAAGCAGCCCTGCAACAGCCTATCCTCATGGTTTTTCACAAGGAGCCCAACCATAACCCTGGACTCCTGAATTTTCCACCGCTGCACCCAAAAGCTCACACCTTCCCCAACACCACCAGCCATATCAACTGATGATAGACTCCAATGGTTTCAGCTCTCTCTCAGCAGCGCGTCATTATTAATATGCATGATGTGCTGCTGAGGGGGAACCGTGGCCATGTACATGGACACATTCTGTATAGGCTCTACATATTGCCTACATAGAGTTTATTAATCCCTGGGGAAAGTCTAATTTCTGAAGGCCTAGTACAGCTACTTATTTAAATCTAATATAGCACTCTGGCATTTGCAATTTAACATTATTTGCTAAACATGCATATTGAAATGGACTGCATGGGATGTACAAAGCTGAAGTTATTAAGAAATGTTTGTCAAAAGTTATGAAAATTTAAGATAGTTTCCATGTTTACATTAATAATGCAAAAATAGAGTGTAGTACTGTCATGTTGGGGTAATACATTCAAGCAGTTTGTGATAGTTAAAAGTGTCATAAAAACATGGTGTGAAAGTAATATGATGACATTCTTAGATATAACTGCTTTTGTGGTAAGCAGTTACTAGTATTAGTTATATTTTTGTTAGTGGTTTAATTTCATAAAAGCTATGTGAGCTGCAAGTGAACAAATACTGCTGACTTATGAAAAACTTTAAAGAATGCAATTTCCACTTACGCTTGATATCTAACAATTGTTATGAAGATTTATATTATTTTGAAATATTGAGAAATATTATATACATAATTTGCATATTGCAAAAAAGGGAGATCAGTAGGCTACCCTATATTTGCCATACTTTGTATGAAAGGTCTCCAACAGGTAAATAATTCTTCCACTCATATCTTTGATGTATCATGCACTATCTAGAGTGATATAATCCTTATTTTATTTTATTTAAGCATAATGATAGTCATTTTTGAGAAAGAAATTAACCATTTATTTTATAAATGTACAATATAGAATTAACATCTACAGAGAGATATTTTATACTAACACCTGTGTGTACCCCATTGATACCAAAGAGCTTCATACTTTACAGTTTTTCTAACATAATTTATCAGACATCACAAATTGTATGAAATGTGTTTTCAGTAAAAGATTTTGTATAGAATATTGTAGGAAGCATGTGGTTTCATGGTTTAGAAGACATCAAAAAGCAAGATTATTTAGCTTCTTGCTGCTAAGGATTGAATGTTAAAATGTTACAGTTATTTTTTCACTTACTGCTATACTTTTAATATTTCCCAGTATAGCTAAATATATTAGTTGATTTGCTTTTATCTTGTTTCATCTGGGCAAATATGGATACAGCAACATGAATTCCAACTCAAACGGTGGTTCTACGAAAGCAGGAATCAAAGAGAAAAAGTACTTTCTTTGAATGATTTTCACCATACCTCTCAACATGCAGACACTAAAAACAGAAATGTCCCCTGAAAAGTAGGAATATCCAGCAAAAAAATCTGGACATCTGATTAGTATAAAATTTGAATATCAAATATCACACAACTCTTCCAGTTTCCAGAGGATGTTTAAAGTACAGAGTGCCAAAAAAAGATGGAAAAATATAACTAAGTGCATTATCAAAGAAACAATTTAAAATCTATAGACTTTAAACATGCAAGGTTGTTTATTTTTGCATCTGAAAAAGGTAGATGTAAGATGAGTCTCCTCTTTCTTTAAATTATTGCTGCCATATGTTGGTTATGTAGTGTGGTTTTCTGTATCCTAGATAGCTTCAAATATCATATTTGATGAGGAAGATTCAGAAAATTGAAGGAAAGGGTAAATCAAGCCCTAAAATAAGTACATTATATGCAGGGATAAATCAGGTATAAAAACAAGGACAGCTGAGAGGTCTTACTTTCATTCATTCACAAATGCAGAACTAGGCTCCTGTTTACTATTCTTTTTAAATCACTTACACAGGCGTCATCATACTTCAGTAAAAGGTAATTAATGACCCCAAATCCGAGTAGTCCATCTCCTCGTAATTGGCATAAATGAAATGTCTGTGGCAATAAAATAAAACTATAATTCCATATAACCTCACTATTGTGGTGTTTAATCTATTTCTGAAATATACTCATCTGAGCAGCCAGTGAGTAGAATTCTGTTTGATTGCAATCTGCTCCACCTAATTATGGTCTATTCCGAATCCATTAAATCTGACTAGTTTTGCATTGCAAAAAACACTCAATACCAGGTATTTTTTTCTAGTTTATATCTTTCAGTAACATCATGTTCATGCCAAAATGAATACATTCTGGGAAGAAAGTACTTTGCAGACGCATGCACATACACGAGTAGAAAAAAGAGTATTTGTGTATGTGTGTGTTTGTGATCTAATTTTACATATTCTTTATCATGCCAGCTAAAATCTGAGTTTCTGTTTTTGATTACTAATTAGTCAGAAATATTTTCAAAAGCTAAAAAAAAGACCCATTACATCAATCATAAAAAAAAAAAAAAAAAAAAAAAAAAAAAAAACAGTTGTTTAATTAGGCAAAAAAGGCATTTTGTAAGATAAGGATGCTAATATAGATATTAAAGATTCAGACATATACTTTCTTAAAAGTAATTAAGTGTAATCACACACCAGGTGTCAAATCTGTGCAATTAGTCTCACTTATATAAGATGCCCTGTCTATATACAATGCTATATTTGTGAAAAAAACGTAATGAAATCAAAACGTTCTGCTGAAATGTTTTACTGATGCTGCCAGGAGCATGTTCTTACAACCTCTTAGAAATCTGGGTGGGCCAGTTTTCTGGTAAGAAAGAGTTATGAATTGAGTCATAAAGTTGGATTTCACTTGTTGGATGCTTTATTCCCTTTAGCACTATTTTCTTGGCAACATTTGCTGGTTAGTCAGTAAAATATCTTCACAGACAATGCTGTAGATTTTATTTTAGGTTGCATACTACTTCAGTGAGAAATAAATCAAAGTTTATTTTAGCTTTCCATGGAATTTAAAATTGAACTAAAGACTTTCTGCTGTTAAATAAAAAATGTAAGTGTAGATGATTCAGAAGCTACAAGAAATATATTGTGAAATCTAAGCCACACTTTGTTTTAGAACCTTTACAATTGATGTAGACATTTAATTGATCTATTGTTAGATGAAGAAATTAGAACTTTTCCACATTTTGTAATCATGCATTAAGATAAAAAGTCTGAGAAAAAAAACAACCCAATGATGTAAAAATCAACAAATTTCTTCTTTCATACATAGACAACATAAGGCAATGCAACAGTATGCTTTCCGATATGCAATTCATTTGAAACTGTCTATGACTGCTTTTAATGTACAGGGTTTTTAATATCCCAGATATTAAATTAAATATTTTCTTACAACCTGTGCCTCTCTGTTGTTTAGTCGAAAACTGTAGCTTCAAAGCCCATCTCTAGTAACAGATTTTATTACAACTTGATCACTCCTTATGGAATAGATTAATATTGTTCAGTAAGTTCTTACTGCACCTTCAATACCTTTATTCATTGGGATACAATTATAAGACATGTATGTGTCACTGTCACTGAAACCAAAATTTGAAATGCCTGAGAATTTGTAGTAAAACAGTTAATACCCCTATAAACCAAACTGTACCAGCTCTGTCCATTTCTGCATTTCATGTATTTTAATTATAGCCATGATTCTGCAAAACTTTTAATAAGGTGTAAACTCAATGCATAGCTGCTTATTTCTTGAGAAGTCATATATGCATTCAATTTGTTGAATATTAACCTGACCCATGGTTCAGAGGAAAGAAGCCCTGACCCTGACCCAGAAGGCCCATGTTCTACTTGTGTTATGAGTTTTAAAAGGCCTGGGATTAAGTGGCCATTGCCCGCTCATCCATTCTGGAAAGAAGGGGTCAGATTTGGCTCACTGTTTGCATAATACCTTGCAGGGATGGGTCAGATTTGGCTCACTGTTTGCATAATACCTTGCAGGGATACGGGCTGTTGCAACTATGGAGCACTAGCTTAACAAGCACATACTACGAAGGGGGAGCAATGCAGAAAACAATCCTGGAAGTAGCACATGAAAGTGTATGTGTGTACATGTGTGTATGTGTTTAAGGGTAAGAGTGTGTGGGTTTACTATCAAAATGCAGAAAATCAAAAATGTTTCCATATTTTTTATCAAATTCATTTTCTGAAATTGATAATACAGAATTACCAAAATGGCGGAACTTGTAACCATGGAATTGACATTCAAACATTGGAAGTTCCAGTGTTGAAAGTCCGTTTTACCAGTAATGTCCCCTGCACCTGTGGGAGGGCACACTACCTGCTTATTATATATTCCAACTCTGAGATTGCAGTACAGTTAAGAAAAGGGTAAATTTCCTGATCCCCACTGTAGTGTGATCAGTTATCAAAATGTCAATCCCATATTAGCAAATGCACAATACCATTTGCTAATGTGGATTCGAACATATCCGGATCAGCATTACTGAAACTGGAAAACATGCACTCGACCATACCAGTTTCGCATAAAAGTGCCATTCCACATTTTGCTGGTAAACTCTGTGTGTGTGTGTGTGTGTGTGTGTGTGTGTGTGTGTGTGTGTGTGTGTGTGTGTGTGTGTGTGTCTGTGTGTGTATGTGTGCGTGTATTTTAATGTATATTGTGTGTATGTGTGTATGCTAGTATGCATGTGTGAGTGTAAGCGTGTGTGTGTGTGTGTATGTGTGTGTGTGTGTGTGTGTGTGTGTGTGTGTGTGTGTGTGTGTGTGTGTGTGTGTGTGTGTGTGTGTATATATATATATATATATATATATATGTATGTGTGTGTCTACACTTGTGTGCATGTGTCTGTGTGTGTAGCTGTTTTAATGTATGTATCTGTTTGTGTTTGTGTGTGTGTGTGTGCTTGTATGCATGTGTGTGTGTGTGTGTGTGTGTGTGTGTGTGTGTGTGTGTGTGTGTGTGTGTGTGTATGTGGTTAACTGTTTGTATGAGTATGTATGTGTGTCTATGTGTGCGTGTGTCTGTGAACAAGCTTGGGTAGCATTGTGGAGGTCAAGAAATTCACTGAATGGAAGGAGTTCCAGGGATAGTTTGCTCTGCAGGACTCACTAGCTATCCCATTCCCTACCACTCAGTTCTGGCCTCTAAAAAATTTATGTGCCAGTTGAGCTCCCTGGGCAGAAATAAGTGTGTCATAGAGCTCTTGCCTAGTCTAGTGATGCCTGGAGTGTGCCCTTTGGAAAGAGTGAGCCAACTGGATACTGATAGTGGTACAATTTGGCGAAATTCTACTTAAAATGTGAGAGAGGAAAAATAAAAATTTCTGTTTACAACAAAAAGTAGGGTCATGTATCATTTCTTCATTATCTTGCACTTTAGTTCAGTTATGCTGTAATTCCAATGTAAAAAAGATTACAGAGTATGATTTAATACTCGGTAATTAAATCCATATATCTTCATAGCCTGACTAAAATCCATCACCTAGTGATCTTATATGTTTCTGACAGAAAACATATCATCATGAAAACATGTATATAACATACATTTCTGAAAGTTTATTTTCTGGGTAGGATTCACAAACATACATGGCTCTACAGTGCAAACTTTGTTTGACAAGGATTCGAGTACCTGGCTTACTGAAGTATCCTTTAAAATTTAGCAGGGAGGTGGAGCCTCCCAGACAACAGAGTGGAACCAAACCAAGCAATGCACTGAGGCTAAGGCTTTATAATGATATGGAACAAGCCTCAATGTAAGTAATGAAGTATAAGGCAGGATTAATGAACCTAGGACAGTAAATACTAGGAAGGAACTTTACATGAATATGCCCCAATGGATATATAATGTCAACATGTGCATTTATTTAGAAAAGGAAGAACAAGATCTGTGACATTAAAAAAGTAAATAAATCAAGGACCCGGCTTTATGGCCTAGGATGATTAAACCCTGGCTACAGACTTTGATTAACTGCTCAAACAGTGGAGAACACAGGTGGGGTGGGGGTGGTGGTTGTAAAGGGTAGAAATGTGAGGCTTTTTGTTGGCTTACCCATCCAGAATAGGGGGTGGGTATTGTGTCTTTCATATAACATGCCCCCAGTGATAAGGATAGTGCCATAATTGCATGTCAGACTGCTGTTTAAAATTCATCCTTTAAGGATGGCAGGAGTTAATTAATGCTGTGATTGGTGATGTGTGGGATATGAGTTTTAATACGAGGTATTCAGAAAATCCCCTGGCATGCAAGATAGCATATTCAATCCTCTAAGCAGCTCCACTCCAATCTTCCTCCACTTCCTAACTAAGCAGTTGAGCAGTACCAACTCCATGTGTTGTGAATGAATGTTAGAGCCACTAAGGTAAAAAGGAGCAATGGAGCTGTCTTATCCCCAGGATGAATGCTAGGGCCACTAAGGTAAAAAGGAGCGATGGAGCAGTCTCAACTCCAGGATGAATGCTAGGGCCACTAAGGTAAAAAGGAGCGATGGAGCACTCTCAACTCTAGGATGAATGCTAGGGCCACTAAGGTAAAAAGGAGCAATGGAGCAGTCTCAACTCAAGGATGAATGCTAGGGTCACTAAGGTAAAAAGGAGCAATGGAGCAGTCCCAACTCCAAGATGAATGCTAGGGACACTAAGGTCAACAGGAGCAATGGAGCAGTTTAAACCCCAGGATGAATGCTAGGACCACTAAGGTAAAAATGAGTAAAGGAGCAGTCTCAACCCCAGGATAAATGCTAGGGCCACTAAAGTAAAAAGAAGCAAGGGAGCAGTCTCAGCCCCAGGATGAATGCTAGGGCTACTGAGGTAAAAAGGAACAATGGAGCAGTTTTAACCCCAGGATGAATGCTAGGGCCACTAAGGTAAAAGGTTCACTGGAACAGACACGGAGTAGCTAATGGCAAGCTGGGGTGCAGACATAGATAACCAAAAAAGTATATTTAATGAAAGGAAGAAAGAAAGAAAGAAAAAGAAATATTAAGGAAGAGAAAACAAACAAGAGCATTTGTAAATCTACACATAAATAAATAGACACGGACATAGCAAACTAAAAAGATTACCAGACTTACCAGAAAAAATATTGTGTATTGTTGATATTGCTACAGATAATCATGCTAATAACACACTTATTTGTTTATTTAATTTATTTAAGTTGGATAAAAATTAAAGTGAAATGATTACCAAACTCCTTTTCAACTACAGTCTATCATCTATATCCAACAGAAGGAAACAGGGTACAGAAGCAAAAAAAAAAAAAAAAAAAGTAAGAAAGAAAAAACAACACAGAGTACTGCAGCAAATAAGAATGATTTGAAAATTGACAGCACTAAAGTACAATGTGAAATACAATAGGAGTTGTTGGCAGATGTAAGTGCATGATTTCATTAGAGTGAGAATAATACAATAAAATATGCATATACATAATGCCTGGTCATGTTACAGCTGAATATGACAAATCTAAATATGTACAAAAAATTGATATTTAACCTAATTAGTATTCCTGATATAACAACATCAGGCATACTGGTTACAGATATGTGTACGCACTCATGTTTATTTCCAACCCATCCCACCAACAGCAGCACTTAATACGTTTTGTGGACTGCCATTGTTAAAATGGTGATCAGCTATTACTGGTGCATCTCTATCTGTTTCTTGACTCATCTCTAGATTGACCTGCTTCCCATTGTCTAAGGTAGGCAACTTTGGAAACGAACTACAATAAAAGAGATGTTTTTGATGTCCTACAATTACCCAGACGTACAAAATGCAATAGCATTAATATGCACACACGTATATTTCCTGATATGATACATTGCAATACATTAGTTTTCAGGACAACTTAAAAGTGATGCACAATCAATCAAGGTATATGAAAAATAATAAAAAAGGCCCTTTCATTATATTGATGTGCTTCTGTTAAAATAATAAAAAGACTGTTGCAATATATTTATTATCTTTATGTTAAAATAAATGGGCACTGTACTAATGCACACATGTACTTCAGCAACACTTCTCATGCTCCCCATCCTCCTGATATCTTTATTATGTTTATGTTACAATAAACGGGAATTGGACTAATGCACACATGCACTTGTGTGACACATCTCATCCTCCCCATCCTGCAATGGACTGCAGTCTCTTATCAGGAAAACCACAACAACTTTCTTCCATGATTGACAAACCAGTCATCAGACATTGAGTCCTGCCACTTCTGGCAATAGCCAAGCTTGCCAGTCACTAATCAGTTCCAGGAGACCAATGCATCTGGCAGAGGCCCTACCTTTAAACCAAAGGATCAGCACAAGAGTGTCAGTTAATTCACAGTAGAGCTATTTCAAAACAGACTCAGCATGGCCAGTCAGTAACTAACAATTGTGATGGTGAACAGTCAACCTAAAGTCCTGTAATGACATGAAGCAACCTAAGAAAAGAACAATAGAAACTCAAGGTTTGTGAACAATACGAGAGGAAATTGCAAAGTACTTTGCAGACTAGAAGTTAATTGCTTCTCTAAAGAAACAGTAGTTGATATTTTTTCAAACAAGCATGTTTAGCTAGATAGCACTAAAAGGTGACGTTGTGCATGACTTAATGTCCTGGGATTCAAGCATTCTATTAAGGAATGCAGATTGAAGTGCTACATAATATTTATATTTATTTACATATTCTAGATTGCATTGTATATATAGCAGAGCATGTTACACAGATATAACCCTACTGGTTGTTATTTCTATAGTTGCACCATTACCATATGTTGCCTACCAATTATTAGCTTAAGCAAGACTAAACAGCTGCATCCGTAGTGTGTATATGAATGATTTCCACTTAATGTTACTGTACTGACGTTTATTTTAGTCATTCTCTAATGTTGGCTTTTCTACAGTACATCTGAGGATTGTTTGTGTATCTGCTCCCTTAATCATAATTCTTACAGTAGTTACTCCGATCTGTTTTCTTTCTACTCTCCTTACCTCTGCCTTACTGCTTTTGTTTTCTGAGTTGTTAATGTTCCTTCTGTCTCCCTTCTGACAATTGCTTCTTAGAGCTCCATGAGTTCTTTCTCTCGTTATTATCACTTTTTTACAGCTGTTATCTGAGATGAATTTCTCATTTTTACATACATTTTTACTTTATTTCTACCTTCTGCACTTGTCTTAGAGCTACCATATTCCGTCAATATATATTTCTTTCTATCCAAAACTGCAGTTACGCAATTCACCTGTACTCCCCTATACAATGCTGTAAGCAAAAGAGACCTCTTATCTCCCCTGAAAGTATTGTCACTTACATCAATGGTCAGTCAGAGCCACTTTATGTTCATAGTTATCATATACATTTACTTGGCTAATGATTTGAGAGGATCTTTAAAAAGCCTAGCCATGCATCCCCATGGTAGTTATCAGCCCTTATATTTTGTATACAAATAACCCAGAGATGCGTAGAACAAGGATATTTTGTGACATTTACTTGCTGACCTATACATTGCCTCACAGCAAGAGGTTCTCCGGTTCGATCTTTGGCTGGGGTGCCTTCTGTGCGGAGTCTGCATGTCCTCCCTGTGGTCGCGTGGGTTTCCTCCGGGTGCTCCGGTTTCCTCCCACATCCCAAAGACATGCTGCAGGTGGATTGGACACTCTAAATTGGCCCTAGGTGTGCGTGTGAGTGTGCCTTCTGTGGAAGGTTGGGTGCCGGGCTGGCAACTCGACACTGTAAAACTCCACTGCCATTCAATGTGCGGACAAGGTGATCCGCTGTGGCGACCCCTAACCGGGAAAAAGCCGAAAGAAGAAGAAGACTTGCTGACCTATACATTATGAGTAGAGGTGCTAAACCATGAATAAATTTGTGATGTCCCATCCGTTCATCTAAATTACACTTGAATAGAGTAAGAAAAGTACTTTGCTTTTTTGTGGAGTGGAAAACAGTTCCATAGAAGAGGTATTTTCTGGCATACATACCTATCCTCCTACATGTTCTGTATTGAGATCCTTTGATTGGGTGTTCATGCTACCATTGGACTTGTGAATGTGTAATAGATATGAAAGGATAGACTCTGCTGAGGCTTTATGCTCAAGACAGAGTTCACCTCTTACTAGATTGTATGATGCTGAGAAGAAGGACAACGCTTTCAAATGGTTAGCATAGTTTTTGTGATATAGGCCCTTGACTTTTTTTTGGCAAGAAAGCATTTTGGTTGCTCCAACTGTGACAAGTGTTTGCACAGATTCATACCGAATGCACCATCATATTCAACTACTGGCTTAATGACAGCCAAATACAACAAAATGATTACATCCCTTTACCTGGATGCCATACCTTAAAAGGTATGGCATCCAGGTCAAGGGATGTAATCATTCTATTGTATTTGGCTGTCATTAAGCCAATATTTGAATATGACAGCCAAATATAACAGAATGATTACATCCCTTGGCCTGGATGCCATACCTTTAGATAAAGGTTGTGAGATGAAGAACAACTTTTTTACAATAATGAGTATATAGGTTGACCTAGGTTCCCAGGGCACTGACAGCTGTATCACCTTTCAGGGGTGTATTGAGTGTGGGACGGTATCAACTTCCTCATTATCTATTCGGTAGTTTGGCTATGTGATTCCCTTTGAAAAGTACAGTGTTCTTTAACAGCAATAGTGTTCTGAAAAAGAAATGCAAGTGCCTGGCCTCTAGAAGGACAGTACTTGCAGAAATAGCTGTAAAATTGCTATTTATTGCCGTGAAAAATAATGTCTGTTTGCAGAATCATGACAGATTCCCCAGTCTGTTTTGTATACTGATGTTAAACCCATTACTTTTAGGTATACTTCCCTGATGTTGTGGATACTTTCTACCCATTTAAAATAATGTCTGTCACCTAGTTAATATATTTCATGCTACTAAAGGAAGTTGTTGCTATGAATATCACTCTAGCTTCCCTGGTCAGTTTGACTTACTCCATTTCACTCCATTTCCTTTTTTTTTTTTGCTTCAACTTCCTGCTCTTTTAAAGTTATTCATCTTTCTCTCTTTCTCTCTTACCTAATGAAAAACAGGGCACAATATTAAGTCAAGTACCTGCTTGCAGTATCAAACCAGCTTATTTGCTCTTTTCCATACTGCAGTCTAATTCCCTCTCCTTTTAGGAGCACTCACTTCTCTTTTGGCTGCTATCAGCACATTTAACAGGTATTTTTCACAGCTATTTAGCTTAATACAGTGCCAAATAGTATGTGTTACAGCAATATTTGCCTGAATGCATAGTCCCAACACCATATCTTAACTGTATACCCCAGAAATAAACACAAAAGCACTGCTTAACCATTCATTCCCACTGCATTTGTGCAGTTTTATTCACTTGCACGTTTCAGTTATTTTCTTCAGTTTCTCTCTTGGTTAGTGTCCTTGTTTTCAATAGGTCAGAGTACTGAGCATGCCCATGATAATGATCTACCTCTTGATCTGACTGGGTGTCCACTTGGACCTATTCCTGTCACCAATCTGCCTCTCCAAGAGCCCCTACAATAATACCAAATATGCAGTAACAAGCAAATACTTGCCTACTTAAAAAACAGACTACTTTCAATATCACAGCTTTTTTTTTTCTTCCCAGCTACAGCCAAGATGCAACATTTTGCGATGTATGGAATGCTTTTTAAAACTAAGATCTTCATAGCGCCATCAGTTAGCCTGGACTGGGGAGATAATGATTGCAGAGCTCTGAGTTGGTGTTGAAGTGACAGGGTATAATGTTGAGTGAAACTGGTGGAAGGAATAAAGATGGGTAGGACAAAGTTAGTGGAGGGTGAAGGATTTATACTCTGGTTTCAGAGAATTGAGAGAGACCAGGATAAGAGACAGTGGAAGATATAAAGAACCTGAAGGAGGCGCTTAAGCGATTAGAGGGTTAGAAAGTCAATATAGAGTTAAAAAGAGGAAGGAAAAGTTGGTTATAGAGAGGGGTATGTGGAACCAAAATTATAAGCATATTAGTTGAAAGATCATCTAAATAAAACATGAGTTAAGGCAGTAATAGATGCAGAATGACAGAAGGTGGTAATTAATGTTGTCATTTGGGAGGTATTTCAAGCATTTTTTATTAAAATGTATACCAGTGGAAAAGTATGACATTGAAAATCTTTGAGGAATAGTGGCATCCAGTCTTAACAGAAAAATACTATAGTGATTTAAAGGGAGACAGAGGTGTATGAGAGGTGGGAGCGTCCAAAATCCACATGGAAAAAGGTGAAGCTGTGGGTTCTGAAATTATCCCATTCATTTAGAAAGTAATGACTGATTTGAGCAGAACATTATGGGGAACTGTCATGAAATATGCATGCATGATTTCTTTTCAGCAATCTGATTTCCAGAGCCAAGGGGGGGGGGGGTGTAAGGCTGCAGAGGTACTTTTACATATTCAGAAGGAAGTTGGTATGGTTTGTTGGACATGTATTCTAGACACTATTTGAAAGGTTGTTGGGGATGGTAGGTTTGTGACAGATTTGGTGGCATTGACTTGGGCACCAACTACATGAATCTCTGTTAACAGAGAATCCAGAACTATAGAACTCCATAAGGGATCATGGCACGGCTGCCCACTTTCTTCCATGTTCTTTTGTTTCTGAATGAAAGGATATCTGAAAAGGTGAAGAAGTGTTTTGCTAATAGACAAAATACGAATAAAATTAGTGGAATATGTCAGTTTGCTGATGATAATGATTTTAGGAGATTTTAAATGCATGGTCTAGGATAACAAAACAGCACTATGTTTTCTGACAAATACTTAGTTGTTATGTTGTGAGTAGGTAAATGTCAATAGGATGAACCAGGCCATCCAGGGCTGGATGGGGGAGAAATGTTTAGGAATTAAGCTTTACCCCACAATTATGGAAATCAGAGAAAGAAACTGGTGGAACTTGAAGAATAAAATAATAAAGATGGTAGACAAACGGTCAGGGAGGATGAGTTGTCTATGGTCAGAGTGAATGCAGTGAAAATTTTGGTTCTATATTTCATATGGCATATAGGGATTTGTCCACACATTAAGGTAAGTGCTAGGGTATAGAAAATCATGACCTTTATCCCCGGAATGGAAAGAAAGCCAATATTTGTAATGGATTTTTCATTATGCTAAGGTTATAGGAGGAAGAAGAATTACAGCTTTGTGGAGTCATGCAATAGCAACCAGTTTGAATGTGCACTGTAGAGAGGTTAACTTACTATGTTGAAGAGTTGGGTAGAGGTCAGTATGGGAGCGGTGGTTAAATAAGGACAACAGAGTCATGGATAAATAAGTATGCAAAAGGACAGGAAAGAGTGAGACAGAGAATGGCCTGAAATGGATGAGAAAGATAAAATGTATGCACTGTGAGGATATTGGAAGAACTGAGGAGAGTGTTTGGTGGATTTCAGGAAATCATGTGCCAAGTGGGATATTAGCAGGGAAGATTGGTTGGTCTTTTGTGCAGTGTGTTGGTGGAGTCAGCAAAAGATTATAGGGTTGGGGCAGAGAGCTGTGGGCCAGTTAAGCATGACCGTTTATACACTGCTAATGAGTGTGCTGTACAAGAAAAGAAAAAAAAAAAACAAAGAAGTAGGATTAGTCTGTATCCAAACTGCATTTGTCCAGAACCCCCTTGCAAGTAAATAACCACTCCACTTGGGATAAGTTGAACATTTTATTAACAACAAAACACAGGAATAATTCCACAACTTTTGAAAGTCATAAATTCTAAACACAGAACGTTTACGTTAGGCAGTATTACCTGGTTGCCTTCACTCAACTTTGATATAAAGCAGTGTTAAATCAATCCGGTCACTTAAAGTCAAAATCCTGTTAGAAGCAGCATAATACTGCTCACTTTTATACCATCAACCACCACCAACCTAACCAAAACTGAATTAAAGGAAAGAAGGAGGAACAGAAGAGGGAATCATCCAAACACCTCTTCTATGTCCAGCAGCCTGATAACAGGCAGTTCCCCTATCCTCTTGCAGTTACAAAGTTCTAAACAAATTCTTCAGAAATAAAGAGGGTTGCACATTAAACAGATCCAGACCAAGATCACTTAACTGTACTCCATCCGTCCAACACCAGATAGGATAACTATTATCAAAACTCCTAAGATAAATAGAACAAACACCCAACTTCCCCAAACCGTTTGGAAGCCTGTGCTTATTAAAATGATGGGCCCACTAAAGACATGCTTCCATATGAGTCGTGGCACTATATATCACCAAACTATAACCATAGAGAGAAACCTACGTCTCAAACTTGCCAAATCTCAACTATAGTAGCTAATAATTGCCATTTTGGAACCATCCCCAGATTGTTACCTGCAAAATGAATGAATAAAGTATGTGGCATTCTAATCCTCAACTGAATATCTTCCAAATTATCCATGGGCTGATACCACATTAGACCTCTAACACCTTGCAAGACACACTCCACTTGCAATCTCGCAACCCCAACTAAGCTCCTTGCAGCCTGATCACACAAAGGAGTGGTCTAGTATGACCACAACCACTTCTAAAAAAATAAATAAATAATTAGTGATGTACCAACCATACAGGCCCACATTATCTAATATAAGTTAAAAATGGCCTTGATGACCAACCCATGCTGTTTATTACTTCCGCTGATCTCACCTCTTTGCTAAGCCAGATGATCTTCCTATCCAAAGAGAATGCATGGGAAACCTCTTACCCTGGAGGTATTGACATTGAAATGCCCTTCATACCAAGTATATAAACTAGCTAGCCTCCACCACCTTATCACTTTGAGTATGAAAAACTAGATCCTTGGGCCTGCCACCATATGAAACTGAAGTTTCTTAACCCAAGCCACAGGGCAAAGTAGCTCTTCAACAATTCAGCAATATCTGTGTACATCTGCCAATCTGATCCATTTTAGAATGCTGCAGCCAAATCAGGACTGCCAAAGAACATACACAGACATCCTTCCATAACAATGATCCCAGCAGCTCTCTATCCCTAAAAGCTTTTTTGTACATCCACACTGCCAAAGTCACCCAGCGCATGTAATCCATTGAGTTCACCATTAATAACCTCAATCCTGAAAACAATACCATAAGAGCCTGCTTTATTATAGGTAGCTGCCTGACACCTCTTCTACCACATACCCGATCCTACCCCTTCAACATATAAGCTACTAGTCACAATTCAATTAGATCCTCCAAACCCACTACTCTGGTAAACATGCTGGTAGCTGCCAAATGTACTCAGACCTAACAACATACCCTTTAAGCCATGTACTGGACAATCAGCCCAACAGCAAATTCAGATATCATAGACTCTCTGTTTCTGACATCTCCTTTACATAATCACACAAGAAATGTGGAAGAAACAGCAGAAGTCCAGATAAAACTTAGCAGATTTATTACAGACAGTTAAGTGCTTTTGTCAAAAGTGGGACTTCTTCAGAACTGCCTTTATTAAAACACAAGTCATTTAAATACATCTCAAGCTAATCATGTGACTTCCAATAAACCAATCAGTTTAAGAAAACAATAAAACACGTAAAACTGTGAATATAGAACCTAGTGCATGAACTAAAACATAAATACATAAAACAGTATGAAAACAAATGCGTATGTCCCTGAATGATAAATGGATTTATATTAAAACAGCCCCTTAATTTATTAGATACTGAATAAATGTTTACATAACTTTAAAAATATATATAAATAATATCTATTCTAAAAAAACTACTAAACACAAACTTTTTAACTTTAATAAAGGGCTAATAGAGCAAGCTTCATTCAACCCAGGGGATGCTGTTGCATTTCATTTCATCTCCCAAAGAAGTTCCCTAACCAGCAATTGTTCCTCAATAATATAGCCGCTTGGGTCTCTTTTTCTCTGCTCTAGAACTATAAATTTAAATCTATAACTAGGGCAACCACATATATGTCTGTACAAGGCATTAGGTTTATTGGATGTCACATGATTAGCTTGAGATGTATTTAAATGTCTTGTGTTTTAATAATGGCAGTTCTGAAAAACTCCCACTTGGGGATGAAAACGCTTAACTGTCAGTTATAAATCTGTTGAGTTTTGTCTGGACTTCTTCTGTTTCTTCCACATTTCTGGTGTGGTTATTAGTTGGATTCTTGTTCCTTTACAAACTCACCAAACATAGAAAATGCCCCATAATAAGCCTTCTGCATGGATATTGCCCACGATTATAGAATTAGCCATCCCGCACCATCTGCCAAAGATGCCATACCTCTGCCAGCAGCAACACCTGTTCAACCTGCACCTCTGGTCCCAGTTCCAAAAACCTGTGAAACTGAAAATGAAAGAGACTGTTACCTATCACATTTTATGTACCTGGCAAATGTGCAACCGAAAAATTAATCAATAAACTTTGCAAAATAAGCTTCATTAAAACATACAAAAGCAATGTGGACTTAGCAGTCTTCACCTTTAAGACCTGGACTACTGCCAGGTTATCTGAAATAAAAAAACACCTTTCTATCCTGCAAGTGATTTTGCCAAACCACTGATCAGAGATGCCCAGTTTGGCATCAACTCTAAGAATGCCACATCCCTAATCCACTTTTCATAGGTTCATAGGTTCATAATAGGCTATCTGCCTTAGGGCATTTATAAGCCTAGCCAGAGTGTGTTTGGTTTTCGCCACCCATTTTAAATTAATTTTGCTATGCCCTTTTTTGAGGTTAGTATACTGTTCCTCTGTCTAACAGTGACACAGAAGTGATACCCGGGGTAAACCTATGATCTCCCATCCACTCATCAAGATTCCTCTTGAAGAGAGTCAATGAGGGACTCTGCCTAACCTGGACTGGGATTTTATTCCAGAGTGAAGGGAGCCTCTGGCTTATAAATCTGTCCCTCCAGCATGCCCTATTTATTTCAGTGCTGAGGTTCAAGTCTCTCGAGCGCGTAGCTCGATGGGATTTGGATTTTCTGAGGTGCAGCATGTCCATTAATTCCGGGTTGCACATGGCTTTATACATCAGGCACAGATTGCCTCTGAGCAGGTGGTATGCCACTGAGTAGAGCTGGAGTTTCTTTAACCGGGCAGCATATGACATCTGTTTGAGCCCTTTGATCCTCTTGGTGAGGTACTTTTGGGGTCTTTCCAGTTCCTGCAGGTGTCTGGTAAGGTACATCCCAAAATGGGCATTGTACTCAATTATGGGCCTGATGAGGGATGAGTAAAGAGGCACGATGACCGCCCCTGATCTAGATGTGAATCCCTTCATGATTAGGTGGGCTATATAAAATGTTTTTCTAACCACTTTGTCCACGTGGTTGTCAAATGAGAGATTGCTATCAACTTGGGTCCCCAGGTCCATAATTACTTCTTCTGTACTTAATGGATTACCACCTATGTGGTAATTTGTGGGCACTTTGTTTTTGCCAAAGGGGATGACTATACACTTTTTGGCGTTTAGCTTGAGGCCATGGCTCTGGCACCAGTTGTCTGTTTCTATGAGGCCCTTTTGGAGGATGCTTGTGTCGGCTGGAGAGTCGATTATGGCGCCCAGTTTGCAGCTATCTGCGAACTTGGTCAGCCACAGTCCTTCAGTGTTGGCCTGTACCTCCGAAAAATATATACTGAACAAGAGAGGTCCCAGGACTGAGCCTTGTGGGATGCCACTTGTAACTGGTTTGGAGTCTGACATGGCTCCAGCAATTCTAACCATATGGGTTCTGTCCTTGAGCCAGTTTGCAACCCATCTAGTGACATAGGGGTTTATATTTAAGCTGGTGAGCTTATCTATAATGCCCGAGTGGGGTATTGTATCGAAGGCTTTTGCAAGGTCCAGGTAGGCTGTGTGGACCACCTTCCCCTCGTCAATGGCCTTGGTGACTGTTTCAAAGAAATCGACCAGGTTTAAGAGGCAGGATCTGCCCTTAACAAAGCTGAACTGGGTAGGATTCAGTGTCTGTAGGTCCCCAATATCTTTATTTATGAGGTCCATGATGATTCTTTCCATAGCTTTGCAGACCAAGCTAGTCAGGCTTATGGGGCGATAGTTTCCAGGATCCATTGAGGCACCACCTTTGTGGAGAGGGACCACTGTTGCTGTACACCACTCTTTGGGTACATATCCTGTAGTAAGGCAGAGATTGAACAGTAGTTTTATGTTTGGGTTTAGCTCTTCTTGGAGTTCATGTAGGACGCAGCCCGGGACACCGTCTGGTCCCATTGATGCTGTGTTTTTTTTCTTTGGAGAGGGCAGCTCTTACCTGAGCATCTGAGATGTCAGGGGGGCAGCACTATGCTGGGATAGATATTTGCCCTTTTGGGGGGAGAAGTTTGCGCTGAACCTGTCAGCTAGGATGTTGGCAATGTCTGTGGGTTTGGTGTATTTTTTTGTCATTTTGGACTAATTTTGAGCATATCTGGGAATTCCCACCCAGGTTCTTAACATAACTAAAGAAAGCCTTGTGATTATCCTTAGTGTCCTGTGCAATTTTTCTCTCGAAGCTGGCCTTAGACGATTTTATGAGTGCCCGTAGTTTTTTGCTAATACTGATCAGAGATGCCTTCCCTTTTTGGGATTTTGCTGTATCATGTAGTAGCTTCCTCCTTCTATTGTATAGTTTGTTTATGGCTGGGGTCCACCAGACATGACATCTGCCTTTGGAGGATTGGGTCTTGGTTTTATTTTGGATTGCATGATCCATGCATTCCTGAAGGTGTTCATAGAATGCGTTTATAAATGATTCTGCGGTCTGGGCCGTATTTTTCACAGGTCCGGGGGCTTTGAAGGATTCCACCTCGGTTTTGAGGAGTGTGAAATTTGCTTTAGAGAAGTTTTTCACTGTGGTTTTCTGGGCAGGGGGTGGGGTTGGGGTGTGAATATCCAGTGAGATTAGTTTATGGTCTGATTTTACCAGTTTGGGATACACTTCTGGTCTGGAGCATAGAGTCCGCATGTTGGTGATGATCAGGTCCAGTATGTTTTCCCCTCTTGTGGGAGTGATAACAAGTTGTTCCATAGCATTTGAGTTTATAAATTCTAGGAACCTTTGGGCTAGGGTGTTGGAGCTAGAGTAATGCTCCCAGTCTATGTTTGGGTAGTTGAAGTCATCCAATATAATGGTGTTTGGAGAGACTTTCATATTTTCCAGTGTTCTCAGGAAGGCCGAGTGGGGTTCCTGGGTTTGGGAGGGTGGTCTGTAGCAGGCTATAACCTGGAAGGCAGTTTTACCCACTGTTAGTTGCACATGGATACTCTCTGATGCTTCGTGCTGTGCCACCAACCTGGAGGTGTGGGTATATTTGACGAATATTGATACTCCCCCTCCTTTTGTGGTTTGGTCCAAGTTTTGGAACTGAAAAGCATGGTATGAGGTATAACCTGGTAGTGCTGGGGTGCTCTTGGGAGCCTTGAATCAGGTTTCTGTTACTGCACAGATATTGATGTTCTCCATGCTAAGGAGAGGTTCGAGTGCATGCATCTTGAGGTTTAGACTTCTGGCGTTGAGTAGCATTACTCTTAGTTTATTATCCCTTGTGATACCTATGGAGGTGGGTTTGTCTTTTGAGCCTTGCCTAAAAAAGACACTATGGGGGTAGCAAGAGCCTTTGCCAATATCCGAAAGCCCAGGGATGACAGGTGCAAGCCGTCCCTAGCGAAGCATCGTGGCTTGTCGAGCATGTCATCCCAGGCTGACAGGCATTGTATCCCCTTTGAATAACACCAATACTTAAGCCAATTGTTGAAATTGATCATCTAGTCTTCATATTGTAGCATCATTCTTGATGAGGGTAAGATGCTACTCAAGATCAGGGTCATACCGGCCTGGGCTACATGCTCAGAGAGCTCCTCTATGTCTCTTTTCATGTAGTCCAGGGAGGTACGTCTCAGGTCATTCACACCAGCATGGACAATGACTGAGTCATATTTTTACTTGCCTTGGAGTGACCTGAGTGTTTGTGTTATGTGGCAGATCCTAGCGCCCGACAGGCAGTTCACCGTGACCTTCTCCTTGTTCAGTCTGGTGAGCGGGACGTCAGTGTGCCTGACTATAGAGTCACCTATTACAAGTGTATCAGGTGTGTTGTTTAGCCTTTAGGGCTGTGACTGTTTGGCACACTGGCTTTGTGAGCTATGTGTTGCACGTGTTTTGTTTTGGGGTAGCGGTTTCTTGGGTGTCTGCTTTGGAGGTCTCTGCTGCTTAGGCAGATTTTTATTTAGAGCCTCCGAGTATGTTTGTGTGTGTTTATGTGTTTGGTTTGCTGTCGTGGTAGGTCTATGTGAGACTGGAATTGTAGTGAGTGTGGTTTCCTTCTCCTCCTGACTGGTTACGCCAGTACTGAGTTAAGAGAGCTTAGCCTCCAGTTTGGCTATATGGTTGCATCTCTCACGTGTTGAAATTTGTTGGGAGGAGGAGAGGGTTGTCTGTGTACATGAGGCAGTTGTAACATTGCCTCAAGATTCCCAGATTCACCAGCTGGACCAGGGAGGAGATTGACAACTGACCTTTGGACATGCTAGAATAGTATTGGGAATTCCTTTATAATGAAAAAAGGGCCAATGGAGAACAAGGTACTCAAGGGAAGTTTGTGAGGGTGTACTGCTTTTAATTTTTTAGTGCTGAGTTAGTGAGCAAGTGCCAGGTAACTTAAATGCAATGTGTTACAGGTAAATTAAATGCAAAAATGACAGACAGTAACTTTCTTTCAAGTGAAACAAGGAAATAAGTACAGTAAGCAATGCAGATATAACTAGGGATCCACAGAAGCACTGAAAAGCAGTGTTTTAGGTGGAATTAGCATTTCAGGGAAATAACAAGCAAACAAACAACAAGCATACAAACAAAGCTAGATTCAGCAGGCCTGGATCTAGTCTATGCTACAGCAAACAAGGTGCACCAATTTTAGTAAGAAACAGTTCAAATATGCAGGCACTATAAGCCTTTAACCAGAAATTCCCAGCTCAGAAGGGCAGAGACCAGCCTTTCCTCCCACAAGAGTGCAGACCATGAACCTTCTTAATGTAAAATAACTGGCCTGAAGCCCAAGTGCTTAAACCAGAACTCATGCACTTGTAGAATAACAGACACTGAGCCCTCAATCAGCAGTTCCCAACTTAGAAGGATGTAAGCTACCTGTCCTGCCACCACAGTGCAGGCCACAAACCTTCCTAATGTAAAACAACTATTCTGAAGCCCAAGTGCTTAATCCAAAAGAATTAGAATGATAGCTACACTTTAATCAAGTTACTACCAAGCAGTAATAAATACAATTGAATACTTTAAAGAATGCCTGGATTACTGCTCAAGTTATACAGACAAAGCTAGATTCAGCAGGCCTGGATCTAGTCTATGCTACAGCAAACAAGGTGTACCAATTTCAGTAAGAAGCAGTTCAAATATGCAGGCACTATAAGCCTTTAACCAGAAATTCTCAGCTCAGAAGGACAGAGTCCAGCCTCTCCTCCCACAAGAATGCAGACCACAAACCCTCTTAATGTAAAATAACTGGCCTGAAGCCCAAGTGCTTAAACCAGAATTAATACACTTTTAGAATAACAGACAATGAGCCCTCAATCAGCAGTTCGCAACTTAGAAGGATGTAAGCTACCTGTTCTGCCTCTACAGTGCAGACCACAAACCTTCTTAATGTAAAACAACTGGTCTGAAGCCCAAGTGCTCAAACTAAAAGGTTTAGAATGAGTTACACCAAGCAGTAATAAATACAATCGAGTACGTTTAATCCCATCAGTCTGGCCATTGAGATGAAAACCAATCTCCACTGAAATATACCTCCATTCCATGTCCTCCTGCTGCATCAATGAAAAACTACAAGTCCTCCTAATTAACCCAATCTCTCTGTCAAAAGGAAATACCATTGAAGCAGTTGAGAAATAGAGCCCACAATCATAAATTTGCGTTAACTAGTTTACCAACTCACACCCAGTAATGTTTGCTGTTTCCTCCTCTCTGCATGAATGCTAATGACCTGCAGAAGGTCCTACCTGTGTTAGTCACCTGGCATGCAATGTTCAGTATACCGAAGAGCTCTATGGTTTCCTTAATCTGAACTTTGCCTCTAATCCAAAACCATTCAGTCTTACCCTGAAACCTTTCTAATTTCTCCTCTGAGAGACAAAACAAACAATGACCTGCATCAACTGTCAGACCTCAAAAGCATATGGCCTTGCAATGGGGGCATCCAACTTATTGCACATATCAATGATCACCTTCAGCCCTTCTGAAACCCTCCATACTTCTCACCTGCCAATAGAAAATCATATAGGTAATGATCAGCCCTTTACCTGGCCACCTTTTGCTGCCATATACAGTGAAGAGTGGAGCTGAATTTTTCAAAAGTGGCACACACCACTGAGTACTCCATGGGTATGGCCTTGTCAAAGTAAAATTTCTTATCAAAATCCATGCCAACAGCAGCCATTCATCCTCTCAAACTGGCAAGAAGCAAAATGCTGACTCTATGTCAACATTCACTAGGCATGGGTCCACAAATCCCTTGATCACCTCAACAGCATCATCCAAAGGCACATACTGGATTTGTGTATTATCCTTGCAAATATAATCATTGACTGACTCTCCTTTAGGGAAGGACATATAACGAATCATTTGAAAATCCCTAGGTGACTTTTTGAGAGGTAGACCCGAAACTAGCTAGGTGACTTTTTCAGAACAAGGCCCAAAACTATCAAGGGGAGATCAAACGGTATCAAAATCCTTCCAGCCTGCACTCCTTCTCAGTTAGCCCCTCCAAAATCTCTTCCTTTCCTCAAACAGAATATAATATTTTACAAACTACCCCATCCCCTTTCAACCCTGATTTGATAGCAGCACCCCTTGAAAACTCAGTAATCAATTTTGTAGCAACCTCCGCATCAGGGAAGCCTACTAAAAATCTCTGCAACACATGCACTTTAATGGGTTAATGGGAATGCCAACATACCTCTCTGGCCTCAAAAAGTTGCAATACCTCTTTGCCCTCAAAAACTACCTTGCCCTCTAACCTGCTGCTATCCTATCATCGGGATTTTCCCACCATCACCCATGGCCAGAGAAGCATGCACTTGATTCCCCCTCTTTGCATCAACATTGCCCTGAATAATACCCCCCCCCCACTACAAATGGAACAGGTGTGTAAAAATCTACTCACAGGCCACACACACCTACCTGCATTGAATGCCCATCAAGCACCTACCTTCACAAGCACTCCCCTAGGTATCATCCTACCTTGACCACTCACACTATCTAGCATAGTCTTCATCCAAATATTTGGATGTCTCACCTCCCATTTCAATAATTAATCGACAGCTTTCCCTTGGCAGAAAAACTGGTCATACCATAGCCACATGTTCCCTGAATGCAACCTCTGTACCTCCCAGATTGTTAAAAATATAAGCCATAAGTGGGAGATCCTGCAAACTCTCCTTTCCTAAGCAGTCCACCATGTAATACACAAAACACAAAACCCAATTTTCCCAAATTCTGGCTATAAATCTGTAAGTCCTTCTTCACCCCAATGCTGACAAAGCTGCCAAAAAATCCTTATTTCCAGCCATGTCCACCTCAACCAGTCATTGCACCCCATCAGAGTCAATCAAGTCAAAGACATCCGCACATTCATCTTTCCATATTTTTTTCTTTAACAGAAGTAGGGATATGTAGGGTATTAAACCCCCCACCTCTTCTGCAGCAATAACTGTGTAGCCAACTAGTAACCTGGCTGAGTTCCAGAATCTGGACTTATCTCTTGCTGCGACTGACCCAACTGCTCAGAAGTCGAACCTGGCCTCCCCATGAGCAGACCCATCTCATCATGCAGCACATCCCCACATGACACATTGTCCTGTGCCTGGTCTTCCCACCCAAGCAAATCCTGACCATCAACGTGATCCCCATCAACAAGACCCTGTTGCATTTCACCTATCCTGCCCAAAGCAGAACCCCAACCACCCCTGAGGCAACTGACATGGCATTGGCATTCCCTACAACTGACACATTGTTATTACCTGCAGTTGTGTGTGGATTCAGTTCCTCAGCATCAGTGTTTTCATTCACTGAGTCCACTTATGACTTCCTGGCACACCTCCGTCTGGTGGACAATATCCACCTCACTGGCTGTGAATGCCTCTTGCCACCAGCCACATTGCAAACCTCAGACATGGGCGGTTCTACTGACGCTGCTTCCTTAAACAACTCCCCTGCCTGAGCAAGAAAGGTGAACATTTCGCTTTCAAGTTGTGCTTCATTGCTATCTGAAAGAAAGAACAATGAACCATTAGTTAGAGAAAAAGAGAAACAAATCTTTAATTGCCTAAATTCCCTATCTGTTTGTTTATTGTTTTATTTATAATAATAACACTAGCTAACTGGGATTCACATACTTCACCAACTAAATGTTTCTAACTCTGAGAATGTAACCTCCGGGTGGGTTGCATATCAGAATTCATGAATTCTCTTGACCCAAGTCCTTCCCCTACTTCCAAAGACAAACTCCTTCTGTGCTGACTACCTTCTCATGCTAGACTGGCTGACAGTGAATGAAAAATAAAGGCACCTTAACTGAATAAAGTATTGTGTAGGAGATGCAGAAGTCATACATATAATACTGTAAGGAAATGAAATATCAAATTAACTTTTCCAGAATCCAGCAGGCTTCTGCTCTATAATTTCAAACACATATCTCTCTGGCTACCACATACCTCCCCCTCCATAGCTTCTGCAATGTATTCCTCACTATCTCATCACTCACTGAACTTCATCTTTATCTTATGTTATACTAATTTCTTTCTCTAGCATTATCCAAAGCTTTCTTTTCACTACACAACAATCTCCCTCTCTCTCTCGACCCTCTTTTACACTTGTATCATTTCAACCTGGTCACTCTAATATATTTACCCTCTTACTATGTGAGTGCCTATCTGCAATACTGTTTTTGTATAGATATTTCCTTCAAAGCATGTGTATTATACATTGCAATTACCAAAACTGTCTTTGCATTATTATTAATTTTGCATAAAAGATTCCCTTTAATGTATGCATACTAGAGCACTATTTACAAACCTGTCTTTGTATAATATTTGTAAAACATTCACTATAATGTGTGTGTGTATTACACAGTGCAATTAATTCATTGTTGAACTCTGAATATGTTTCTGTTATATATAACGTCATAAATGTTCTTGCTTTAATAAATATCATAATAAACTTGTATATGTAACCATAAAGCTTTTCTCCATGGGCCTCCACTGAAAAGGGTTTTTTAATCCCCTGTCAGTCTTTTTCAGTAAATAAATGTAAAATAAAAGAAATGCATAAAATCTGAATACATCATGACCCTCAGCAACTATACAATGTACCTGACCAGTAATTCTAGGTAAAATCAGTCAAACATTCTATCTTATTATACTTTCCAAGAAAATCTTTCAGGATCTTAACACTATTTTTTCTTCATTTGTATCTATGCATTCAGATAACCTTCATCCTTATTTTCTAAAACTTTCTTGCCTTTGCTAGGACACTGAGATACCCATGCTAAACCCTCCTCTTAATACTCTTTTGTTCACCTAAAAAGGGTCTCTGACATAAAATAATTTACTTTGCATAAATCAGCTGCATGTATTCGGCATCTTCATGATAGCCTGTCAAAAGACAACAAGTTATCTAAACAACAGAACATTTAGTGGACTACATACACATTGGTTTACGAAGTCCACTGAATGTGTGGGAGAAACAGACAAATGCAGGTTCTATAAAACATAATTGGAAACAGTCACACATCTTGTTTTGGGTGTGATATACTCGGCTCTACTTACTTTCTCAACAACCAGAAGATCAAACCCATTTAAGTGAAAGTGCACTAAATCGAAAGTGAACTTTCTCTAAAGCCAGTTCTCTAAAGCACATTACAGTGGGGATAAGGAAATATATCCTCTTCCCCACTGTAGTGCGATCTTGGAGTTAGTATATTTAAGTAGATGTGTGTGGGGGGCACAGGGGGGCTTGCCCCCTTGCAAAGTTCTGTTTAAAGTAGGGTTGTTTTTTTTTTCCGGTTCAGATAACCGGCTTTTGTAAAAGTGCACTTTTGATGTAGTGCACTTTTGCTTTAATGGGTCTCAATGTTTCTTGTTCGAGTTTGTGAAATTTCGATCAAGAAACATAGACCCATACCCTCATGGCAGAGGAGCTATATACTGAAAGGCATAATAATGTGGCAAGATTATTAAATTGGGGATTGTGCAAACATTACAATACTGATGTAGATGGGAAAAACTGGAAACATGAGCCACAAAGCATTATAGAGAATGATGAAGTTTATATCACATGGGATCATCCATTTCCAACAACTCAGAAAATAGATGTGAGAAAACCAGATATAGCAGTTTATGAAAAGAAAACAAAAGCAACATTGATCACTTAAATTGCTACACCCAGTGAATAGAGTGTCTTACTTACAGAGAGAAACAAAGTTATACAATGCAATGATTTGAAGGCCAAAACAACAGCAATGTGGAAGAAGTATACCCAGACAGTTCCAGTAGTAGTAGGAGTAATGGATCTTATAAAAAAGAATTTACAATCATATTTAGATATGCTACCAATATATGTAACTACATATGAATTACAGAAGTAGTCAATTCTGGACACATCGTGGGTGCTTTCTTGGCTAACATCAATGATTGAAGCAATACTCACATCATGAGCTTTAATCATACCTTGATTTAGGAATGGGGATGGGGTCCATTTTTGTCATGGTATTAGAACCCCAAAAGATTTGGAGAAATTAAACTAGCGTTAAAAATTCATCAGGTAACAGCTACAATTGTACATGGAGTTCGTGAAGACTAGGCCCTTGAATGTTTACCGTTCATTAAATTTATGTATGTCCTATCTCCAACATTAAACAATTATTATATATTCAGATTAACTGTTTTTCTTTAACAGTGGTCCTTTGCTCTTCCTATGTGATATAAACTTCATCATTCTCTATAATGTGTTGTGGCTTATATTTTCATGGAGAAGATGTCTAATAAACTTGCACATTTATATCTCAATCTGCTACCAGCTACTCTAACAAAGTATTCTTGGAAGATTAGAAATTGAAAAGCAGAGTTGTTTCAGTATGCCATAACATTATGAGAGGATATTAATGTTGGTTGTTAATCCAGGATCAGGTGCCACAGCTAAACTGCATCCGCAATTTAGAAATTAAATGAAAAGATATTCTGATATAAAGTGGTGTAGGGTTCTTTCTGGCAGATGTATACTGTCATTTACACCATTAGCAGGAAACATCTGTATTCATCCTAAGAGACACATTACTTTAACCAAGATTTTTTTTATTTACTTTATTAGTGTCTTTTAACTTTAAAGGCCGACCTGTCCAGGCTGATCTTTTCTAAGCTATAACTTGGGCCTTAAGGCAAATGAGACTACCAAAAAACAGTTAAGGCTGACAGTCTCTCCTATATATATATAGACCTGAAAAAAATCCAGGCTATATATATATATATATATATATATATATATATATATATATATATATATATTATGTGAAACAAATGGCAAAACAAGGATATCTAAATTACAATATATGACTACTAGTGCTACCTAGCAATAAAAGAACATTTCTCTGTAACTATACATTATTCTAGTAAATTTCTCAGAATAATACATCCAGAGCAGAACCCCAAATACAAAATGAACTTACCTGGTCATTACAACTGTAAAGACACTTAGCTATAACTTCTTGTGATGGAGTCTACTGCACATGAGTCTAAATGAGGGTCATAATTCCAATGACAATGAATAAAGTATACATTTGGGTAGAATCTCTAGATCTTAAATTCTGTACAGACAAATGCTGCGCAATATATTTTGGTAAGCTCAGGATAATAATGTCTCTGTTCTCAGCAGAAATTAATATGATTTTTTTATTTGTTATCTAATAAAAATTCAGTAGAAAGTACTATAGGCCATTATTATATTAAGAATGCTAAGCAGATCACCTACAGACCCAAAATAGAAAAATGAATATAGCACCAGCCTTATGAAAACAAAGCACTGTACCCATGATATGTTACCAATGGAAAATCTATTCATTTCTCTCTCTCTCTCTCTATTTAATGTAGATGGTACAGATAGCCAAGTGTTGGAATTGTTATGGTGTGTAATATCGAGACAGGTAAGTGGCGTTGGAGGGGTGAGTGTGTGTCCATGTGCATGTGAGTTAGGGTGTTATGGTTAGGATTGGGGATGAGTGAAGGATGAGTGAAGGATAGGTGTTGCATGTTTGTGTGAGAGTTTTTGTATTTTAAGGGTAGAGTCAGGGTTAGGTTAGGGGATACATATAGTATTTGTGTGTGTGTGTGCGTGTGTGTGTGTGTGTGTGTGTGTGTGTGTGTGTGTGTGTGTGTGTGTGTGTGTGTGTGTGTGTGTTTGTAAATACTTCTATATCCGAGTATGTCTAGTGTTGTGGCAGTGTTATGGGAAAGTTTTTATGAAAGTAAGCTGTAGGGTTCAGGTTGAGGGAAAGGGCAGCATTTGGGTTAGGGTTAGCACCCATTACCAAGGTGGTGTGGGGAGGGGGTAGAACCTCTAGGTCTTATATTCACCCCAGAGAAATGCTGTGCAGAATATTTTGAAAAGTCCAGGGTGGTTTTATCTCTGTATCTATCATCTACAATATTAGAATAAGATAAGATGTTCAAGGAACTGGGTGTACTAGTATTGAACAACTTCTCCTTTCAGAAGTATGTTGGTTCATTAAATTGCCATGTGAGGAGACAACTGGGCCTTATAATGAGAAATGTTGCAACTAAAATAGCAATTGTTTGATTACCTTGTAAAAAACATATAGAAGACTTGTTCTTGAGTATAGCAATTGACTCAAGGCTTATACCAAAGAGCAACACAGAAATCTTGAATCAGTTTAAAGATGGTTCAGTACAAAATTACATTAATTTGTGACGTGTTATGAAGACAGATGTAAATTTCTTAATAAATATTCATTATACATGAATACTTAAGGAGAAGTTTAATATTGCTTTTAAAGTATTTCATATTATAATTGTACAAGTAATTTATATTACTGAATTATATGAGGAACTTTATTTATTATTTATTTATTTATTTGCTTTTTGTTTACCGGAAAGGTCCACTGGGCCTGACAGAACCCATTTTCAGTGGAGGCCCGGGGAGAAAAGCTCCACATTACATAAAAATAACAGTTATGATTGCAATAATAAAATTACAGAAATTGAAAAGCAATTACATGAAAAGTATGTACAGATTGTTACTTCGGCTATAACTGAAGCATACAATCTTAAACAATTAGCAGAAAAATGAGTATCTACTTAGGTCATTGGATCTATAAACTGTCTTATAGTAGTACTACCTTACCCAAAAGGCAGTGTTGGCAAAGATGGGAGTCCACATTTTTTATGGGGGCTTGGTACAAGTACACTTCCAGCATGAGGAGAGGTGGTTATAAAGGGAAGTTTTGAAATGGGAGGGATTTTATGTTGTTCTAATAGATAGAGGTAATGTATTCCAGTTCTTGGTTATAGGGAATGAGTAAAGAAACTGGCTGTGTGGAAGATTGGGTTTGTGAATCTGTAAGAGCTTCTGGTCCCCTGATCTAAGTGGCCTGTTTGGGAGGTAATAGTTGAATGTAGATTTCAGAGCAGGGCAGTCTTGGGGTTTGAAGAGGATTTTGCAATCTGTGGTTAACTGTAAGTAGGAGAGGTAGTTTGGTAGCTCTAGCCATTTCAGTGATTTGAGAGCAGTGCAGTAATGGGTGTAGTATTTGGAGTCAGTTGTGAATTTGGCGATTTTATTGTAACATGTCTCTAGTTTGAGTTTAGAGGAGGTTTGGATATTAGTAAGTAGAGAAGCGAGGGTAGTACGTATGTTCTGGCTAGGATAGTTCTTCTGGATGGGCTTAGGAATTGATGATGTCTATAAAGGGTTTGAAGCTAAAAATGTGATTTATGTGTATTTTGTAGTATATGAAGGTCGAATTTCATGTATTCATCGATAGTAACTGAAAGGACCTTAGTGTGGCTAACAATTTCTATTAAAGATTTATCAAGAGAAAAGATGATGAATTCAGCCTTATTTAGTGGAGTTGTTTTCTTAGGGGAGAAATGTATGAGTTGGTATTTTTTTGAGTTTAGGGCTAGGCTGTTGTTATGCATCCAGGATTCAGTGGAAGAGAAGGCATTTTGAGTTAGTGTAAGAAAGTCTGAGATAGAATTGGCAAAACAGATGATAGTAGAGTCATCTGTGTACAGAATGACAGATCTTTGTAATAGTAAGGATTGGAAATTATTTATGAATATGCTAAAGATGATGGGTCCAAGTATGGATCCTTGGTGAACACCGGTGGTCGTGTTGAGAACAGAGAAGATGGAGTTTTGCCATCTAACAGCCTGTTACCTTTCATTTAGATAACTAGAGAACCATTTTAAAGTATAGGGGGAGAAACCGATATTAGAGAGCTGAGTGAGGAGTAAAGGGTGGGAGACAGTGCTGAAGGCTTTGGATAGGTCAAGAAAGAGGACAGAAATAATTTCAACAGTGTCACGGGCTCTATTTACAGTATCCATAAAGGAGAGAAATGCTGTTGTAGTACTATGGCCCTGTCTGAAGCCATGTTGAGATGTTGAGAGTATTTGGTTGTTTTGGAGGTAGTGGAGAAGTTGAGTATTGACACATTTATCTAGGATTTCGGATAATGGAGAAAGAATTGCAATGGAGTGGAAATTAGTGAAATCAACATTGCTGCCACCTTTATGGAGTGGAAAAATGAAGTCCTTTTTCCAGATTTTGGGAATGTAGGACTCAAGGATAGATCTGTTTATAAGAATGCTTATTGGGTACAACATACTTTCTGCAGCTAATTTTAGGTATTCTGAGGGTAGATTATCAGGGGCATTGGAGCTAGGTAAATGTAGATGAGTGGTTAACATTGTGTTCTGGTAAGAGCTGGGTGTTGGAAGGGGAGGGGGAATGACTGGGTGATATAAGTGTGGATGTGTGACAAGTGGAGTGGTTTGTTTAAGAGAATATTGCTGTGATGTCAGCTATGGTGGTGATGAAGAAGGTATTGAAAAGGGAGACTATTTCTTCAGGACATTTTCCAGGGTGGGGGCAGGGGTCTTGTTGATTTCACTAATTTCCACTCCATTGCAATTCTTTCTCCATTATCCGAAATCCTAGATAAATGTGCCTAGGTTTAGTAATGAGGTTATAGAACTCAAGAATTTTTTAGGGTTCTGCTGGTGGTTAGCCTGAAGTTTTAGATAATGTTCTTTTTTGTCTCTGTTGACTAGTTCCTTTACATGGTTGCAAAGTTGTTTGAATTTTAATAGGTATGGGGTGTTTTTGTGCGCCTACAATAACTTCCATACTTTGTCTCTAGCATGCATGAGAAGTCAAGTTCATTTTGATAACCAAGGGACATGATTGTTTTTAATCCGCTGATTGCGTAGTGGTGCAAGGCTAATTAGAGAATTCATGAAGGTGGTGTTAAAGTGCTCAACAGCTTCATCCATTGAGAAGGATTTTAGTAAATACCATTCAGTTGATTTTTAGGATATTGTTAAAGGTGGTAGAGTTGAATGAAGCCACATTCCTAGCTTGTTTATATTGATGCTGACTTTGAAAGGTGTGTAGGATCTGTTAATAAATACAGGGAAATGGTTGCTGAGGGTATTTGGGAGTGTTCCAGATGAGGATATTTTCTTTGTGTTTGTGACTAGAATCTGGTCCAAAATGGATCTGGTATCACTTCCTTTGTATGGTCTGGTTGGAGATTTTATGAGCTGAGTGAAGTTGAAGAGATTAATATTTGAGGAAGGGTGTTCAAACAAATTTATATTCATGTCACTTAGAATGATAATGTCATTTTTAATATTGGAGGATATCCAGGTTAGGATGTTTTCCAATATTGTAATTTTGTTTCTGGGGTGTATATAGAAGGCTACTATACAAAGTGTTTTGCTGTCATTCATATTTAAGAATGTTATAAGTAGTTATGCATTAGAGAACTGCTGTATGGGGTTAGGAAATAGAACTAGATTGTGAGAGTTGGAAAATAGAAGGGTGACACCACCTCCTTTTGTATGGGTCCTGGCTAACATTATTGTTTGAAAGCCTGGAGGGAGGAATTTGGTATCTTTAATATGGAATTTCAGCCAGGTTTCTGTGGTTGAAATAATGTCAGGTTGTTGGTGTGCAACTCATGCATGGACGTCAGAGATTTTGTTATTAATGCTTCAGAGATTTAGGTTTACTATATATAAAGACTTGTGGGAGGTTCTGTTGATGGGTGTAGTGGGAAGGTTGAGTGAAGTGGGTCCTAGATTGGGGTGTGTATCATCACATAAAGCTATGTTGGAGAGCTTAGAGATATAATATGGTTGGCTTAGACTAGGGGTGAATTTGGAGTAACTTGTTTGAAAATATAGAGTAGGCACGAGTAGTAGATTCAACTGTTTTTTAAATGATGAAGGTATAGGTTTTACTTGGTGATGGAAGAGGGGATTTAGTTGATAGAGATTTGGGGAGATATCAGTACAGCAACTGGGTAAAATAGGTAGGGATGTGGATGTAGAAGAGGTAGGAGTTAGAGAAAGAGATAGGTTTTTGAGCAGAGAGGATGAAAAGTGTTATAAGTAGAGTGAAAAGGAGTGGGATGAAGAGTGTAAGTACTGAGTTGGAGGGAATGTTAGTTTGTTTTGGAGAGCTGAAGTGATATCAGAAGTAGGACGTTGTGCAGATGTCAGTTGAGGTTGGCTAACTGGAGACAGTATGATTTATATGGTAGTGAGGAGGTGTAGAGAGATATAAGAAAGCTTAGTAGAGGGAGTGTGGACAGATTGAGAAGTGGAAAGTTTATGAACAGAAAGGTACATGGAAGGAAAAATTATAATGGAGTCTAGTGGGTTATGTTAAAGTAAGGTTAAAGGTGCTGAAAAAGTAGTTTAGCTGAGTATGAGAAGAGGAAAAGATTATGTAGGAGTGGTAAAGTGATGAACGGTGAGGGGCAGTGGCTTGGACTAATTGAGTGATGGGAGGGGTTACAGTTTGGGATTGGATGATGTTAATTAGGGGAGGGGAGTAGGGTAGAAAAGCAGAGTGAGCCCGAGTTTAGTGACAGCATATGGAGCAAGTTAGTGCTTTTTTCATGTGATGCTTTGTGAGGAAAAAAACTATTACCCATTCTGTGTAGAATTACAGGAGACGAGCCTGTGAGCAGGTATTGCGCTGAGAATCACTAGGAAGTGACTGGGTAGAGCTAGGACAAAGGGTAGAGAAAGGAGAAAGGACTGTATGAACAAGCAGACAATACTAACTATAGGACAAAAAGTAGAACGAACAGCTGATATATATGCACTATGAGTTAACAGTACAGTTGTGCATGAAACCTAGTGTCTGGACTTGTGAAACACAGTTAATTGCCTAACTTTTGTGGCAGTATGCACAGGACAATTTACATAAAGACTGTTATATTATGTGATTATTACAATGACAGCCATTCCCTATAAAACATAAAATCAGTTCTCAATGGCAGCAATGCTCTATACAACATAAAAATCAGTTCTCAATGGTTGTAATGGTTGTATGATGCAATCAAAACATCTATATTGTAATTATCCTAGACTTGCGATGCAATAACATTATCACAAAGACATAAAAATGATGTATGTAGTTACTTTGCAGGCTTGCAGTATACATCTTCAACACAGTCTATACCGCACTTATTTGCACACACTACTACCTCTAGGTAATATGAATTCAATAGCAGTGTAAGACATCTTAAGTTGAACAATCAAGCGGTCGTAGCCCTCCTTATTTTGCTAGTAGTTAAACACAGGGCGACCATGTACAATCTATCAACTGGAGGTTTTCAGGTTAGCCTGGATTAACAGACACAAGAAATATAAGTAACTGAACACTTACATGAAGAGCATGCAACCTCCAGAGGACATGCAGTGATTGGAAATTATTTTTCTTTTTAGAAATGGTGGCCACAAACACAGAGGTAAGATATAACTTAACTCTGGATGTACAGAGAGGTGAGCGTGGGATTAATTGCTTAGTCTCTTGAATGGAGCAAATGAGAGAATAGCACATTTTTCAGTGTGCTGTTTTGTGAGAAAAACTATCACCCATTCTATGTAGAATTACAGGAGAAGTGCCTGTGAGCAGGTATTGTGCCGAGAGCAGCTGAAATAAATGAAGCTTATCAACAAAGAACCCTAACATTAGGTTAAAGCCTTGTAAGGGTATGTAGGAGTTAGAGGCAATTTATATCTTTATTGTTAAGAAATAATAACATTATCTACAAAACGTTTAATAACCAGACTGATGCAATCTTTTTCGACATCTAGAGTTCCAACTTTATGGAGCACACTTTCTGTATTTATTAATACTTTTGCCACATTGAGTATACTGATCTTGTCAAGTGGGTGGGAAACTGACCCAGGAATCAATGCTATTTGATAGTCTTTGACCTAAGCACTATATACAAACTTAAGAACTTATCAACTGTGACCACCAAATGAGATAAAAATAGTTATAGAAATATGGGCTGAGACAGAAGGCTGAAGATGATACTACAGAGAGCCATACCTGACTTTGAATTTCTGCTAAGTTAGTAAGGATTACAGAAAAGTCAATAATGCCAGACATTAGTGCTTTGTACTTCTTATTGTTCAGAAAATGCATGTTAATACATGTAAAAACTGTTTTAAGTGAACTATAGTAATATTTAAAAATTGCCCTTGATATTAGACATGTGTCCCCCACATTGCTTTTGGCTATGTCTAGAATTTTTAAGAAGTATGAAGCAAGAAACCATGTCTCTCATCTATGCTGATTTTATAGAATCTCTGATTTTGCTTCATATAATTTGCCTTGTCCACTTCTTGTAGCAATTCTCACATTACGCTGAACTTCACAGAAATAATGAATTAAGGCGCCAGTTCTGGTGAGTTTTGTGAAACAGCAATATCATTCTAATGCAGTCCTTCCACTTCATTATTGATCTTTATTACAAATCAGTTTCAGACTGTCCAGTGTTTAGTATCATTGTGCCAAATGTATATGTTTCTCAGTTCAGCATATGTTTTCCACACAATTTGCTTGACACCAACAAAGAAAATGGCCATGTGATTTGGTGATGCAGCATGTAATGGTTAATGTGACCTTTGCCTCCAATTGCTATCACATTCCAATGGTCAAATCCAAAGTGCTCATGGTCATTCTTTCCAAAGTGCTGTTAATCAGCCTTGCTACATGAACTGCTAAAGCAGAAAATGCTTTCAGCTTCTCATTCTTCAGCACATGGCACTCTACCCTCTACATTTTCCTACTGAATATTGGCATTTACCCTGCTATTTTCTCCCCCACCCACATGCTCTCTTCAATACTCACCTAAGTAGATGATCTGTTGTCTTAAGCTTATAAAAAAACTTAAAATATTTGCTTAACTATTATTTTTCAAAAACTGCTCAGAGACTCAGCTATTTCACCTCTAACTTTGTGCTACTTATTACTCAGAAAAATCTAAGTTCATGCAAAACGTGTTACTCTGTTAACTGTTTTAATGAATTAGAGTAATATTTAACATGTTCCATGATTTTGTTCTTAATTATTTTGGCTACACACAGAAAAGAATTTGAGAGAACACAGTGACAGCTCCCCTACCCCCACATCACAGTAAAAGTAATTTAAAAAATGTATAGCCTGCTGAGGGCTGTGCCTACCGTTACCACTCTCAATGGTTTTAACTAGTGACCTACCGATATTCAAATACAAAATGTATATACCTGCAAAGAAAGAGATGTTCTGCAGCTGTAACATTCTAGGCACATTATATAACTACCTCAGTGGAGTATACCAGAAGAGCCTGATGATCGGTTGGCCTTATCAACTGACTAAACACACACAATGAAGAGTTGCTAGCAATATCAAGTCATATTGTTAAGTGACTAAAGACTGCTTACTCAGTAAGCAGATTGATCAGGTGTTAAACTGTATAAGCAACACAACATGGATTAACTCTCCATGTCTTGTTACTATGATCAGGAAAAAGAAATACTCTCCGTGAGATTCAATAAACTCTGTTTAGACTCTGTGCAAAGCCTACACAGAGTTTACATGTCTGTGTGGTATGAGTGGCGAATGGCAGCTCGCAGCACCGTGCAATACATAGCCATGCCATGTGCCATTTTTAAGCTAGGTTTCGTGGCTGGCAACAGTATTGTTGGCTAGGAAACCATGTAAGCAAACATGGATAGCAATACTGTTTAAATCAGAGAATGTACAGTCCATGGTTTTGTGCAGAATGCCACAATAATCATCAGAACTTCACAGATAGCTTTCAATCTGTTAGTTCAACACATCTGCACAAAGACCAACATAATGCGGGGGCAATTAACCAGAAATAGGGACATATTTGACATAGATGTCTCATAGAAATGTGGTAGAATGAAACTCAAACATACCTCTCAAATCTCTTAGAGGGAGACATCTGGACAAAACCATAAATAATGGGGTGACAAAGGCCCAAAATAGGGACAAATTTTAATATTGCTTTTACAAACTTAGAAAGTTGATAAAATACTAGGCTTTACAGTAGCATGAATATACTGAAGAGATTGAAGTTTGAAACTCGAATGTCTGTCATTGTTTTCTGAGTTCAATATATAATGACATGACATTACTTTGCCAGAAAACCAAAATGTTATGAAGAAAAGTTCAAAAATATGAGACAAAAACTGGGCATTCTACAAAAATCAGGACAACTGAGAGCTATTAACTGAAATTAATGTAATATTGAGTCACATCAGTCCTGCGATCATCCCAGTGATATGGCAAAAAGCCACACATTTGCTAAGGAACACATCGGGACAACCTGGGAATATCTGGACAGTTGAAAAGTATGAATGGAGAGTATATGATCCAAACACAATACAGGACAATGTATCTACAGTGCAGAGTATTGTGATATCCCATTCCTGGCATTCTGTACTCAAGTTGTGTAAATCATCTGTAATGGTACTTGGACTGCCATGTAAAATGAACACTCAGGGGAAGTATATGTCTTGAATAGGGACACACAGATGAATTATAGGAATGAACACATGGAAAGAGGACAGGTGAAACAACCTAATGTATAGCTGATGAGGGCATGTCAATGGAAGATGGTTGTAGCAACAGCACCAATCACACGTCTGTATTGTACACTAGGGACTGTGCAGTGAAAATATGTTTTATGTGACTGTCACACAAGCTAACCTAACAATGGAGATGTGTGAGATAAGTATCCTTACATGTATAAGGCAGAGGATCAGGACATCTATTAGGGATGATATATACAATTGGGATAGGGTGCATATCATGAAGCTGTGCAAACTGATACACCTGAATATGAGTGTAATCTCAACAGAGGTCTCCAACAAGTGGAGCACAGGTAAAGGCTCATGGAAAACATTAAAAGAACCAACCACAATCATGGCCAATATCAGAATAATACAATCAGTAATCCCATGCCTCTTACATAACATATGTGATTTAGAGTGATAAGAGATTAGTCTGCACAAACACACTTGAACAACTATTATGATGCAGCCACACTCTATGATGGTAACCATGCACACTGTCCTGACACTGTAACATCTGTGGAAGGTGGTAGAAGGGACACTGCCATACCTGTATGCAACATTATGAGCAATAAATGCTAGTTGACTAGTGAGGATGGCAGAAATATATATATGTCATTAATCTTGTCAAACACCTACGTATGTAGTGTGTGCATCAGCAGTACAGGAAGCACAAATGCATCTGGTGTAATAACTTGATGGTGTTCCGCACCGTCAGACAGTCATGCATATTCTACAAACAGAATGCCTAGGTATGGCCAATAAGCTGTGAAAGCTCACTGTGACAAAGATGGTACACTTCAGTTGCACATCACTGGAAGATGTGTAGGGAGGTACATGAAGAAGGGTGCATTGTATTCAGTTATGGGTGTGATGTAGGCCAGGAACTATGAGGGTATTATGGCCTCTGATGTAGATGTTCTTCACATATCCAGTTACAGTCAAGGGAGTAGTCAGAACTGTGATAACATGCTAGTGGACATTATACTTGCCATCTACCACAGGACACTGGTTACATACCTATTGGTCTGATTATAGGTCATGATGTTCATAGGTTCATAAGATGATGACAACACAGCCCCAAACAATTCTGGTCCTCCATAAACTCCATCTCCCACCCAGGTAAAGTCAGTACCTCTCCTCCTAACATCCCTCACTCCCCAGAAAATGTTGCTAGCTCATTTAATACACACTTCACACAAACCATACTATCACTAGCTAAACAACACAGCCCCCCTCCCCTCCAACCCACACCTTCAACTAGTAATCTCCCCACTGCCTTCTCTTTTTCTCCTGTACCTACCTCCAACATAAAAAAACTCTTAACTAAACTTAAGCCCACCAAATTACCAGCAGACAACCTCCCAAGTGAATACCTACAAATCGCAGCTGATGCTCTGGCCTACCCAGTATCCATCTTGATTAACCGATCTCTGTCAGAAAGTTACGTTCCCACACTGTGGAAAGTATCACATATAATTCCCCTTCACAAAGGCGGACCCTCCACAGAACTAACCAATTACTGCCCCATAGCTATTCTCTCTCCACTCTCCAAAATACTAGAGAGATGCATACAGTCTCAGGTCACAAACTACCTCTTTACTAACAACCTCCTTTCCAATAATCAGCAGGATTTTTGAACAAACCATAGCCCCACCACTGCCTTAGTCTCCTTTACTAACACTATCCTTCAGCATAAAAACAATGGCTATCTCTCCTCAGCTACTTTCATAGACCTATCTAAAGCATTTGACATGGTCCCACACAAACATCTTATCTCTGTCCTCAATAACCTATCCTTCTCTCAATCAGTCACCAACTGGTTTCAGAGTTACCCGTCTGACTGCCAACAATCCATTGTATGACAGCATGACATATCTCCCCAACTACCTGTCTCCATAGGGGTTCCCCAAGGATCCATTCTTGGACCCCTACTCTTCTCTGTTTTCACCAATAATCTAGCCTCTGCCACCAAACATGGCACACTCATACAATACGCAGATGACTCAACCATCATCTGCTCAGCTCAGTCCCTATCCAAACTGCAAAAGGTCACACAGAAAGCCTTTTCCTCTGTTGAAACTTGGTTATCCAATGCCCAATTAATGCTCAACCCAAACAAAACTAAACTACTCATCTTCCAACCCACCAAACATACTCAAAACAACTCTCACTTTAACATCACAGCAAAAGACAACACCACTATATACCCAAATGAACACACCAAATTGCTAGGAGTGGAAATAGACAATAAACTAAAATTTGACATTCACATATCCATGACCATAAAAAAAGTCCACAAAAAACTGGGAGTGTTATACAGAAATAAGCAACTTCTCAGCAAAGCAGCAACGATTTCAATAGTAAATTCCCACCTTATCTCCACCCTACTTTATGCCTCTCCAATATATACCAACCTAAGGCAATGCGATCTAAACAAGCTAGAGACCTGCTACAACAAAATCGCCAAATTCACCACAGGGGCATCCTACCGTAGTCACCACTGTCTCTCACTTGCTGAACTGGGCTGGCTTGAACTCCCTCACCTCCTTCAATGGTATCAACTCTCACTCGCCCACAAACTAGTAAACCATCCACTAAATATCCATCCCTCCAGAATCTACTACAACCTTATCGCACCACCAGACCACTAAGATCCAGCAACAAAAATCACTTGCAGATCACTAAAGCCAATAACTCTGCTGGTGAAGCACTATTCTCTTGCACCATAGCCAAATTATGGAACTACCTCCCACCCACAATTACCTCCATACCATCATGCACCCACTTCAAAACTTTACTAAAAGCGCATCTAAAAATATGCTGGCTATACCCTTGCAACTCTCACTCTAAAATCACCCACCCCATCCAACCACTACCTTTATTTCCACTCCACTAACTACCTTGATTATAGCAAGCTCAGATGCTCATAAGCCTAGTACTTATTATACAGCAGTAACTTCTTATTGTAACATTTGTTAATATCTGTTATGTACTTCACAGATACAGATTCTAGTTGTCTACTGATGTACTATGTTCTTCATCTGTAAATATGTTGTAAGTAATTGCTATGTTATAATGTTAATCGGTATGTAATTGAATGTAACTACTGTCTGTTTATTTTAACTGTGGAGCTTTTCTCCCTGGGCCTCCACTGAAAATAGACCTACGTCAAGGCAGACACTCCCTGTCAACAAATGTAAATAAATAAATAAATACATAAATAAATAAATGATACTAGGCCCTTATACTCCAAGCCAAGAATTTCACCCATGTTCCTATAAAGTCAGCATCTGTTTTCCCTGCCCAGCAGAGACACAGGTGTGATCCCAGGGGTATATTTTCTGTTTCCCATCCAGTAGTCCAGGTTCCTCTTAAAGAGGGCTAGTGAGGTACTCTGCTTGGCATGGAGAGGAAGTCTATTCCACAGATGGGAGAGTCACTGGGACACAAATCTATCCCACCAACAAGTTCTATTAATGTTACAGACCAGGTTGAGACCTTGCATATGGGTTGCTTGAGTGGAGTTTGACTTACGGATATGCAGCAACTCCATCAAGGCTGAGTCTGAGATGGTCTTGTATTCCAGACACAGCTCACCTCTGAGCAGTCTGTAAAAGACCGAGTAGAGAGACAGGTATTTTAGCCTATCTGTATAGGATAGATGTTTGAGACCCTGGATTTCCCTGGTCAGGAACCTCTGTGGTCTCTCCAACGGCTGCATGTGCTTGGCAAGGTACATGCTGGAGGGGGCATTGTACTTGATAATGGGTCTGATAAGGGAGGAGTACAGGGATGTTATGACCTCCTTGTTCCTGGATGAAATACTCTTAATTATGAGGTGGACCATGTAGAAAGCCTTTCATACAATGAAGGTAACATGGTGGTCAAAAATCAGGTTGCTATCAACCTAGGTGCCCAAGTTCCTCATTACTGATTGCGTGCTTAGTACATTGTTATTAATGTGATAATTAGTGGGGACACCATTTTCCCCAAAGGGGATAATGATGCATTTCTTAGCATTCAGTTTAAGGCACCAGCCATTAGTTTGGTTAAGGCCTTTCTGGAGGATGCTCTCATCACTAGAATAATTTATAACAGTGCCCAGCTTGCAGTCATCTGTAAACTTGGTCAGTTACAGACTACTGGTTTTGGCTTGCACCTCAGAAAAATTTATCCCAAATAGTAGAGGCCCAAAGACTGATCCTTGGGGTATGCTGCTTATTACAGGTCTACTACTAGAGGTGGCTCCCCCTGTTTTGACTGAGTGGGTTCTATCAGTGAGCCAGTTAGCTACCCATCTCATAACATATGGGTTGATGCCTAGCTAGGAGAGTCTATCTATTATGCCCGAGTGGAGAATAGTGTCAAAGGCTTTGGCTAGGTCAAGGTAGGTGGTGTGCACTGTCTTTCCCTAATCTATGGCTTTGATAACTGTTTTGAAGAAGGCAGCCAAGTTTAACAGGCATGATCTCCCTTTGACAAAACCAAACTGTGTTGGATCAAGAATTTGGAGGTTGCCAATGTCCTTGTTTATAAGGTCCATGATAATGCTTCCATGGCCTTGCAGATCAGGGTAGTTAGGCTGATTGGCCTATAATTGCCTGGGTCGGTGGACACTCCACCTTTGTGCAAAGGGTGAGAGTGGCTGTCCTCCATTCTGCTAAGATGAAGGTGGTGCACAGGCTTTTTGTTGAATAGGGTGCCTAGTGGTGCTAAAAGCTCTTGCCTGAGTTCATGTAGGGCATAGCCAGGGATGTTGTCGGGTCCCAGGGATGCTGTATTTTTTGCCTTTGAGAGGGCATTAATAACCTGCTCCCTGGTGATGAGGGGAGGGGGCAGGTGCTGGGGATGTCCTGGTTTACTGATGTGTATGTGGTATTCTTGACAACCAATTCAGAGCAGATTTGGGAGTTACCTTTGAGATTGTGAATGTATGTGAAGAAGGCCTTGTGATTGCCCTTATTCGAAGTGGCAAATTTGGACTCTAAGTTAGCCTTAGAGGATTTCATCAGTGACCTTATTTGCTTGTTCAAACAAAGGAGAGATTGCTTCCAACTTGGCACCTGCTCCTTCTTGGTCCTGGACAGCAATTTTATTTTCTTTTATTATAGAGTCTGTTTATTGCTGCCGTCCAATACAAAGGTTTACTCTTCCTTGAGGAAGATGATTTGGTCCTGTCAGGTATTGCTGAGTCCATGCAGCTATATATGTGCTTATATAGTTTTTTTGGTGTAGACTTGGACATTACTGCTTGATTCAACTAAAGGGATGGTGGCTGTGAAGCTGCTTATACCTGCTTTTATGAGGTTGTAGTCAGCTTTGGAAACGTTTTTTTTGTTCGACCCTGGCAAGGGGAGGGGTTCAGGGGAGATGGTGACTTCAGTGATTGGTTTATGGTCGGACCTTACCAAGGAAGATGACACTATAGGGGTGCTACAGTGGCTACTCATGTTGGTTAGCACAAGGTCAAGAATATTTTCACCTCTTGTGGGGGTGTTGACCAGCTGATCCAGTGCATTGGCATTGATGAAGTTGAGGAATTTCTGGGTCTTCATGTTTGAGCTAGAATATGTCTTCCACACTATGGTTGGGTAGCTAAAGTTGTCCAGGATCAAGGTAGAGGGTTGAATCTTGATGGATTCAAGTAAGTCCAGATAGGTGGAGTGGGCCTCCTGACTCATGGTTGGGGATCTGTATTTAGTTATGATTGGAATAGGTGTTTTGTCAATAATTAACTGCATCTGGAGTGTCTCCCATGTGTCATACTGTTTGACCAGCCTAAAGGTGTGTATGTCTTTGATAAATATTGAAACTCCACCTCCTCTGGCTTTGTAGCCCTTTGTTTGGGGTCTGAAAATATGGCAGGACAAATGATCTGGTAAGACTGGGGTGCTCTGTGCTGCTTTGAACCAGGTTTCAGTGACTGCACAAATGTCAGGATCTTCCAGGGTGAGGAATGCTTGTCATGAGTGCAGTTTCATGTTAAGATTCCTAACCTTTAGCAGCATGACCTTTAAATTTCATTTAGAAACATTTTTCACGTTGGTAATTTTGCCCTCATGACTTTGCCTAAAAACACACATTATACTTGGGTTGTGCATTTGTTTTCCCTGCCCTAACAAATCCCCCCATGTTTTCTTGTCATTGCAGGTGTTGTCATGGGTGTGGCAGCAATTTTTGGTATGTGTTGATACTGTTTGTATTATACTAATATCACAACTGGAGTCAATTATTGCTCACAGTCTGTAGGCCTTCAAGCAGCTGCTTGGACACAGGATGTGTATGTCATCTGTGAAGTTCATCACTTAAATAATGGACAGGAAAGGGCCTAGTTGATATGATGTACAGACCTGATCACTGGAACTGAGACAGAGGTCACTTCACACATTTTAGCACAGTGAGATGCCATGTATGCGATACACTGGTCTACCCACTTGGTGATATAGATGTTTATGGCCACATATGATAGTGCTAATTGAATACCTCAGTGTGGATGTGTATCAGATGCCTTGACTTGGTCAAGTTCCACAAGATGATACTGCTGTCATCATGCATGCCTTCGATTATCTCTTTGAGGACATCTGTCAAATATAACAGACCTGATGTAGCATTAACAATTCACATGGGTCTGTTGCACACAGCTGGAATATTGCTAGTGTCCATTTAGAAGAGGTCCATGATGACAAGTTGGTCTACCTTACAACTGAGGAGAATCAGGATGTCTCTATACATGCATGCACCAGGTGCTGTCCTCCCAATTCAGAAGGATGCATGTTGATGTACACCCTTCTACAAGAAAATAACCTGTGTGGAGGATGTGTTGAAGTGCATATTCAACTGTATCAGGAAGGTGTATGTCCTGAGTCATGCCATAGGTGATTTGTGATGTTGTCACAGCCCAGTGATTCTGTGTGATAGGCCTTGATGAAGTTAAACCAGTGCATACTGTGTATGTCACAGCCCAGTGATTCTATGTGATAGGCCTGGATGAAGGTAAAACAGTGCATACTGCATATTTTGATCTGACCTAGGGTTTTGACACAATCCCCCACACAGCTGTTATTGAAAAACCCTTCCATCTGGGGATTAAGCCTTACATCACTAGGTTGGCAACCAACTTTCTCATTGATAGAACACATACCGTAAATGTTGGTGAATCAACCTGCACCAGTAGAGATGTCACCATTGACAAATCCTGTGGATCTGTGCATGGCCATTCACTGTTTGGACTATATTTCTTGACAGTTCAGGTTAAAGTATGAGGCCTTTGGCTTAACAAGTTTGCTGATTTTTGCATATTGTGTGCAATCATTGAGTCCAAAATGATACCTCGTATCATGCTTTTTGGCCCCAAAACCCGGACCGAACCACAAAAGGAGGGGGAGTTTCCATATTTATCAAGGATATCCACACCTCAAGGTTAGTGGCATTGCATGAAGTATCGGAGACCATCCATGTGCAACTAGCAGTGGGCAAGACTGCTTTTCAGTTTATAGCATCCTACAGACCACCCTCTCAAAGTCAGGAATCCCATTTGGCTTTCCTGAAAACATTGGAGAACATGAAGATCTCTGAACACCATTATATTGGGCGACTTCAACTACCCAAACATTGACTGGGAGCACTACTCAAGCCCCAGCACCTTAGCCCAAAGATTCCTGGAAATTATAAATTCAAATGCTATGGAACAACTAGTCACCACTCACACAAGAGGGGACAACATACTAGACCTGATCATTACCAACATGGGGACTCTATGCTCCACACCAGAAGTATATCCCTCATTGGTAAGATCAGACCATAAATTAATTTCACTGGATGTCCACATCCCGACCCCACCCCCAGCCCAGAAAACCACAGTGAAAAACTTCTCAAAAGTGAACTTCTCACTTCTCAAACCTGAAGTGGAATCCTTCAAGGCCCCAGGGCCAGTGGAAACTACAGCCCAAACTGCAGAATCCTATATAAATGCATTCTACGGACATCTCCAGGAATGCATGGATCATGCTATCCCAAACAAAACCAAGACCCAATCATCCAAAGGCAGGCATCCAGTCTGGTGGACCCCTGCCATAAATAAACTGTACAACAGAAGGAGGAAGCTACTACATGATAGAGCAAAATCTCTAATAGGTAAGGCATCTCTGATCAGTACTAGCAAAAAATTACGATCCCTCATAAAATCCTCCAAGGCCAGCTTCGAGAGAAAAATTGCAGAGGACACCAAAGACAATCATAAGGCTTTTTTCAGTTATGTTAGAAACCTGGGATGCAACTCCCAGACTTGTTCTGAGTGGATTCTAAACGACAAAAAATACACTGATCCCACAGACATTGCCAATATCCTGGCAGACAGGTTCAGTGCAAACTTCTCCACCCATCTCCCACAAAAGAGCAAGTATCTATCCCGGCAGAGGGCTGCCTCCCAAACATCTCAGATGCTCAGGTGAAGGCTGCCCTCTCCAAAGCAAAAACCACTGCTTCCATGGGACCAGATGGCATCCCAGGTTGCGTCCTACATGAATTACAAGAGGAACTAATCCCTCAAATAAAACAGCTATACAGTCTCAGCCTCACTACAGGATATGTGCCCACAGAATGGCGTACAGCAACAGTGGTCCCACTCCACAAAGGTGCAGCCTCTACGGACCCTGGAAACTATCGCCCCATAAGCCTGACTAGCTTAGTCTGCAAGGCTATGGAGAGGATCATCATGGAGCTCATAAACAAAGACATTGGGGACCTACAGACACTAGATCCTACCCAGTTCGCTTTGTCAAGGGCAGATCCTGCCTTTTGAACCTGGTTGACTTCTTTGAAACAGTCACCAAAGCCATAGATGAAGGGAAGGTAGTCCACACAGCCTATCTGGTCCTTGCAAAGGCATTTGACACAATACATCACTCGGGCATCATAGATAAGCTATCCAGCTTAAATATAAACCCCTATGTCACAAGATGGGTCTCAAACTGGCTCAAAGACAGAACCCACAGAGTGAGAGTTGCTGGAGCCATGTCAGACACGAAACCGGTCACAAGTGGCTTCCCACAGGGTTCTGTCCTGGGACCACTCTTGTTCGGTATATACTTTTCCGAGGTACAGGCAAATGTGGGAGGACTATGGCTCACCAAGTTCGCAGACGACTGCAAACTGGGCGCCATAATCAACTCTCCTGCTGACACAAATATCCTTCAAAAAGGTCTCACAGAGACAGATAACTGGTGCCAGTGCCATGGTTTAAAGCTAAATGCCAAAAAATGTATAGTCATACCCTTTGGCAAAAACAATGTGCCCACAAATTACCACATAGGCGGAAACCCATTAAGTACAGAGAAAGTTATTAGGGACCTGGGGACCCAAGTTGCTAGCAATCTCTCCTTTGAAAACCACATTGCCAAAGTGGTTAGAAAGACCTTCTACATAGCCCACCTCATCACGAAGGGTTTCACATCTAGATCAAGAGAGGTAATCGTGCCCTTTATTCATCCCTCATCAGGCCCATCATAGAATACAATGCCCCTTTTGGGATGTACCTTACCCGACACCTGCAGCAATTAGAAAGACCCCAAAAGTATCTCACCAAGAGGATCAAGGGTCTCAAACAGATGCCATATGCTGCTCGGTTAAAAAAACTCCAGCTCTACTCAGTTGCATACCGCCTACTTTGAGGCGATCTATGCCTGACATACAAAGCTATGTCAAATCCAGAATTAATGGACATGCTCCACCTCAGTAAATCTAAATCCCTTAGAGCCACACGCTCGAAGGACTTGAACCTCAGCACAGAAATAAATAGAACTTGCTGGAGGGACAGGTTCATAACCCAGAGGCTTCCTTCGCTCTGGAATAGAATTCCAGTTCATGTGAGGCAGAGCACCTCACTGAATCTCTTCAAGAAGAATCTCGATAAGTGGATGGGGGATCGTAGGTTTGTCCCAGGGATTACTCCCGTGTCACTATTAGGCAGAGGCACAGTAAACTAAACTTTAAAAAGGGCACAGTATACTCAAATCAAGGGGTGGCGTAAGCCATACTGAATCGGGCTAGGCTTATAATTGCCCCAGGGCAGATAGCCTAGTATGAACCTATGAACCTATGAACCTATGATAACATAGAAAAGGAGGAGATACCACAGATGAATGCTTAGTGACAAAGGCACATGATCTACAAATAAATGCAGAAATGTTTTTTTTATGTTGTCTGTCAGAAAAGTGGAATTCCCTGTTAATCACAGCATTGACAACAGTCCTGATTTTCTGAAACCCAGTGATGTAAGCACTAGGAACACATTTAGATAGCAATCTGAACTTTGACCACCAAGTTTCCTCACTTGTATTGAAAGCCTATGTTGTGCACATCATAAGTCACCCCATCATATTCAGATCTTAGGATTGTATGACACAGCTGTACTCAAACCTCATCAAAACACAAATACAGTATAATGCTCTGTTTTGCATGTATCTCACCAGAGACATGCAACAGCTGGAGAGACCACAGACTTTCTCATCAAGAAATCACAGGGCCTGCAAACCATGCCACGAGGTATATGGATAAATGAAAAGCGATGTCACTTTAATATGTCTCACATAGATGAGGTAACATCTGCCTGACCACTAAGCCAGTCTCTGACTCTGACCTGTTGAGAGTACTGCATATTCACTAATCTGATATAGCTGATGACATCAGCAGTGTCTGTTGAGGAGAATATGGTAATGACAGTGTCCCACACGCTGGCATAAAATCCTCTCTCTAATATCAAGCAAGAGTACACACACATGCACACACACATGCACACACACACACACACACACACACACACACACACACACACACACACACACACACACACACACACACACACACACTTGACTGCAGTGAAAATAGAACCCCTACCTATCTAAATACACAGACTACAGAACACAGTACTTTAAGTAAGTGCCACAGCACAAGTCTGATTTTTTTACCAGAGTGCAGGTCATCTTGAAGTAGATGATATCAATAGGCCATGTGGGAGACAAGAGGTTGGGAGACCTGCATGAAATGGACCTGTATACATGTGCAAATATTAAAATACTGTCAATCCATGGCATTGGAGCAGTAACTGTAGGATACACACTTCTGATCTTCTGTATAGACACAGACACACACACCAAGTTGTCTGTAGTGAGAACAAAACCCCTACCTATCAAAGTACACAGACCATTGAGCACAGTATTTTATGCAAGTGCCACAGCACAAATCTGACTTGGAGTGTCTCAGTCAATGCTTTATAGCTGATGACATCAGCAGTGTCTGTCAAGGAGAATGTGGTAATAATAGTGCCCACATGCTGTTGTAAAAGGCTGTCTCTAATGTCAGGAAAAAGTACACACACACACACACACACACACACACACACACACACACACACAGACACACTCATAAACACACACACACACACACACACACACACACACACACACACACACACACACACACACACACACACACACACACACACACACAGTTGACTGCAGTGAGAATAGAACCCCTACCTATCTAAGTACCCAGACTACAGAACACAGTACTTTATGCAAGTGTCATGGCACAAGCCTGACATTTACAAGAGTGCAAGTTAACTTATAGTAGATGACATGAGTAGGCCTTGTGGGAGAGAAGATTTTGGGAGGCATGCATAGGTTCATAAATTCATAGGTTCATAGGAGGCTACTAGACTAATGGCCTTAGGGTGTTTGCAAGCCTAGCTGTTTAAAGACACAACTACCCTTATTGAACATCGTTAGACAGTCATTGATAGCAAAGTGATTTTTTGAGCAGCACAAACTGGCCCTGTACATGAGGGACATAGGTGCCACCCCAGAGTTGACTTTACAATCACCCAACCAGTTTTCAAGTTTGCACTTGGACAGGGTCATTCACATGCAGTGGAAGCCTATGTAGAAGAGTGTCAAACGCTGGGGGATATATCTGTCCCCCCAGTATGTTTTGTTTATGTCGCAGGCTGAGTTGAGAACTATGGAACAAGTTATTCTTGTCTCATTTGATTTGCAGATGTCCAGCATTTCCAGCAGGGTAGGGTCTGAGACTGATTGTAGGCCAGGCATGGATCAACTCTCAGCAGCCTGCATGATACTGAGTACAGTGACAGGTCTTTCAGTCTTTCTGTGTATATCATGTTTCGAGGCCCTGGCTTCTCCCAGTCATAAACCTGTGTTTCCCCAATTGCTGCAGGTGTCTGGTGAGATACAGACAGGGGAGCATTGTACTCAATTAGTGGTCTGATAAGGGTAGAGTACAGCAGAGCTATGACCTCCTGGTCTTGAATGTGATGTCCATATGTATGAGGTGTGCAATGGAGAATGTGTGCCTCACCACTATGGACAAATAGTAATGAAAGTGTAGATTGCTGTCAACATGCATTCACAAGTCTCACAGCACTGTATTTGAGCTAAGAGGGATGCTATGTATATCATAATTAGCAGGGATATTTCGTTGCCAAAGGGGACAATGAGGCATAATTTGCTTTAAGGTTCAGTCTGTGGGTTTGGCACCAATCATGTATCTGTGTCAGCCCTTTCTGTAATATGTTACCATCATTGGGGACTCTATATGAATGTGTACTGTTAATGATCATCTGCAAACTTGGTAAGCCACAAGCCATTTACTATTGCCTGCACTTCAGCAAAGTAGTTTCCAAACATTTGAGGGTGCAGCAGAGATCCTTGTGATATTTCACTGGTAAGTGGCTAGTGCAGAAGGTGCAGTCCCTGACTTTGAGAGTATGTGTTTTGTTGGTGAGCCAGTTGGCTATCCATCTGGTACTGTATGGCTTAATTTTCAGATGGGAGATCTTCACTACATGAGTGGGGATAATATCAAAGGCCTTGCATAACTGAACATAGGTGCTATGTCATGTTATCCCTTATCCAGGTCTTTTGGGTCAGTATTAAAGAAGTCCACAAGGTTCAATAAGTGAGATCTACCCTTGACAAAAGCAAAATAGGTCAGGTCAAGTGTGCTGAAGGTCACTTATGTCCTTGTGGATAAGATCCATGCAGATTCCTTCCCTAATCTTGCAGATGATGCTTTTTAGAATTATGGGTTAATAGTTGTAGTTCTGCATATTACCAAATTTATGTCCATTGTATATCACACAACATTCAGTATTGCTTTCTGTAGTGTAGGTGATATATGTGTGGAAAAAGTACTTAGACACCTACTCATACACCAGGGTTGCAGCGCTTGGGGGTGGCAACACATGGCTGTATTGTAAATATGTGCCATATTGTTAGATAGAGCCTTCAATTTGTAATGCTTCCATATGTAATTTAATGTCATATACAGGAAATGGACAGTAAACAGTAATAATACATAATAATAATTAATAATAATTACTTTTCCATAGCGTAGCAAGCATTGGGTTTGTGTGACACTTTGCAAAGTGCATACACATGCGAGATACACGTTTGCTCATTGCTAAGCAGTGTGCAAACACAAGTTGGTTTTCTAAAGTCTAACAGTTAGCACTGAATGTCTGAAACACACCTGGTGCTTAACTGACACTGTGGCAGCACATCTTAATGCATGGAAGCATTTATTGGGGGGCCCAGATGGTACTAGGTTTCAATCCAGGTGTATCTAATACTTTTAAATACTTTTTAATAAACATTGATAATGGAGTTACATGAATTCTTATGTGTTGCTGTGTGTTGGCATAGTGCAGAGGGGTTAATCAGCATTGCGCAGAGGTAACTGCAACATTTTGCTGTTGCTCACTATTGCTGCATATTGATGTGCAATGTGCAACTCCACAGAAACATGGAGATCAAAAAGTGAAGAGATACATTGTCTTTTCTGCTACTTATGTGTGTTGTGTGATTCTATTTTTTGACCAGATTAAAGTGGTGAAAATGGGGTAGATAGGAAAGTGGTGAAATGGGGAGCAAGCAGGGGGAAGAACAAAGGGAAAGCAGGACAGGAATGTGCAGGAGGGAGGTAGGAAAGAACCATTGTTGTCCATTTCTTTAACATTGTAAATTGAAAATATGTGCATAATAGTAACTGAATTTGGACTGTCACCTCCAGAGATAGATGGGTGACCACAATGCAATCATGTTGTATAGCCAATTGGACTGAATCAAGTCTGTCAAGAAGACACATGTTCAAAAATGGAGAGCTAAGTATGAGACATTTTTTTTGTTAGACAGGTGTCCATTTATTTTTCATTTGAAAGTGAGAGGAATATTGGGAAGGGTAGTAGGTATGTCTGGGTCAGATAAGTTGGGTAGGTGAGGAAACAATTGCATACTGACAAGACAAACAAGATAAGAGAGAGGGATGGTGATGAATACAAAAGTTTGGGGGACACCATTATTGGGGTGAGTGTGGGGGCAACCTGGGCCCATGGCCATCAAGTTGGACACAGAATTGAGTTCTCACCACTGGACTGTCATCACTGACACCTTACTCCTCCTCCTCCTCCTACTGAACATGAGGGAGAGCAGCCTCTCCAACTGGTATAGGTGTGCACCAGTGGTGCAGTGCTCCTCCCTACTTACCATCACTGACAACCCACTGTGGGTGATGAAATCACCACCTCCAACTCTGCTGAGGGTGCATGTAGTGCAGGAACAGCAGAAGTAATGCTGCCAGGTTGGCTCCTAGACATGCTAGTCATCAGTGCTGGAGCCGATGGAGTGGGGGGAGGGTGATGCAATGGGCTTGGCTTACCTTGCTGTGCTGTGGACCATTTAGTGATCTGATCATAAGAATGCCATGGACACATTTTGACATCGCATAATAAAAATAAAAAAATAAAATAAAAATACAATAAAATACAAATAAATTATTTTTAAAAATAAAATAAAACAAAAACAAAATAAAAATATTTTAAACAATAAAATGAAATAAAAATAAAATAAAAACTATTTTTAAAAAATAAAAGAAAATAAAAATAAAGAAAATAAAAAAATAAATAGAGAGAAGGGTTGGGGGTTAGAGAAAGAAAGAGATAAAATTAGTACCATCATATGTGGCATAAAATGCATTAATACAATTATACAACTCTATTACATTAAGTTTTACATTCAAGTATACCTCTTAACAGATACATACTTTACTACAACTAATCCTTGAAATGTGCATATATTGCACATATGTGTGTTCCAGTTATATAGATTGCAGCTTACAGTAGGATATTTGTGCCAGTGGTATAGAACTTTTAATTTAATATACATATTATTGAAGAAATAACACTATTGTGTAGTTGTGAATTGCAGTATTTAAACCCACAACCTGTGACCAAAGTGTAATATTGGACTCTTATAACTGGTTTGTGCTATAGACTAATGCATGCATACTTGATTTTGCAGTTGGGATAGTCATGCCCAATGTGATACAACTCTATAAAATACCAAAAAAGCTATCTTTAACTTTTAATGCTACAATAACACTTTTACTGTGCTGCATACATACCACTTGCTTCCCTCAGTCTCTCCAGTCAAGTTTCATATGCCCAGACATTGAACTCCCTATCTCTGGCAAATGGGGAAAGAACAGAAAAGAACAGAAGAGCATTATGCGTACCAATCTTGCCCATATTAAGCATTCTAAGTCTTACAGGTACTCTCTTTAGTTGATACTTACACAGCTGTGGGATGTCCGCAGTCCTAAATTCCTCTAACTAACTGCCAAGAGTACCTCTCTTCCTCCTCTGTAGGTCATTAAAATTATACCTACATTGCTTTCCAGTGCACGTGATACCAGTGGCACTGGATGCAGGCTGAGCTAAACTATTCCAATCCACAGACTTGTACTGGGAGACAGATTACTCTCCCTGCAGAAGCCTGTGGCAGTGTTGCTTTACTAGGAGCCCAATAAATGTCCAATATTCCTGGACACCCCACCTTTGTGCCCTAAATCTGGTACCTTCCCCAACTAATGCCAGCCATGTCTACCAGCAGACCAAGATCAATGGAGACTGATGTTTTCCCACTAATTCTGAGACTGATATTTTCCTGACAATTCTACTTATTGCATTTACTGAAGTGCAGATACCCAAGCAATGCATTTGAGTAACGATAAGCAGATAGCAGCAGTGCCAAGCAGTGAGGAATGAAATACTTGTAATTGGAAGGTTAATCTGTTAACACAATAACAGTGTCTCATCCCTCATACATATAATTAATATCAGCTCCATTATCTAAAGTGTTATAAGTGAAAATGAATACAATGGGATGTGGAACAACAGCAAAAGTGTATGGAATATCCTGTATTAGAACCCAGGACTATGTGTATGGCAGTCCTACTCTTATACCTGTTGCCATGAAAATGTTGAAATAACAGCTGTTCATGTTTCAGTTCATTGATATCAACTGCAATGTCACAACAGTAAAACAAAAGGCTGCATAACCTATACTAAAACCCAGGACCATCTGTACTCCAGCCCTACACTTACACCTGCTGCCACAGGACTAGTTAGTTGACATTTCATAATTTAATAATCATTTTTAAGGTCTCTCTGTTAACCACCACACAATGCCACTTAGCAGGTTTGCAAGATGTCTAATAGAATGAATTGAATGGATCCTATTTCAATTTTTGGCCATCTAGGTCCTGTCTACTTCCTGTGTAGTCCAGATGTCCAGTTTGCTCACTGCAGCGCTTTACACAAATGAGATAAGCACAGCCAAGCCTGCAATTCCTTTCCTCCATTCCTGTGATTACACTAAGCACTGCATCATGCAAACACTGGCCAAAATAAATAAATAAATAAATAATGACAAAAATTAAAGAGGAAAACAGAAAACAAGGGAAAATTAGCTGACATGAGGAAAATCAGTGCATGATATACACATCACAACATGTTACTACACTCGAGGTATTTATGCAGAGTTTGAGATTTGATCTCTCACTCCACTGAACCTTAAGAATACAGTAAGGGTGCCTTATCCCTCTTTGCCACACTAGCAGCTTTATATCAAGGAACTGAAATCATGCTGCATACAACCAACTGCAATATCATCTACAGTAATATGACACCATGCAACTATTATTTGCAGATTTATTATTTTTGGATGTAGTGCACTAAGTGATCGCACAACCAGCTCTAATTACTGCTTGCAAATATGCAGCTCTGTGTTACCGCTCTGTGTTTGTGGTCATTTCTCTTATCTAACCAGTAATCTGAGACATACAGTCTGTAAGCCATTCTATATCACTGGCCTTAAAATGTGTGAGGATATTACATGGTAATAATATCATATTCCGTTGCCAACAAATAAAAGGGAGGTTGGATGTTCATTAACAGAACCTGTGAATTGTGCGCTGCTTACTTACATTTCCATCCTCGACAAAAATACATCTAACACTTTGTAAGACTAACCTGATGGATCTAGTCTAGGATCCACTATCACCGAACACACTTTAATGAAAGCGCTTTCACCGAAAAAGCACTTTCGTTAAAGTGTGTTCAAAAATAAAAAAGAAAAACATTACATTTACGTTTTAGCAGGAAGGCAAGCCCCTCTGCACCCCCGATGTGGGGGGCTGTGCCCCCCACACCCCCTACTTTTAAATTCTCACTCTGAGGTTGCACTACAGTGGGGAAAAAGGAATTTTCCCTTATCCCCACTGTAGTGCGATCTCCGCAACAGGCATACTTATGCAAAAGTGCTTCTTCAGTGAAAAGATCTTTCGTGCAAGTATGCCTGGCCATTTCACATTCGGTGAAATGGCCACTCGAGCAATAGTCCTGGACCCAACCTAATACACCCACTGGATGTAGGGCATTCTGCATTGCTGTTGTGTTTTTCTTCTCCCAACCAGTAATCATTCACAGTTGCAATCCATTATAAACAAATATTGAGTGAGTGCCTGCACTATGTTTACATCTAATACACATAGCCAAGGATTTGGGATTCAGTAATTGTAATGAGTTCACACATCATATACATATTCAACTTTCTGACAACCCTAAATCTACACCTGAAGGCAACCATGTAGCTAGGGAAATTGAAGCTGAGCAGACTTGTTTATGTGGTGAACAAAGAAGAGAGGCTATTACTTTGGGATATATCTACACAGAGGATTACTGATTTTGAGAAGTTATGCCTGCATTTTGTCAGCTACATACTGTGTATGCTGATGTGTAATTATGAATACTCTGTTCAGTTTTTTTTTATAGATATAGATATATATATATATATATATATATATATATATATATATATATATATATATATATATATGGGATCCGTACAGATCCCCGAATGCACTTTCCACCGAATGATTATTGGTGGGGCATATTTACGCGAAAGTGCTTTTCACCGAAAAAGCACTTTCTCGTACGTATGCCTGTTCCAGAGATCGTACTACGGTGCAGGTAAGGGAGAATTTCCTTTTCCCCACTGTAGTGTGATCTTGGAGTGAGAATATTTAAGTAGGGGGGAGTGGGAGCACAGCCCCCCACATGGGGGGTGCAGGGGGGGCTTCCCCCCCCTGCATAAACGTAGATTTTTTTTAACAAGAACACTTTTCGGTGAAAAGAGCTTTCGTTAAAGTGTGTTCAGTGATAATGGATTTGGGCTTTTGCACTTTTGTGAAAAAGTCCTAGATCTATATATATATATATATATATATATATATATATATATATATATATATATGTATATTGCTTAGCCTAGGCTTTTACACTTTTGTCTGTATACATTACTTAGAAGTATACTGATGGCATGGGCAAGTTTGTCAGGGCATTTCACAGGTATTCATGACTGGCAATACCTTCACATGGAATAATCTGTTTTAAATCTGTAGACATGTTTCAGGGACAGATCATTTGATAGCAGTTTTAGCATTTCAGTGATGCTTTGTGAACCATACTTGTTATTTGTCTGTTCTTTTGGGGCTGAGGAGCAAAGTTGCATTTCTGTCATGGCAGAAACAAGGATATGTTGCTATTGTTACTTTCCTTTTTTGCATCCAGCCTACACATCTAAGTCAAATATGTCTTTGCTGTCACATGTTAAGATCATTTCAATACAAATCTCCCACATTTTTTCTTGCTTACCATACCAAGTAACAACTTGCAAGGATATGCCACTCATTCATATTATTACACAATACACTACAAGTTCAAGACTTACCTTGTAAATGCAGCAATTTCCACAGTTTTAGTTCAGGGATGACTCTGTCTGATGCAAGCAGTATACTGCCAATACATGTGGAGGTAAAGGTTGTGAGCTTGCATGGCATCAATGTTGCTATGTGTATGTGCATAGGAGGAAGGTTTTAGGCCCCTATGTGGCAAGTGAGTGTGCTATGCATTGTCTCTTAGCAAGGGCATATTGAGCACACGTACATCTGCCTACACCCACAGTGGCTGATGGTTCTCCCTCTGACTCCTCATCTGTTTGTGGTTATGATGACCTTGGCATTGGTGCTGGGATGTGTGCTCCTTCCCCTTACTGATCCTGCTGAAACATTTTTCTCAGGATGGCATATACTGTGGATATTTCAGTACATGTCTATGGATTATACTGCAGGGTTCCCCTAGATGTATCTAGGCACTGGCACCATGACTTCAGCAGCCCAAACACATACTTTATGATATTTCTGGTCTGAGTATGTGCCTCATTATGTGGGGATGTGTGTGTGTGTGTGTGTGTGTGTGTGTGTGTGTGTGTGTGTGTGTGTGTGTGTGTGTGTGTGTGTGTGTGTGTGTGTGTGTGTGTGTGTGTGTGTGTGTGTGTGTGTGTGTGTGTGTGTGTGTGTGTGTGTGTGTGTGTGTTTGTGTGTATTTCTGATAGTTGTCATCATCCATGGTTCCAGTGCATAACCTGTATATGACCCTGTGGGTTACCCCCCCCCTCCATGCGAACATCCAGTACAGTTGGGAGTTGTGCTAGATATGTGAGTCATGGTTACTGCCAGGGTTGCCAGCACACATGTTTAAGATGATTCCCTTGGCATTGCATATGACTTGGCAGTTAGAGTGGTAGCCATTTCTGTTTATGTAGAGTCTGCCCTTGACCCTGAGTGTTGCCCTCATTTCTATATGTATGTATGTATGTATGTAATCAATGGTACCCAGTACTTCAGGGTAGTGTGCTACACAGTAGAACTTCTGCATATTTGTGGCCCTCTCCTCCAGTGTACAGGGCAAATTTATATGGTCACTGGCATGTGTGAGCAGACCATTCAGGGATTCATGGAGAATTCTGAATGCTGATACCTGTGACACCCCCAGTACGTCCCCTGTTGGTCTCTGAAAGATAACTGTAGCTAAGGGTCTAAATGCTACACATACCTTTGTCACCAGTAGGATGGGTTCCCCTTGGTTGTCCCTGGCTCTGAGTTGAGGATGACAGAGGTTGCAGAGTTCCTGTAGTGTGTCCCTATCCACCCTGTAGCTCTCTACAATTTCCACATAATGTAGGTTATGAAAAGATAAACAGGGCCTGAAAACTCTTCTCCATCTTGACCTAGGTCTAGTGACAGCAGCAGTAGCAGCATAGCCTTCAACCTGTTGCATGTACAAAAGAATTAAAACAGCAGCCCCTAACATTCTTTCCTTGTAGACTCCTTTCTGTGGCTACATTCTAATAAGTTTTGGAATTTGCAGGAGAAACCAGTACAGATCTTACGGTTGTTGTATAGTTTGCTGAATAGCTCCACCATGTTGGATTGGTTGATTAGCATACAATTCTTCTGCTTATGCTGTAATTAGCATGCCACAGTGTTTGCCTTGTTTACGTAGTGGTGCATGCCTCTACACAGTGCTTACTGAAGCTAAAATTCTGTGCTACTGTGCAGGGTTTATAGAATTTAGCTTTTTGTTTAAATCATTTCACTTTTTCACTGACACACTCACGGGGGCGCAGTGCTCCCTAGTGTGATACTGTCTATGGACCCAAAAGATAAAATCTGCCATAATACTTTTTTTCCTTGGATTATATCTCCTACCAAATTTTAATAAATAAACAGTGGCCAGTCTCACTGCAGTTCCCTAAAATAAAGAATTGTATCAATACAAAAAATGTGTGCTATGCCTTTTTTGAAGTTGAATTACATATTTTTTTATATATGGTATGTCATGTGATGTTCAAGAAATTATGAAATTGGTTTAATTTTTATTTCAGCATAAAACCCTTTATAGTTTGAAACATCTGTACCACCTATTTCTAAATATAGAAAATCTTCATTTAGCATACATATTTTCTGCAGTTCAGAAACAGATTATTTTATGCTTTCTACAGTGTGTGAAGCTAAATATTTAATTTATATTACATGAAGCATGACTACTAAAAAAACATATCACTATAAACACATTAGTAGGACAAATAGGTCTAACCATAGCTAACAAAAAAAAAACACTGCTATTGTTTTAATTATTTGAAAGAGCAATATCATTCCAATGCGGTCCTACCTCATAATTGATATGTATCATTGTGCCCAATGTCTATTTTTTTGCAATTCAGCAGAGGTTTTTCACTCAATTTACTTGACAACAACAAAGAAAATAACCACATAATTTTATAATGCAAAGGAAATTTGTCAATGAAAAATTAATGTACGCTATACCTTCTTTGAAACTGAATTAAATATTTTTCTTATATATGGTATGTCGTGCCATTCAAGAAATTATGAAATGGGTTTCATTTTTATTTCAGCATAAAACCCTTTATTGTACTAAAATATTTGTACCGCCTTTTTCTAAATATAGAAAATATTCATTTAGTATAGAACTTTTCCACAGTCCAGAAGTATTTTTTTATGATTTCCACAGTGTGTAAAGCTAAATATTTTATTTATAATATAAATATGAAGCATGACTGAAAAAAAATAGACCAGTGAAAGCACAGTAGTAGGACAAACAGTCCTAGCCATAACTGACAGAAATAACTGCTATTGTTTTAATTATATAGAATCAGTGTAATAATAAGCAGTCAAAGTGTTCACAAAGAGCAAAGAAAAATTGGGAATGATTACATAAGCAAATCCGAATTCAACAAGATGTTTTAAAATTTATGTATCAGATTGATTTAGTTTGTTAACAGAAATTCTGTTTAATACTGAAGAGAGGTGCCAGCAAACTATGGCAGACTGTTTAATAGCTAAAATATCATGTCAAACATAAAAATAGAGACAAAAAAACAGACCGGTTTCGGCTATGTCAACATAGCCTCCATCAGTGTTATACAAATATTAACTCCATTTGCTCCATTTTATAGTAGACATGTAGATAACCTGGACATTCATTGGTCATTCACAGGTGCTCATTAAAACCTAGTGGGAATAACCCACCTAATTTGATGATCCATCTCTTTTTTTAGTATTTAACATGGTATGCCATCCAGCTTTATTCATCCTATTGGCCATAAATTTGTCAATCACAATAAATCTGAAAGAAGCATTCTTGTTTATCATTGTATGTTTGTAAAGAGCATTGCTGGTCTTTTTAGTTCTGATATCACTGAGGTGTTCTGATATGCGTAGCCTTAAAGGCCTAGAAGTTTGGCCTACATAAAAAGCAGAACAGGTACATGTTGTGAGGTAGATGACCCAGTCTGTGCCACAATTTTCAAAGAATTCAATGTCATATACATTCCCAATATTGTTACTGGTGAATTCTTTAGATTTGGTGACACTCCTGCAATGGGTACAGTGACCACAAGAAACACAGCCCACAAGTAAATCACCAGTCAAGGTTTTTTGAGTGGAATCAGATTTGGTCCTACAACTGTGTTTATAATGACTAAGCTGTGAACCTAAATTTCGACCTCTCCGAAATGAGAAGAAACATCTGTCTTGTAAAAATGTTGAGAAATTGATATCCACTAGAAGTTTGTTCCAGTGCCTTTGGACACTATTTAATAGCAGGTCAGTGTTTCTCCCATATGTAGTTACTAAACGAATCAATGATTGACTCCCTGGTTTCTTCTCTTTGTACCTCAAAAGGTCCTTCCTGTTGACTGTAGATACCCAATTGCTAGCACTAAGGATATTGCCCATTTTGTAACCCCTGTCTCTGAATCTTGTAGTTAGATCATTCTTAAAGTGTTCATAGGTATTCAGATGTAAACATATATGGCTCATCCCTAGGAATTGGGATTTCAGAATGTTCCTGCAAATATGTGGTGGGGGAAAACTGGAGGCATGGAGAAGTGTTATATTGTGGATATTTTTGATAGACCTCTGTTTCTAAAGTGTGGTCAGCATTCCTAATGATCAGGACATCCAAATAGGTGATTTGTTGGGAACTGCAATTAGTTGTGAATTGCATAATCCATTTATTATCATTAAAGTACCCCACAAACACCATTAAATATTCCTTATCAGATCTCCATACCATGAAGCAGTCATCAAGAAACCATCTCCAAATATCAATTTCGTCTAGATAGATGTTATGTGTGTTAATGTAAATCAAGAACTCCTGCACATATGCCATAAACAGTCAGCATAAATGGGGGCAAAAGATGCCTCCCATTGCTGTGCCCTGGACTTGCCAATAGCATTTATCCTGGTAAAAGAAAGTGTTTTTGATCAGCACATGTTCTGCAAGGCAAATCAGGAAAGTATTAAAGCCTGAAGGATAGAGTTCCAACTTAAATAGCTAGTATTCAAGTGCCTCTAATCCCGCCCGGTGTGGAATGTTGGAATATAGTGCCGAGACATGCAGAGTGCATAACAGCCAGGTTCCAGTTGCATATCTGAAACAATTTGAAGAAATTGTGTGGTGCCTTGAATTTTTGAATGGACCCATCTGAGTAGGGGCTGTAGATGTTGCGTGAGGAATTGTGAAAGGTGCTTTGTAATTGAGCCCCTACCTGAAACAATGGGCCTGCCTGGTGGATTGTTGAGATCCTTATGTATTTTAGGGAGGAAGTAAATATATTGACTCATAGGATCTGATACTGTCAGGTGGTATAAAGCAGTGTCTGAAATGATACCCACCTCTTTAGCTGACCACAAAAACTGATCAATTTGTTTCTTAAATCTAAAGGTAGGATCTAACGGCATGCAGGTATAATAATGCCCATCGCTAAGTTGTCTGTTTTCTTCTGCATTATATTTTATCCAATTCATCATGACCATAGCCCCACCCTTATCAGCAGGTAGAATAACCAATTCCTTATTGTTTTCCAATTCTTGTAAAGCCTGAATTTTGATCTTTGGGAGGTTATTAGCTTTACATTGGAATTCCCTTGAATGAAAATGTAAATCCTTTAGAATAGATGTTTGGAACATTTGTACATTAGGATGCAAATGGGGTGTAAAATTTGATTTGTGATATTTAAAGCCCCCCTCATGTTCAGAGTTGTCAGATAATTGAAAAAATAACCTTAGATTAAGCAGTCTACAAAAGGATATAATATCCCATATATATATATATATATATATATATATATATATATATATATATATATATATACACAAACACATACATATATAGAAATATGCAAATATGGGGTCTACAAATGTTAATCAAAACATCAGCAGACTGACCATCAAAACATAGACAAACCCATCTAAAAAGAGAGAAATAGAACTTCCTGACCATGCTCTAAGACATACACTCTGATAATGCAAATAAAAAACAATGGCTTTGTGGCTGAGCCAAGCCCTCCAGCACCCATCACACACCTGCTGCTTAAATATACCATCTCCAAGATTGTATAATACTTGGATAAGGACATATTAAATATACTATTTCCAAGATTGCACAATTCTGGGAAAAGGGCATATTTCCCAACCCTAGAATTATAATAATCCAACACAAAATTTAACAACTTTCCTATTGACCAAATTCAACAGTCAGAAATTTTGTCGACTTAACTGTATATCTATCTATTTATCTGTCTGTCTATCTATCTATCTACATATCTATCCATATATCGAAAGATATATATATATACATATATATATATATATATATATATATATATATATATATATATATATATATATATATATATATATATATATATATATATATATATATATATAGAGAGAAAGAGAGAGACAGATGATATATCTATATCTAATATCTACATCTATATCTATATCTATATAGATAGCTGTTTGATTTATATTTATATGGAATGAACACACATTAAAACGATACTTTAAGTACTACAAGAGTATAGGAAGTATGACATGAAGACGTCATCATAACTAGAAACAATTGGGTACTTAACATTCTACAAAAATTGCTATTTAATAAATGACATGCTTTATTTTGTGATGTCATCTAGACATTTTCCCTTTCCTACATATTTCTGTGATTTGAAACAAATGTGCAACATTGGCATTCTGCAGTGCATATTCCTTGACAATGTAACAATGAATCATAACATTTAACAAAATAATTTGTGTCCAAATAGTGAAAATAAGTTTATTTTGTCAGAAATGTCATGTATTTTATTTACGTTATAGCCCAGCAGTCGATTTGATGATTGTAAAAGACAGACAAAATGAAAATGCATTGCTTATCTGCAGATACTTCTGTTTAAGTTCAGTAAAGTCAGAAGCCCATAGCATTTCATTAACTGACAACGACTATTATGATGGTCTGAAAACTATATTTCTTTTTTTTTCTTAAAGGAATACTTCATCAACTGCTGTAGGCCTATGTATTCACTTACTGTAATAGTTGCTTTTAAATGTATATTTTATGAAAAAAAGAAAGCATTAAGCAGCAAATGCACATTTTTACTTTTAGCATTTTAATAACAGCTTTGAATATTCAAGGCCATATCATTACTGTGGTATCACCATTCTTCAGTAGTCCCTGACATGTTTGCATGCAAAATGAGAGAGCACACACTTTTACTCTGAGTTGGGAATGAAATAAATGCTTTGTATGAACATGCAAGCAAAGGTCATATAGGAAGATATAAATTTCAATAGATTGCCACATAACAGCTTCTTTCACATATGCCAATATGCCTTAGTCAAGGAATGTATTGCTTGTAATATAGCCCCACTATTATAATAACTATATTTCAGATCATTCATTAGCAAACAATAAATCTACCTTTTTCAAAGTATCTAGCATTTGGCAAATGCAGCTAATAATTTGGTTTATTGTAAATGAGTCTGGATAGCCTATTTCTTGATGTGATTCTACTAAACAGCCCAAACATTTTTATAATTGTTTTTAAAAAGTACTAAAATAGGCAGTCTGAGCTGGTTTATGTTTATTATGAATTATTTATTTAACTGAATACAGATACTTTTTTGCATAAAATAAAGTGATTTTATAGAATAGAGCTGTGCTGATCTGTGAGAAACAGAATTACTGGTGACAAGAGACCCTACACGTACGGCAACTGCACGGCCCCAAAAAGCAATAATCCAACTCTGAAGAGAGGAGCCAGCAAACTATGGCAAACTATTTAATAACTAAAATATCATGTCAAACATAGAAATAGAGACAAAAAAACAGACCAGTTTCTGCTATAAGGTCAACATACACAAATATATATATATATATATATATATATATATATATATATATATATATATATATATATATATATATATATATGGGTCGGCCTTACTTACCCGAAAAACCACATCACAGATATTCACTTTACCGACAAATACACCGACAAAGCAGAAGACTGACATCCGTAACACCAACATTCCAACCAGAGGTAAGTAACCGCTTGGCCATGCTGTTGAGCTTTGCCCCTTACCCAGTGGTAGTGCAATTTCAGAGTTGGTAGATTTAGTTAGGGGGTGGGGGGCAAAGCACCCTACATAGGGGGATGTGGGGGTGAAGCCCCCTACATGGGTGGGTTTAGTTTTGTTTTTTTATTGTTTTTTTTTTCAAGATGGCCAAGCAGTTACTTACCTCGTGTGGGAATATCAGTATTACGGATGTCGGTCTTCTGGTATGTCAGTGTATTCATCTCAGTGAAGTGAATGTCAGCAATGTGTGAGAAGTAGATCCATATATATATATATATATATATATATATATATATATATATATATATATATATATTTTTTTTTTTTTTTTTTACATAATATTCTTTGTTGTCTAGGATAGACTGACTAGGCTAGAAGCCTCTTTTCAGGGGAGACCCAAGGTGATGTTTATACCATTAGGGGAAATTTGGCTAGGGCATTGGGGAATTTCCCCTACTCTGACATAACACTCAAGCTGCATGTGGCTTTTGAGTGTGGTATATCCATTCCATTCCTGGCACAATGGCAGCTAGGAAAATGTTGCACTAAGATGGTGACTGATGAAAATGGGGTTGAGGCGATTGATGACTCTGTAGTGATCTTTTCAGTTTCAGAAGGAGAAAAAGCTACTTGAGATGAAGGAGAAGGAGATCGGATGAAAGATTCTGGAGACAATCGCTTGAATGGTCAAAAGACAAGGAAGAAAATATAATTACAACCCTCTAGTTAGGTGGCTGTATTCATTGCATGTGTGCTCTACTGTCACCGAAGTCAAGTGTAAAACTTGTAATAGTTCTACAATTCAAAAGGAATGTCCTCTTAAATGTTTTTCTCAACTAATAGCATGTTTCAATGTTGTCTCCAAGCCAATTTCAGTCAGATAATGCTCACATCTTCTTCCTCTCCAGGAACAAAAGATATATGGCTGAGGTAGTCCACTTTATTAGCAGATGGTGTGTATAGCTTTCACAGAGAATTATTAGCAATACCAATATAGTATTAAGCAAAATTGTTTGTTCCTAAATAAATTTGTCTTGATATTTGCAATAGGGCTGTAGTCATTGCACATCTTTTCTAATTTGCTGCAGTCAATTGCTACATTATTTGCAGACATCCCCTGCAGTCACAGCTATTGGGTTCTACCTCCATGTCTGCCAACTAAGGCATGATGCCTGTCTAGTTTACTTAATGTACACAAACATGCCTTTCAACTGCCTAATCAGTCAGTTCCATGGTTACCACGTAAATGATTATCTGAAATGCTACATATTTTCAAATCCATTTACATAACACCTTGGTAGTTATGTAAGTCCACATTATGTGAAACTGTTCTGTGTAGTTATGTACCCTTATTTGTTATTGCTTGGCCTATACTGTCCCATGCTAACAGTTTGAGGGGTATGTGTGTGCTATGTCAGCTATGAAGAATTGTAGTCACTGTACTCACAACTGACACTGCACACCTGTAGAAGTTATTAGTTGCACCCCTGTGTAGTAATATTACCTGCAAGGTAACTAACGGTATGTTTTCTCTCTCTCCCCACCCTGTATCTTCTTTAATTTATTATTGTTATTTATTATATGGAGCTTTTCTCCCTGGGCCTCCACTGAAAATGGGCATATACCCAGTCAGACTTTCCTGGTCAACAAATGTAAAATAAATAAAATAAATAAATAATATTGACATATTTTGTTACACTAACTGTTTTACTGACCTTAAGGTTTAATTCATACTGGTTTGCTGTTAACATACTTACTGTTATGTTACTTAATGTTGTGTTACACATAATATACCTTAATATGTATTTGGAGTAATAAATATTATGTTCCATTCTGTTATTACTAACATTGGTTTGGTTAATACTAACTTTAACTTACTCTTATAACTACTTTACTACAGAGCATCAAGTTTAGCCAGAGTCTAAAGTCATCTACAAATTCTGTCAAATTGCATAGTTGTTGCCATACAAGAAATGGCTAGCTAAGGTTCTTTCCTGCACCCTTCCTGCACACACCTTCCTGCTTTTCACTATGTTTTTCCCCTGCTTGCACCCCATTCCACCAATTTTCTATCTACCCAGTTTCCTTTTCTTTGTATATTTTTAGTGCAACTCTGCATGCCATGCCACTCTGCGCAGCTTCGCTAAGCTCAGCTAAATGGAGCTATATTGATATATGTGCTTTAAATAATAAACATGTTCCAAATAAACACCTGTCCCTAACATCAAACCTACAGCCATCACACCTGTAGGGTGCTGCATTAACCTGCCATGCCACAAAGCTGTTAACTAAAACAGATGGTTTAAGCAAAACATAGTATTTGCAGGTTACAGTCATTAAGCATGTTTCAGTGGAGCTGTGCATTATCCCTTATCATGCAAACTTGCTTAAAGAGTAATGCAAAAATTGGGATTGCACCTTGGAGTCTGGTGCAAGAGTACACTACTAGAAAGCCAGACACACAAGAATGGATGCAAGTGAGGTCTCTAATCGCAGATACATGTCCACTTTTCTCCGCAACATTTACAAGTGCATCTGTTAAGGCATTACTGGCAAAATACATGTACAACAGGGACTTTGGTGCAGAAATGCATCCATATAAAGCCATGCACATAATGATGGCTGCAAAATAGTATGTGACATCCTGTATGTACGTACTTATATCTTTCAAATACACCTGCTGTAACAGTGACTCAGTAGCTCAGTTTGTTAAATGCCTTGGTCCTGGGTTCAAATCCAGTGGTGTGTGGCATTTAAATAACATTATCGTGAAACCACCAATTAGTCATGCACTCTTTAACCACACAATTCATTACAATGAAATGTCTGCTTCTCACTGATGGAAGTCACAGGTCTGCAGATGGGAACACGCTTCACATATCCCTACAGCAAAACTATAAGTGCATAAAGTGTCACATCATGCATTAATATGCATTCAGAGGATTTTCACTCAGGAAATGCAAATGAGGTCCACTACTATCAGAGTGCAGTACACAATCCTTTTAAACTCACAGTGCAGACTAGCACAGCTGCACAACTAACACACACATATGCAGCCCTTGCTTGTAATAAAGACTGCTAGCATACACGTTCCAAATGAGTAACAGAGTGTAACACATGGCCTGACAGTTGCCAAAGTGGTGGACATAATGTTATATTTATCCTTATGTTGCTCAAGGACACAACAAACATGTAGCCTTGTACTCAATGATACCATTGGCTAACATACTTACCTTAAACACATGCCTTAATTGGAGTAGAATAGCTACCCTCACTCTGGCTCTACCTCTATTACAAGGCTGCCACAGCCACCACAGTTACACCTACATCTTGTTGTTCTCCAAAGTGTTCACACTTTCTGCCTAGGCCTATTGCCTGCAACAGTAGCTGCAGCCTGTACCACAGACATATCTATGTAACAGTAGTTTCTACAGACCTACCCTCTGCGATGACGTAATCTCCTCATCTCAGTAATGCCCAGCACAGCATATCAGAAAGGGCTTGTAATCAACATGGAGGCCTTATATATTGTACAGCGGTTGCTTCATTGGCTGATGATAGAGCAACTCAGCTGTGTTGCATACAATTAACATTTCAGAACTACAGAATGGTTAAGAGGCAATCACCTGCTAATCAGAAGCATGTTAAAAGGCAAACATGCTAACTATGTGGAACCATTCTGTATGAAACTTTCTGAGCACACATTTGCAGAACTTTAAATGTCACCACATATCAACAGAGGAGTTTTGCACTCCAGCAGGTATGTAACATTTTTGTTTACAACAGGATGCAGATGCATGAATATACTTACAGGGAATAGGGGTTACAGCATTAAGCCTTTCTTAGAACTGTGATAATGACATGTCATTTTTTATTTATTTATTTATTATGTATTTTACATTTGTTGACCGGGCTGGTCTAGCTGGATATATGTCCATTTTCAGTAGAGGCCAAGGGAGAAAAGCTCCAAACATGAATATTGAGACAGTTAACAACACATAGAACCATTAAGAATAAATACAGAGGTAGCAATGGTCTAGTGAACAGTCATAATAATACATTTGTATGCTAAACAGTATTAGTAGAAATTAACTAAACAATTCTATAAAAAAGCTAAACTAAAAATAATTCTACAAATCACACTAGAAGGTATGAGCAAGTCTTAGTTATTGGAAAGAAAATATATGTCATTGTCTTATTCAAGAGGAAGAGTAGTACTACGATTTGGAAGTACAGGTTAAAGGAGAAGGGATAGGGTTAAGAATAGAAGGGGAAAAAGATGTCAGTCTGGGTTAGTACATGGACAAAGCCAATGAGCTTTCAGATGTTCTTTAAGATGTTTTTTAAAAAGAGAAGTAGAAGCAAGGGTAGATAATTCAGCAGGAAGCTGATTCCAGAATTTTCCTGCAGTGTTTGAGAAAAGTGAATCCCCGGCTTTGTTGTTGGCTTTATTTGAGGAAACTAGAAGCTTGTTAGCAGAGCGTAGTGTAGCTAGATTAGTGTATGGTGTAATAAGATGAGTGAGGATAGGGGTGTTGTTAGGGTGGTACAGGGTCTTGTGCGTAATAAGTAATTGTTGAAAGAGTATCTGTTTTTTCAGTTCTAGCCATCCAAGTTGTTTGAGGTTAAGGCAGGGGTGAGTTTTAAAGGGGGAACATGTGATGAATCTAGCTATACTAACAGGTGGAGAGTTTGGAGAGGTTGTTTTTGGATAGGTTGGTATATATAACAGAAGCATAGAAGAGGGTAGAAATAAGGTGGGTTTGGGCAATTGCTTTTCTTGCAGAAGGGGTAAGGAAGGGTTTTATTCTATAGAAGGTGCCAAGTTTTCTGTTAACAGACTTTATAGTGGAGTTTATGTGTTCATTGTAGTTGAGATGATTATCAATAGTTACACCTAGTAGGCGGGTTGTAGTCTCTAGGTTGATGTTGGTACCATTGTTAGAGGTTATAGAGAAGAAAGGAATGGGTGATTTATGAGTAGGAGTAAAAAGCAGTAGTTTTGTTTTTTTGGGATTAAGGAGGAGGCAGTGTTCCATAAACCAGTTTTCAACATTCTGAAAAACAGTTTGGGTGAGGGAGTGGAGAGAAGATATATTCTTGGCTGTGCAGATTAAAGTGGAGTCATCAGCATATTGAATGCAGGTGGCTTGAGGTAAGTTCATGTGTAAGTTATTAATAAATAAGGAGAAGAGTAGGGGACCTAAGATAGAGCCCTGGGGTACTCCAATATTTACTGGAAGTAGTGAAGACAGATTGTTATGCCAAAGTACTGCTTGCTGTCTATTTTCCAGATAAGACCTAAACCATTGTATGGCTTGAGGATCGCGAGAGTGAGCCTTTAGTTTGTTTAATAGTAGGTTATGGTTAACCATGTCAAAGGCTTTTGACAGGTCAATGAAAAGAGCAGAGGAGAAAGAGTTATTGTTACGATTTTTATATATAGAGTCAAAGGATAAAAGGGCAGTAGATGTGCTATGGAATGGCCTGAAGCCATGTTGGCAGTTTTCCAGTAGGTTATTTTGTAGTAAGTGGTTAAGCAGTTGTTTGTGAATACATTTTTCCATTATCTTAGCTAATGGGGAGAGTAGAGCAATAGGGTGAAAGTTAGAGATCTCAGTAGATGGTCCTCCTTTATGTAGAGGGATGATATGGGATATTTTCCATAAAGCAGGGATTTTGCCCTCAGAGATAGTTCTGTTGATAAGGATTGAGATGGGATAGTCTATGGCTTTTGCGGCAATTTGTAGGTATTCAGATGGGAGATGGTCAGCAGAAGGGGTGCAAGGTTTCAATTTTTGAAGAAGCTTACAGATGAGAGAAGTAGATACAGGTTGTATTTGAAAGGTGGGTAGAGAGGTATTGCAGTTATTAGGTTGGGTAGCAGTGGGGGTGGTAAAGAATTGGCTAGGGTTTGAATGGCATCTGTGAAATAGTTATTAAAGGCATCGGGGATTAGGTTGGAGTTGCTATTGTTGAAACCTGTTTTGTCAGGAGTAGTAGTGTGACCTGACTGAAGAAGTTTGTTTATCCCAGACCAGAATTTTTGTGGAGTTTGTTGATTGGTTTGTTGAAGGTGTATGAAGAAATCTTTTTTGTCTCTAAGAATATCCTTTTTGGTGGTATTTCTTAGTTGTTTAAATTGGAGGTGGGTTGTTGTACATTTGGTAGATCTCCATTTGGCCCAGACTTTATTTCTGAGGAGTATCTTTTGCCTAGTTTGTTTTGTGAGCCAAGGGGCAGATTTGTTTTTTATTCTTGTGGAGCGATAAGGTGCATGGGAGTCTAGAATATGAAGAAAGTTTGTATTAAAATAGGTGACAGCTTTGTCTAGTTCTAGATAGGTTAGTGGTGACCAGTCACATGCTTGCAATTCGGTTAAGAAGCTATCTGGATTAAAGAATTTTTTTAAGCGGGAGGTTTTGAGATTATGAGTAGTTGCAATATGGACTTTTTGTCTAATAATGTAGGTAAGTACGTGGTCACCGATATCGTCTGGAAGGGTTCCTGGAGTATAAGATTCAGGGTGGCTATTAATAAGAATCCAGTCCAGAGTACTTTCCTTGTTACTAGGTTTATGGATTCTTGTAGGAGTTTTTATTAATTGTGAGAATCCAAAGAGGTTTATGTGGTTGGTAGGGTTTAGAGAACTACAAGTGGACCAGTCTATGTTAACGTCACCAAGTACAATGGTCTCCTGGGGTAGTTGGATAGAGAGGTGACTCAGCAGGTTCTCTAGAGAATGTGTGTTATTACCTGGAGGTAGATACATGTAGATTATATAGATAGATTTGGAGTTATTGATTTGGAGTTTGATAGATAGGGTTTCAGATTTAGTGTGTAATGATGGAAGCACATTAATGGGGGAAATTTGGAGATTAGATTTATAGAGAATGGCTAACCCCCCACCTTTTTTATTTTACGGTCATTTCTGAGGATGTTATAGCCAGGAGGGCTAATTTCCTGGTCTAGAGTAGATGGTTTTAGCCAAGTTTCTGTAAGACATAGAATGTCAAATGAATGGATATCTAGGAGTGCATGCAGGTGGGAGATTTTATTGTTAATACTTCTAATGTTAAGGTGAGCTATCAGAAGGGAGTTAGATGGATTTGTAATTGTAGAAAGTATAGGTACTGTAAAATTGTTAGGGTTAGTGGGGGAGTTAGTAAAGGGGCCAGGGTTTGGATGAATGTCACCGTCTAACAGGGGGTGTTGCTGGGGGTATAGTAGAGATTTTAGGAGTTTATAGAGGTTATTAAAAGTCTTTTTGGTAGAGAAGTAAATAATGTGGGTTGTTCTGTGGAATTTTGGTAATATATAGTTAGAGAAACAGGTTATGTTGCTATGGTTAAGGAAAAAGGTGAAAGAAGATGGTAAAGTCTGTTGGCTGCAATGGTTTTGTTCAGATAGAGAAAGATGTTCATAGGAGGTAAGTGAGTAAGGTATGGTAAGAAAGGCTAGTGTGGTAGTTAGAAATAAAAAAAATGGTGAATATAGTTTTATTAGATGGGGCCATAGTACTAGGATTTAAGTAGGGAGTATATTGTGTTAGTAGGTGAAGTAGTAAGGAAAGGAGAGTGTATGAAGAGGTTGAGCAGGTTATAAGTTAAGTAGGTGAGGAAGTACCACGGGCTTAGATAGGAGGTAGAGTAGAGTAAGGTTGGGAAGTAGAGGGAGTGGTTAGAAAGAGAGTTTAGTAATACTAATTAGGAGAGAGAGTTAAGGGTGTGGTTTGGTGATGATGAGGATTATGATAGGAAGAGATGGGATGAGGGAGTGGTCAGTGAAGTATAAGTTTAGGACCAATGGGGGTGGGTGGGATTTGGGGGTAGGGTAGGGGAGCGGAGTGAGCCCGTAGGGCGAACGGAGTGGGTTGAAACAGAGAATGGAGCAGCTAGAGGAGAAACAATCAGCAGAGCTGAATATTGAAGGTAAGTTAATTATGTCTAGGGTAAGAAGAAGCAGAGAAAAGGTAGTAGTCTGTTGGAAAACAGGCAGGTATAGCAAGTTAGGGTAAAGTGTGAAGTGTAGAGTAATTTAAGGTAAAAGAAGTGTAGAATAATAAAGCAAAATAGCAAAAGAAAAGCAGAAGAAATATTGGATGGGATAGAGGTGCCACCTATAGGGCAAAGCTAGTATTACAAGCAGCTACAGAAAAGGGGGGGTAGGCTGTAAGCCGAATATGGAAGGAGAAAAGTAAGGTCAACAAAGGTAGCTAGTTGGGGGGGGAGGCTGCTGGCTGACCGGGCTCAGAGCGTGCTTTAGAACCCCTGGATCGCCAGTGAACGGTAGTATGCATTACAGGCAGGACATAGAACATACTTTCTTATTTTCTTGAGAGAGGGAGCAGGGAGGAGAGGCAGTGAGATGAAACCATGGGTCCTTTGATGGTAGGTATGTAGATCTCAAATTATAGGCCGGATCAATACAGTGAAGAGCAGGGTACTTGTGGGAGAGAGAGAGAGACAGACAACAGTAGTGGTGAGCAGCAAGAACTAGCATAGACAACAGTAAAATAGGACAATAGTCATTGATATCCAGATTTGTTACACCTACAGATGACATACAATACATCAAGGGTGGAATGCTTTTTGTCAATGTGGCACACTAATCTCTTGGGACTGTCCCTTTATAGTGGTTGTAATGGCACACTGCTATTTGTTTGGCACTGTTGTTTTGACATATTATCAGGGGGTTGCTCCTGGGGAACACACTACAATAGACTCCAGCACTGGGTGTATGATCATGCAGCAGGATCTGTCATGGCACACATGGGAATAGCTGACTATCACTAGTATCTTAGCTGTATCCACACACTTAGTATGTTTGCACACTGTGGAATATAACATGTGTGCTCAAGCAGTGGTTACTGCCAGCCATTCTGTTCTTCCATTATCTCTACATAGTGTACTTCCACATATGTGATCTTGACATGTGTTCCCATTCTATTGTCATTCAGGACACATGTATCCAAGATGCTGTGCATCTTTCATGGATACGAATAAGAAGAATGAAATTATACTTGAAGGTCTCTGGCAACATCATAAACTCCTACTGTCCAGGGGAAGGCAAGACAGGGAACAGTGGGCAGCATTGTGAGCTGACCTAGTCCGTGACATGAATGCTACAGGTCATCAAAGCAGGACATATGAGCAGGATCGACATTGCACAATGGACATGATCAAAGCTTCATGCAGAAGAGCAGCAGATGTAGCCAGGGATCATGGTTTAACCATGGATGACCTGCAGCAGAACAAACACCCTCAGCCACTGAGGAATTCCTGGTGAACCTAGGCACATGACATCTCCCAGGCATCCATCACACCATACATCATGGATGTGGGTGCCACAGTTTCCATGGCAGAGGAATGTGTGGGTAAGCTTAGTTTGATCACCATTGCACTACCGTAGCATTCAGTGTGTCAGGGTTTACATACTCTTACATGGGTGTCAGGTCTGTGTTCTTTGTGGGAGGAAGGGTTTAACTGCAGTTTGACAATCCTGCTCAGATGTTCACCAATATAATAATTAACATAGTAGCTACTGTAAATGTGAGATATATGGATCTATTACCCTGTTGTGGTGCAACATGCGGTGGTACTGACATTACCTCTTCCTCTACTTTTCACAGGCCCATCATGCATCGGACAAGACTGTGGTTCTGCTCCTGGAAAAAACAACACTGTTTTGTTATAGTTGTAGGTTTACAGCAATGCAATCCCTAAAGTGTCATCCCAGGCCTGCTGCATGGAGTGCTGTACTGTCAGCATGATTGTCAACTGCATAGACATTTTATGACTGTACACATGTTACAGTCATACATATACCTTGCAGGTGTCACCACACTCATAGATGTGACAGTATTGTCAGGACATTGCAGATTGCCATATGTGTCAACTGTGCAGAGTTTTCACAAATATCAAAAGTAAACCTTGTTTTTGCAGATGAGATTGCTTTGTAAAGAGCTTTTACTTTCAAGTAACTACAACTGTTTGTGGGAATAGTAATGTCCTCATGCCCTATTATATGAGATTGGGGTTTAAACAGGTCTGTAATAGTGCCAACAGTGTATAAACTGTACATTTATTGCAGCATAGTACTGCAGAACATAATACTGTAGGTATCAACGTGCTGCTTTTTCCTTTCTTATCACAGGTGACCGGGGGTTGGTCTCTGTCCCCTACACAACTTGATGTCAGTATCTCTTCAGCCTCTGATGATGATGGTGGCCACAGTGAGGCACAGGTGGGGGGTTCAGGTGCTGAATATGTCCCAGAGTTTGACATCACTCTTTTGCCCTCATTGTCAACGTGGATGGTCAGTATGTCTACACATACCTAGCCCCCAGAGGCCACAAATATTGGACAGTCAGAGGGTTGGAACATTGAACAGGAAAAGTGTGGCAACTATGGCTCCAGTGAGTGTAGACACTGGTCATAGACCGAGAGTAAGTGAGTTTCTACACAGGCGGATTGATAGGGATGCTTTTAGGAGGCCTGCTGTCCTTCCACTACCTGTTGCAGTTGTCACATCATGGTTCACTCTGTGTATGTTTTGGGCCATCATGGAGGCAGATGCACATTCTGAAAGGAACTCCAGATGTATGCTAAGGGTTATAGATGCAGCACAGTCTGACATCCGTGACTGCCTCCACTGCATTTGTGATACCCTGGATCAGTTCACTGATGCAGTGGACAGAAGGTGAGCCAAGAGAGTGTCTGTCTTGGAAACACACAGTGTTTGTGCTGGAACATGTGGTTGGAGTTGAGCATCGGCCTCTTAGATGTAGTTCAGCAACACCATCTGCTGAGACTCCACATGGCTGTGCTCAATCACGCTCCCATAGTGGCAGTACATCCAGAGCTACAGAGGGCAGTGTGCTGTCCACACCAAGATGTGGCAGGCAATGGGCTCATGGTCCTGGGCATTCCTGTGGATGACACAGTCCCAGCAGACAGCAGTCACCATCAGGTACTAGCGCCAGTTCTGTTCTTGGGCATGGAGGTGCCATTGCAACTCCTGGCAGAGCCAGTTCCTGTGTTCAGGCCTGCAGATTGTGAATTATCATCTCTACCTTGCATGGTTCAAAGCCTTCAAAACACAGACATGTAGGGCTAGCACTGAGCTTGACTTTGTACATGCAGATGCTCAAACACCACTGCCAAATGCAGGTCACCTACTGAGACACATAGCATAATTCCATGGTCCATCTTGCCTGCTTCCCTTCCTGACTCACACACATGCTGTCAACCATTTGGTTCAGCCTAGACCTCCTGCATGCCTACACAACACCCTGCGCAAGTGATGATACCTGTGCCACATCCCTTGTCATTTTCATCATCGATCCAGGGAAATGAAGCTATGTGTCTGATGCACAGGGTGACTGTATAAATTAACATGTGCTTGTGTAATGCTTTGTTTATCTATGCCACTTGTAGTGGTTACTGACAGATACTGTATGCTGACATTTGTAATGATTAAGCCACATCATTTTTTGTACCTTATCTCATAACATCCAAGTGACGCCTCCAAGTGCATCTGCAGTTAACTCCTATTGACTCCTTTCGGCGTCAAATATTGCTTGCAAATATTTGCATCAATAATTCCAAAACCATGCTATTTACAAGGTTTTAAAAATTTAATTTTAAAGCTTACACAATGGCAAACCCAACTGCATTAATATTTGACCTCTGTGTAGTGCAGGTAAATAGATATTAACTGTTGTTTTTTATGATATTTATTTATATAGATATAATTTTCACATTTTTCTGAATATCTCAACAACCAAGAAACACAGCAGAACTATTTAGCCTCATGTGAAAGCTATCAGCTAGTGAATAAAATTCTGCTGGCAGTATGTGTGCAACTTGCGTGGTTGCTGAGATATTGTAAGTCGTTTACAAAATATTACTAATGTTATAGTTACTGTATTTACTGTGACTTATAAAATTCAGTTTAAGGCCAAAAACCTAAATAATACTACCACTATAAAATAGTCTGTGCTGAAGAGTTTGGCATTTATACTTCTTTCATAACCCCTATGGTTCCAGAGACATGAACATTTGCTTGAAATGTGAGGACATAATTTGTTTCCGTCAAAAAGCTTAGGCTCCGCCCATTGGAAGTTATAGTGCAAACGTCCTGAGTTTCATTGGAGTGAATGAATTATGTTGTGTGATTTTGTAATGGCTCTATACTTACACAATGAAAGGTTTGTTACGGACCTATTTCTGTTTCTGTTTCAGGATTCTATTGGGGACACCTATGGACACACAGCAGCAAGACAGCCATAGACTTCACAGCATAGGCTGGACTGTCAGCACATAAGAAATATGTCCACAGCAAGGTACAGCACTATTTGTGCATGGCTCTATAAGTCCATATGTGTGTAACAGGCTAACAAGGGCAATGGCCCCATTCAGTGTACTCATGCATCCCTAATCTGTGAAAAGTTCTGATACCCTTGATAAGTGTCACCAAGGTGTTGGGAGCTAACACATCTACAAGCTGTGGTGCTAGAGATGGTCCCTCTTCAAATTTCCTGTGTCCAGTACAGACATTTGTAACTCAAAATGTCTCCGAAAAACAGGAACCCAATGAAGGCAGACCCACAGGCAATCCGTTGTCAGTTCCAAAACCACAGAATAATAATCACTCTGCAACCATATGTGATAACGGTTTATTAAACACAATAAAAACAGTAGATTTAGCGCTTTTGTTTCCTTTCAGGAAACTTCATCAGAATCATTCAATTCAACAGACATTTGTCCGACAACAGCTATGATTGTCATGTTCTGCATCCCATGGTATAACCTACATGTGATGTGTGTCACAGCAGATGTGTGCTTCACATGCATGAGGAACCTTTTACATATAGGCTGTACTGTCTGGGTGACATGCATGTCTCTCCAACATGTATTTATACCACAGTGATGGTGTAGGTTTGTAGGTTGGGTAGGTCCCATCATGGATGTGAGGGAGGTACACAGTGGGATCTGACAACTCCCTATATGGCAGCCATACATATCCTCGACAAAGCATTTATGAGACAGACTACACATATACGGTCTTGACACAGACTCCATAGGACATGTTATCTGCAATGGGTATTGCAGTACCATGGCACATGTGTGGCTGCTGCAGTTGTACGATACGCCTTTGTAGTGACATAGCAAGGGTGCCATTGTGCACAATGATAGGTGTGATGAGTGACTCATTCAGTATGGCAATAACAGTCTGGGTGTTATATCACAGTCCTCTTGGTTTATGATGTACAACAGTGAACGCATCCAGACATCTCACTGACCACTGAATGTCAAAGGCTACATTTCTCCCTGTGTCCATACATCCATGAGTAATGGTTCAATTGTCTGTGGTGTGTGGACACTACTATATTCCCCAAGGGTAGATGACTTTCCAAAGGATAGTGTTGTGCAGTCGTTGGCATTTAGTATTTATCAGTGGCTCAGACGACAACTGAATGTGTGTCCCAGGCCATACTGGTTAACTGTTGGTTCTGAGTGAGATTCAATGACAGCGTCTGATATGCAATCACCTGATAATGTAGCCAGGGGGCACTGACAGTGGCTGTGACTGCAGAGAGGGAATGGCTAGAAAGGGGTATGCCATTAATGATGTCTGGGGAAATCCACTGGTGACTGGCATAATTGCAGCTTAGGTCTCCCAATGCTATCTTCTCAGATTATGACTGCTAGACACTTGCCTACCCACCAACTGACATAACACTCGATAGATAACCTACACAGTTTCCAGCAATGCCTGCTGGCCTAATATTGTCAAACACCTTGTCAGGCCATGGTACGTAGAGGGAGTAATATTCCCGTCATCCACTGCATAGTGTAACACTCAGTGAGGTCCACCAGTTAGAGTTGTTAGGCATGATTTGACCTTGAGCATGACAAATGGTGTGTGGCCCAGTGTCAGTAAGTGTACAGCAGTATTACTGCTCATATCCATGCTTACTCCTTTCATGTCATTTCATGACACGTGATTCAGAGATCTGGGGACATTGCTTGGCACTACATGCCAGTTGTCCCTTGTGCAACTAAGTATTGCATTTGCTTCCAGCATGTTCCAAAAAGAGAGTTATCCAAGGTGTGTCTACACAGTGCAGACAAACATGTTAGGGAAGTGTAAAATGCATACTTTTTGAAGGGAAGTTGGGGGTGTTACACAGGTATTCTGCAGTTGGACATTACCCAAGCAGTTTGCACTGGAGGGACACAATTACTTGTGAAGACTGTGGACAGCAGGGGAGTCCAAAGAATTTCTGGTGCCTGGTAACTACTAATGCTGGTCTCACTGACACCACTCTCACATAGGATATCATGCTCCAATACATTTTCTGTCATCACACGCAAAACAGTACTATGAAGCCCATGATGACAAGTAGGACATAGCCTGTTTGTTCATCCACATATATGTCCCACATCATGAAAGGCTCCATAAGCTTCACATACCCTTTTCCAAGTAGATGTCTTGAAGTCTTGATGAGCAATCTAGGCAGTCAGATGGCTTTTGCATGTTTTATGCCGTCTTTTCCAGGGGTGGTGGTATGTCACTAGGGAACTGACAAGGGGTGGATTAGTAGCACTGCTGTAGTACTACAACATAATGTACAATGTCCCTTGTCATAGATGTCCAGTCTTGGTGTACCAATCAGCACACTGCCAGTGAGCCATTGTGGGTGACACCATCACAGCACTTCTTGCATCCTGCTGTTCAACACATTACTGGAGAATATCTGCATGACATGGCTGTGAGGCCTACTGCAGTAGACTGGCCACCTTTTGGCGATGTGTGTCCATCTGCCACATGTCCTAGGCATGTCATACTGTACAGTTATGTACCTGATACACATGTCTGTGTTCTCACATCAGATCACAGAACAACCAGTGTGCTGTCTAGCTGCTTGACAGGCATTATACTCTTGTAAGCCCAATATAACGTCAGCAAAGCTGAACAAGTCTGCTATGTATGCACAGGCATCCACATCTTCACTGCAAGGTGTGCCTACAAACACTATATATCAGGTTGTCAATTCCAATGGTGTGGCATGATCCTACCTTTTCAGGAACTGTTGCTGAGGTGTTAGGATTGTCCCCGCCCTTCTACTCCTATGACACACAAACACAACGTGTGACATATGTGACTGTATTTAAAACCTTGCTGCCATGGTGTCTCCAACAGCAGTCATTACATATGGCAATGAGCATGATTCCAACATACACAGCTCACATCCTGCACCACCTACAGCCATATCACACACATCTGCATGTATGCACCTTCTTACCAGACACATTGCAACACAGCCACCTCAGACCATCCTGCTTCTGGAGTGCACAGTACACATAATACTGCATGCACCACTCTCTCACTGGTCAAACACCTGAGGCAAAACACAAAATCACACCTCTTAGTCAGAGGTGATTCCATTGTGAGATACATTGATGTCTGTGTCAAGTGGCTACATATGGGCAAGTTGAAACAATATTCCTTACCACACATTGCCACAAATCAAGGGATATCAGCTAACATAATGTTGACATCATAGTTCCTGCAGGTGTGTATGACTAGGGACTTAACATCACTGGCCTGTATACAGACACATAACTGTGCTTAGCCAATCTGTGTCGTCCATGGGTATATGCATACCTTTTGGCTGCAGTTGACACTCACCTGGGATGATGGCTCCATACACATGGAAATTGATGGGAGTCAATAATTGCCTTAGCATGTGGTGTCATTGTCAGGGGATCTACTACATGCCTGCCTTGGATGCCTTTCTCAACAGACATCAATGCTTCAGCAGTGATGGTGTTCATCTTTCACCCCTGAGTTTTGGAGTAATGGCCACAGCTACTGACACCCTCCACAATGCGACTTAAATGCACTGTTTAGGGAAAGGTTGGCAAGGAGAACACCATTTTTATACAACATCATGGTTATGCTGCTACATGGTGGGTAAGGCAACACTGAACCCCACTCTGTGGAATGTGTCCCCACTCTGGATTATGTAAGCATTTGTGCAGTCAAGGACATCTGGTTCAAGGCTGTAGACAGCAACACAGCCATACCAGACTCCATGTCCATCCACGTTTTCACACCTCAAACTGACATTGTTCAAGGTAATGAAGGTGATGTATACATACTCAAGCATAGATACACATCCAAATTTTGTGAAACACTGTGATTTCCTGGAGAAAATGCAGGTGCCATTCAGTACTGGAAGTGCAAATAATCAGGCAATAGCCGGCTGCAGGAACAGCTCCATGTATCCATGTATCCAGGCATGCATTGTATGCATTTGTATGTACATGTGTCTCCCAAGATATATCAGTAAAACATGTTGTGTGGTGGCATTAAGTGACCACCAGCTGTGTTGCTTAAACATGCTGCAGCTCACTTGCCCAAAGTTTAGGCTACATTCTTAACTGCAATGTTCTGGAGCATTGCCATGACATACCCCAAGGGGAAACAACATATTGCAGCATTGTTTACCAATATGGATAACCACTGCAGCCCCACAATGTGAGGTCCTCCCTGGTGGGATCTGACTACAGATCAGTGTCATTAAAACTACTATCACTAACCACCCCTTGCAGACAATACAAACATATATTTCAACAAAGCCATTTATTACCTCCTGTGAGGATGGTTTACTTAGCTTGACTGCACCTCCCTCCTTTGATGGGATGACATTTATGCAGAGCTATAAACCCATGCATTATAGCAGCAGCATTACAGCTGCATGAACTCAGCTGTACCTGATAGGAGAAACACAGGCTCCTCATGGCACAGCAGACCTGCCTGGTGGACAACTGCTATTATCAGGCTGCATAATAGGAGGTGGGCATTGCTGTCTGACAGTTGGGGTGAGGGTGCCCCCTCATAAAATTATGACACAACCTCCTCAGCTACAGCAACTACATAGTATTGTGATGTTGTGTAGACACTGTAAGTGAAAAAATTAGGCACCCACACAAAGCAGAACGATAATGCACGGTGTAGTTACATATGAAACCCCAAAGAACAGGTCTAGATTGTTGATGAACTCATACTTAATGATGCCACATAGAATGGGTCTGTACCCATAGCTAACCTGTAGTCACACATGTTCTGCATCAACTTTACTCCTCTGTCCCCACAACATGTGAGGCATGACATTCCTACAACCTGTCCGATAGCTTCCATATCTACAGAGTAGGTCATAAATGGCCTCACTATGGAGGCTACACAGCATCTATTGGATATGCTAACATCTCAAGCTGCATTGCACATGAAATGTGTCATGGATTACTAACACCATTGGGGACAGCTTACAATCATACTGAAACCACTGGCTGAACCCCAGCTAACTGGACAATGGCAACTGTTATAACCTTGCACAGAGGTGGTGCATACACTTACTACCAGAACTATAGACCTCTTGGCCTGAGTATCCACATCTGTATGGCCATAGGGGTAATCATCATGGAGCTTATCAGCACACATATATGTGATCTACACACAGTTGACTGTACACAGTTTAGACATCTGACAGGGGATCATGACAGTTAAACATGGTGCACATTTTTGAAGCAGTCTCCAAGGACCTGGGTGAGGGAACATCAGAGCATACAACCCCTTGGACTGAGCCAAGCCATCTGACTATATCCCCCACTCAGGCATCATGTACAAGGCACCCACTTAGGCATCTGCAGTACTATCATTATAGGGATCATTTAGTGGCCAATTGATGGCACACATACTCAACATTAGGGATATCCACCTCCAATAGCTGATCTGTAAGCAGCAGTGTTGAACAGGCTCAGTCCTGGGTCCTCTACTGCTTGGAATCCATTTAACCATGATACAAGTCAGTACTGACTGTCTGTGGCTAACAATGTTGGCTGATGCCTGCAAAGTGTGAGCAATCATGGAGTCTTTGAGTTATGTCAATCTCCTACAAGAGGGCATTGATGAATAAATGCCTGTTGACATAGTAATGGTCATAAAGGCAATGCAAATATATATGTAGTATTGTTTCCATCACTAACACCTATGTGCCTAATAAGTAGGACATCAGTCACCACATGTGATGCACATACTCAGGGGTGAAAGAACTGGGTGCACAAAGCTGGCCACACAAGTTTACACCTAATGTAAAAGAGATCACAATGTCTCCCAGTGGTATGATGGGAATCATGTGTCATAGCTGAGGGCACAATCACCCATAACTGACATACTCATAACATCCATGTGCTCTTCCTTCAGCATGCCAATATCTGAGTACAATGGCCATTTGATAATGCACCTTTCCAAGCAATACTGGCACTTGCACACACAGCAGTATGGTTCCTCACAAGAGAACTTCACATCTTCAGCATGTGTTCATTAAGGATCATCTGAAATGAGTGTCATTGTAGCCTGTGACATATAAACTACTCAGAGGTGATCTCTGCCTTGCATACAAGGCCATGCTTGATTGTAAATGCTGCATATCTGTAGGTGGCATAGTACATGGGTTAATCACTCTAAGGACATTAACCTAGTATGCGATGGTAATAATACATGCTGGTGGGTGAGATTTGTCTAGTAGCCTTTATTCCACCTTTTCAACAGAGCCCTGACTAATAGCAAGCAGAGCACTTCAGTGCACTTCAGCACATGCCATCTGTGTGACTGGCTAGGCGAATGTCATTTCACCACAGGGATTCTACCTTTGCCCCTCTTGGACTGGGGAAATATGTGCTGGTCATGTAAATAAGGATATACAGTTGTCTATGATTGTGATGGCTCTATGGTCAGTATGTTAGTGAGGTTCAAACATCCTATGGTTCCATAAGCTGACATAAATTGCTCTAACAGCCACACACAGATATGGCTACAATTAAAATAGCACCACTTCCAATTACTGCTTACAGGACAAGGCATGGCACACATATAATGCAAGTTGGCTGTATGTAGATTAGAACAATTGCCTATGTAATGGTACACTCTACAGATCACAGTACGTGATACATGCAACACACCTCATATCTGATAGTGCTGTCAGTTTAGGACATATTATGCTTGATGACATCAGAAGCCAAGTTGTATTCAGGCATTTGGAGGGCCACATTACCAGCTACAATTACAATTCTGCAAAACCCTGCCTCTTTGTAAGCTATTGAGGTGATCATATTTATGCCATATGGACATACACATGTGCACCAAGTGGCCTGCAGTGAGATTAGAACCCCTCCCTATCTAGTCTTAGACACTACAGATTACAATACTTAATACACATACAACAGCTTAAGTCAGATGTTATAATGTCAGCTGGTAGCCTTACCGTAGATGACATCATCAGGCCTTGTAGAATAGGGCAGCTTGGAAGCCAGCAGCAACTTACAGGGCCAAAAATTGTATACCAATTGCAGTTTGTTAGCCAATGAGGGTTTCTCAGTTATTTGGCAGGGGGATACACACACATGGACCAAGTGATCTTCAGTGAGATTAGACCCCGTACCTATCTAGTCTTACACACTATAGATCACAGTACTTATCGCAGGTGCCACAGCTTATGCCTGTTTTATATGTGATTACAGGCAAACTACTTGTGGATTACACAAACTATGCTTGTGATGAACAGCATATGTGGCCTGCAGAATAATATTGCTTTGTAGTGTTATCTGCATCTAGCATCCTAGCAGTGAGATATCTGTTTTTATCCTAGCTATGTGTCTACAGCTACTAGTATGACCATATGTGGCTGTTTGCACTTGGATGGGCAAGCTTGTGAGCAGGGACAATGTACCCTGTTCATGCGTATATAGACAACATTATACACTGCACCACCTGCTCACCTGTTGCTGTCTATGTTGTGACAGTAAGCAGGCACAGGGGTATGTAGGTAAGTGCATTATGTACTGTAGAGCCCTTACTTTGGATCCTTTGAGCAGCATTATAGATTTGTGATAGAGCAGCTTTACTCACCACTTTTAGGGTATGGAGGACAATACAGACACTCTCAAACATATTTCTGTATATAACAGGGATGTGTGTATGATATGTATATGTGTTATGCAGATATATGGGTAGACACTGAGATGTATGTTTTATATATGTATATAGCTATATATATAGATGGATCTACTTTCATTAGATGAAACTATGATCCACTGAATTCTACTTAACTGAGATGAATCCACCGAAACTCCACTTCAACGAATGCAAGTAAATATAGTGGGCTATTTGGACACAAGCAACATCCACATTGGACTACAGTTAGCCAGTCCAGTAGTATGTGTTCCTTAATATTCATTAGGCCTCATGGTTACAATATGACCTACATCAGTCAAGAGAGATGTGAAACAGTGGGGTCACATGATAGTTGGGCTACTGTCTATCCCAGCAGAGCATGTGCTGTTGCTCCCCCACACCTAACAGAGCAGTTTCCCCATATAACCACTGTAACACTAGGTCATCAATGGCACCTCAGCCGTCCAGGCAAACTCAGGGCCCTAACACAGAAATCAAGCATGCATTGTATGTCTCACTTAACACAAGAATAACAACATACATATGTATGTTTTTAACTGTGTGATGAATGACTACTATCTGGCTAGACATAGATGGTGTGTCAATTCCTTTCACAGGGAAAGGAACTACTTGACCACTATGGTGAACTGTACTTTCTCTTCCATGTAGTGCGATCTCAGAGTTGGCATATTTAAGTCGGGGGTGTTGTGGGTGAAGGCCCCTCCTTTTGTGGGCTTACTTTTCCTCTGTTTCATTTGGTTTCCATGGTGGTTAAGTGGTTCCTTTCCCTGTGAAAAGAATTCAGCAGTCTATTCATTCATTGAAGTAGAGTTTCAGTAGATTCAGCTCGGGTAAGTAGAATTCAGTGGATCATAGTTTCATCCAATGAAAGTAGATCCATATAGGGATATATTCATTTAAAACTACATAGAGATGCATATACTATGTATGTGAGAGAGAGAGAGAATGACAGATGGATATGTATACATATATGTATGCATGTATGTATAGCCATATCTATACATAACAGGTCATTTTGATCAGGGGGCAACAGAATTGTGCTCAATTTAAGAAAGTGTGTGGGCATGCCCAGTGGGACTGTCAGTACTTATAAAGCGACTTCAGGTCACAAATACCTGCACTCCAGTCCGGGATTTTGTGTGTTATGGACACTGTTACAGACACTGGCATCAGTCTCTGTTTCTGCAGTACACTTAAAATGTCCATGGCATTCTCCATCTGTCTGATGTAAATAATATGTGAGAGAGGTTCATAATGTTACACCACACACAGACTGACAGTCTGTGACAACACCAACATATTACCCCACATGCAAAAGATGTGGATACCTCCAGATATAAGCCATCAGTGGCATCAACCATGCTAACTTCCCTAGTCCACTGAGTCACACAAACTGCCAGCCAGATAGTAGTCATTCATCACACAGTTAAAAACATACATATGTATGTTGTTATTCCTGTGTTAAGTGAGACATACAATGCATGCTTGATTTCTGTGTTAGGGCCCTGAGTTTGCCTGGACGGCTGAGGTGCCATTGATGACCTAGTGTTACAGTGGTTATATGGGGAAACTGCTCTGTTAGGTGTGGGGGAGCAACAGCACATGCTCTGCTGGGATAGACAGTAGCCCAACTATCATGTGACCCCACTGTTTCACATCTCTCTTGACTGATGTAGGTCATATTGTAACCATGAGGCCTAATGAATATTAAGGAACACATACTACTGGACTGGCTAACTGTAGTCCAATGTGGATGTTGCTTGTGTCCAAATAGCCCACTATATTTACTTGCATTAAAGCTGCAAAGCTATACATACAATAGCATATTATAATAATCCTTACAGATAGTGTGTAGGTTAGGGAATTACCTTGCAAATGCAGTGGTTAACAGAGCTGTAGTTCAGGGCTAACTCTGTCAGATGCAAGCAGTACACAGCCAATACATGTGTAGGTACAGGTTGTGTAGGTTGCCCTGCATCAATTTTACTATATGTATGTTAGTATGAGTAAAGTGTCAGTCCCTAGGGCCCTAGGTTGTCAGTGAATGTACTATGCATTGTCTCTTAGCCAAAGCAAAGGCATACTGGGCATGCCTTCATCTGCCTACAAGGACATCATCAGGGGTTTCCTCCTCCATGTCCTTCTGTGACTGTGGCTGTGGTAACCTAGGCAGTGGTGGTGGGGGGGGCTGTGTATCCCTTCCCTTTGCTGATACTGCTGCAGCTGTTTCCTCAGGATCATATTGTCTTACATAGCACATAGTGTGAACATATGTGCAGATGTGGCTGGAGAGTACTGTAGGGGTCCACCAGATATATTGAGGGACCGGAACCAGGATTTCAGAAGCCCAAACACACACTCTATGATGTTCCTAGTTTGTGCATGTGGCTCATTATGGCATTTGTCGGTTGGTGTGTGTGCATTTCTGATGGGCGTCATTATCCACAGTTCCAGGGCGTAGCCAGCATTCTCCAGTAAATGGCCTATGGGATGTCCCCCCCTAGCAAACATCTGGTACATCTGTGATGCATGCCAGATATGGGAGTCATGATAACTGCTAGGGCTGTCAGCACACACATTTATGACAATCCCCTAGGCATTTACACAACCTGGCAGTTGATGAAGTCGTACCCCTTGAGGTCGATGTACATTCTACCATCTTCACCAGGTGGTGCCTTGATGTGTACATGAGTGCAATCTATGGCACCCAGTACTTCGAGGTAGTGTGCTGCAAGGTAGAAGTGTTGCATATTGCTGGCCCTCATCTCAGCGGTGATGGGAAATGAAATGTGCTCACTGGCATGTGGTAACATGGCATCCAAGAACTAGAGGACTACCCTGAATACAGATGCCTATGAGACCCCCATCACGTCCCCAGTTGGTCTTTGGAATGTACCTGTAGCTAGTATGCTAAGGACTACACATACCTTTTTTTCCACTGGGATGGGTACCCCTCTGTTGGTTCTGGGTCTGAGTTGAGAGTGGCAGAGCTCAGTGAGTTCTTGTAATATGTCCCTGTCCACCCTATAGTGCTCTACAATCTCCAGCTCATGTAGCTCCTGGAAGGTTACACTGGGTCTGAAAACTCTTCTCCTTTTCTGTCTAGGCCTATTGTCAGCAGCAGCAGAAGCACTGAAGCACATACACGTGCAGCAGACCTGCACCAGCCCCTAGCATTCACTCAGCTAAAATTCCCAAGTCTGTAATCCAATGGTCCAGTGTACTGGGGAAAAATTAGAAAGCAGGGTGATTGTGTACTTTATAGAGCTTTGCTGTAAGTGCAGAATGTATGAATGGCTAAGTATGATGCATTCCACCTCTCCACAATATAATTAATATCATTTAATGACCCTATTTTAGCTTAAACAAGGGTCAAATCTAATGAAATACATTTTTTCAGACATGCTGAGCACCACTCAAACACGCCCATGAAAGGTAAACACAGCTTAGAAGTTAATGGACACAGCCCCCCTTGGAAGGACAAGCTCAGTCAGGTGGCACAGCATGCAAATACATGCACCTAAGCTGAAATGAGCTTAGAAATCAGTGGAACCCCCCCCCCCCGACGTCAGCTACATCCTGTGTAAACAGCAACATGGGTCTAAGTCAACATGAAGGAGATATGCAGACAAAATTACTCCTTTCTGCTATTCATTAACTCCACTTCATTTTCATAGGTATCCATGCTCACAGCCTAGAAACTATATACTTTATTGTCCAACCACTTTAGCAACAGCACCAATGCATTAATGTATGGACTCCATGGACAGTCCTGTAAAACATTTCTGTCACATAATATTAATTTTTTTCCAATTTTTTTACTGTTCTATAAAGCATGCTTTCACACTGCGGCACATTGCTCAAACATGCCCAGATTATTAAAAAAATGTAATTTAATTTATTTCCTTTCATTTTTCCCCCCATGCAGGATAATAGTTTCTCTCATATGTGTATGTGGTTTGACATTTCTGTCCATATATTTTCATTTTTACAGCCCCTTTTGTCTGTCTACACTCCTGTACATGGATTTTTTCCACGTACACTACAGACACTGATACAGGGTCTAAACCGATGCCTATCTGCTTGCTGGATTGCTCTACTTGCCTTATGAGGTGATCTGCATGCCGCGGAAGCTTCCATGTTGGCATGTGCGTGAGCATCACTCAGCAGCACTTACTGAATTTAAAAATGCTTGTGCCCATCTAAGCAATGTGGTGTGATGCCTACATAGAAAAAAAAATGTGTAGGCTTTATTAAATTCCCCCCACAGTCTTAGAAGATGTATTAGAAGACTAGAAAAGAGTATAAGGAAAAAGAAAATAAAGGAAGGCTCAGATCAATGCAAGTTTTATTATGCATAATTTACACATTTTGCTGCATGTATTAAGCAATAACACAGTGATCTATTTGCATTTATTCAGTCAAGATATCCATTTTATTAATGCATGGTTATGTTTTAGCATGTATATCATAAGAGTGAGTATATATATATATATATATATATATATATATATATATATATATATATATATATATATCATGTACACCTTCCTCAGAGGTGGAATATTCATTACTATGCTGTCACCACTCAGTAGGCAAAGTGAAACAACTGATATGCTATCTAAAACAAATGAGTATATTGTTTTGGATCTGTATTGAATGTTGCTATTCAAATTCATTTGCAAGTTGTGACATCATTTGTTCTTCCCTGTTATATGTTTATTATTTTCATAGATATGTAATGTAGAAACTGTAAAATATTTAAACCTGTGAGCTTCACATATTTTTTATGGCAAGTTGTATATGCACATTAGTATAGTTTTACTTATTACTTCAGACTAGTCTGATGAAGAGTGGTAGTCATACTCCTGCGGTTCAGAGTCACGTAACAGTTATACAAGAAGACAGCCATTATGTCTACATGCAAAGAGAGTAATCGTGTTATTTTGTATCGAACATGTGAATGTGAAAATGTTTGATAAAAGCACCCACTTTAGTGAAATGCATAAAGCTGGTAAGGCAAATCTTTAAGTATGGTCAAAGTAGTACATGAAAACTTAAGTGCTCATATAATTTGTAGGTGTTATGGACAAATGCTGCTTTGCACAAACACATTAAATGCATTTAAGACAAATGGTGCAAGTGCAGCTACTTATATTGCTTTTAAGCATATAATAGGGTTTTCTATGTTTTCTTTAGAGTATCCTTAAGTGGACACCCTGATTGTTTCCTTAAAAGAGTGGTAAGGGAAAAATTGGAGACATAACAAAGACAGAAACACTGAAGGATTAAATAAAGAGAGTTGTGCAGAAGGAAGAGGGTTGTTTTGGTAGGAAGTAGGTGAAAGGATTTTAGAAAGAGGGAGGTGATGAGTTTGTCACAGAAGCACACCAGGTTCACAGGACTGCAAAAGTTTCCACTGCCTATTCGTGTGGCAGTGGATGACTGCAATGTTGGGGGATGGAGGTCTGTGGTAGCATGGTGGTAGGCTCGAACCAGGGCAGTGAGTCTCAAACCCGTTTAAAAGCATCCTTATCTGTCCTTAAAGTCTCTTCACTGCTTGCTCCATCACATATTCAGCCAAGACCCAAAGTTCATGATCTGTGTAGTTTCCTAGGCTGTGCTATGCCAGGATGACAGGCAAAGCCTCCCTGCCTTCCTTACTCATGTGCTAACCCTAACCATCCCATGCCCCTAATGCTAACCCTACACATTACACTAATATAAAACCTTTCCATAAGAGTATCACCAATTAGAAGAAATATTGGTTTTGTAGCTGAGCTTTACTGGAACAGTGCGGTCTGTTCCCACACCAGGTAGATCATCAATGACACTGTAGTGTAACATAGGCTGTTGCACCCCTGAATGAGTTATCCTTCAGATGTGATGTTAAAACTTTGGCTCCATCTGTTTGAGTTGGTGGTAACTCAGGGAGATATAAAGGATCCCACACCACCTATCAGAAAGAGGAGGGTTTTTTTATTTACTAAAAGAATTAGCATTTCATACTATATTTCTTTTTGGTAATATCCATTTTCCATTGAACATAGCTTCATTTAACCTTTCATTCTAAATTGTCCAGATTATACCAAATGTTTTTATCCAGATTGTTGACATATTCTTTATGAGGTTGTCCATAAAAAACATACTCAGTCATGTCTATATTTATTTGTTTATAATCCTGCAATTGCTTAACTATTTTGTTTTCAATTATCTTTTCCCACTAGATTTTAAACTCTTTTACAAGTCAAAAAGATATGTTCTGCTATTTCTAATTCTCCACAATACAGACAAACTCTCTCATTAATGTTTTTATAAGGCATTCTTCCATTGACAGGTCACTTATTAATTTGTAACTTCCAGAAGAAATTGTGTTATATAACATTTTTATACACCATCTATTTCTTTGCTTTATAGCCTTAATTTCTTTCTCTGTCAAATGTTTCCAAAGATTCATATAATAATTTAGTATCACAACATTTTTATACTAGCTTTTCTTAACTTTATCAAATTTGTCCTTAATTTCCACACATTGATTTTTTCTTGGTGCATCCTTATCTCTTAATTTCTCCATTACTTCTCTCTTTTTTATTCATTTTAATCAAACTCCATTATTTTTTGTACTTTTCCTTAAATGCATTTATTACCAACTTATTCTCTTTAACACTCATCTATCTCAGAATTTTGTATACATTTAAAGATGCTGCATACACTGTTAGATACCCAACCTCCCTTCATCCTTTTACATGTACAAAATTCCCATTTTAACTGGATATAGTCTAAATCCTCAAGTACAGTAAATTGAAAAAATGATTTCGATAAACGGCTTTCTATATCTCTTGGAAGCATATATGTACTTAAGTATGATAATTTACCCATTCATATTGTATTTATCAAGTGTACTTTTTATTTAATGAAACTTTTAATTACTCCACATAACTTTGAGTCCCTTTAAATCCCTCAAAATGTTCTCTCATTGTTGCTTTATTTTATCATGGTTTCCATATTCAATTCCTAACACTAATATAATTTTCACAAACTGTACCCCCTTCAAGTTTTCTTATCAGCTCCTAAATCCTTACATTTTTCTTTATTAATATTTAATACAACCTCTTGTAATCTTTCATGTACATTTCTAATTACTTCTTATTTCTTTTCCACTTTTCCCTATTAATATTATGTCATCAGCATAAAACATAATAACAGGGTACTTTACTTCCATTTCTTGTATATATTTACTTTTATCCATCCCTTCATTTAACCCATCAGACTATTCATAATCATTATAAACAAAACACTACTTATTAGACATCCATGTTTTACACCACATCTCATCTCTATTTCTTCACTAAACCAGCCATTTATTAAAAGTTTAATTTTAGTATTTTTATATATTGATTCTTACATTAATTTCCATTAAATATCATGCTCTATGCTTTATTTATATTTGCCATTATTAATTTTGTTTCTGTTTGTCTTTTCTTAATATCAGTGACTATTTCTCTAATTATCATTAATACTTCTTGAATGCCTTTTCTTCTGTGCCCATACAAATCTTCTTCTATGATATAATGTAATTTATTTTCTAATGTTTTCTGTATTACTTCCCTGAATAATTTAGTCACAGTTATTTAAAATTAAATGTCTCAAATTTTTAATTTTATTCTTTTCTCCCTTCTTCCATATAAATCTTATCACACCGTCACATATATCTTTATAATTTATCCCATAATTTAACCACTCATTAAATACTTTTATTACTATTTATTTTGCTATAACATGGATTTTACAAGTATTTGGCTTCAATTTCTACTTTCATGTTATCTATCACATCATAATCTTTGTATAAACACTGTTGTCTGACGTTTCAAAAATAGTGCTAAAATAATAATCATAATCCATTATGACAATAGCTCTGCCTTTATCGGCATTCTTTATCATAATATAATCATCATGTTGCAAAGAAGCCAATGCCTCTCTTTCCAAACTATTTAATTTACTAAACATTTTCCTAACTTTACCATCACTAAAAGATTGTGGGAGATCATGCTCACATTTCTTACAAAATGTATCAAGCAACAGATGTAGATTAGGTTGAAAAGTACCAGGTTTTCAAAAACCAAAATCAGAAACAGCGCTATTATCTGAATATAAAATTTTTAACATGACATTGCACACAAACACTTTAATAACAACAGTATCAGTGATATGCAAGCCTTGTGCAGGAATAAAACTCAGTCCTTGACTTAAAAGCGACTCCCGTGCAGTAAAGACTTTCCCGGAAATATTGCAGATCAATGGTTCCTTCTCTCTTCCCACATTTTCTTTATTGTCTACCCAGTATGGTCTTCATCTTGCCAATGTCTCTTCCTCCCTCAGCGAGAGATAGAGGCTGCTGTGTTTAATCTTTGCGCTTGATAGGCAGTGGTAGAGGGAAGGTTGGTATTCAATATTTCCCTCTGATTGGTGGTTTTACTCTGTACATCTCATGGTTTCATTGGAATAGGAGCAACTAAAGGGACTTCAGTAATAGGAGTAGACATAGATGGTGTGTCAATAGACGTAGCACCATTTGTAGAAATAGTAGTGGCATTATTGCTGGTGGAGTTAGCATTTGTTTCAACTCCTGTGTTCACTTGCAGATAGTCCCATGTTTAAAGTCAGCAACATCCCTTTTTAATTTTTTCTGATTCTGAATTTTAAGTTGCTGCTAATATGAGGACACACTATCCATTGCAGTGTCCATTTTAAGCATGAACTCATTGCAAAACTTGTCAGACAATTCATAGTATTTAGCATTAATTGCTGCCATAATCTCCATCTCAAGCAGTTTAAAAAACTCTAACACTAATCGAATGCAGTTAAAACTACATTCAATATTAAGCTGTTGCCATCTACATAGCAGATCAGCATAAGTCTCACCATATGTGGGCATATTAAGTATACTCAGGCCACAGGGTATTACTTTATGAAATAGACAGGCTTCCAGGTGTAAATGCTGCCACTGAAGCCATTTCAGTTTAAGTAAGTAATTTTTAATTTCTCCTTCTGCTGTAGTAAGTTGAATCTCACCAGTGCTAGATGCAACAGTCCCATTACCAGGTCCCATCACAGGTTTAGCCAATAGAGGATTGGATTCAGTTTTCAACAATCTGGTAAAATGATTGTTAATGCCAGGTTCACTGTTCTGTTGCTCCAACTCCAAACTCTCTGCCATGCTCCCATGGGGGAAAAAAACAGCCACGAAAGTTAAAACAAAAAGCCCCCAAGGAATAAACTGTGCCTACAAGCAAAAGGAATGTATAACAAAGTAAAACTAAGCACAGAAACACAGTCAGAGGTATAAAATCATGAATGTTTTTTAATGAATAAGGTAAGCACTTTCACACCATGAACTAGTCCTTCTTAAGACCATATAAAACACTCCAGACTCCAAGGAACACTCTCAATTTTTTGATTACTCTTTAAGCAAGTTTGTGCGACACAGTGCGAAGCGCAGCTCTGCTTAAACATGCTTAATGAGTGTAACTTGCAATTACTATATTTTGCATAAACCACCTGTTTTAATTAACAGCCGTGTGGCAGTGGTCTACAGTTGTGATGGTCTTGGGTTAGAAATAGGGGACAGGTGTTTATTTTGTACGTGTTATTATCATTTAGAACATATATATCAATATAGTTCCATTTAGCTGAGCTGAGCAAAGCTGCACACTGTGTCGCACAGCATCAAGCTAAAAATATATATAAAAAAAGAAAAATGGCGAGATAGGAAAGTGGTGAAATGGGGTGTAATCAGGGGGAAAAACATAGTGAAAAGCAGGTAGGTATGTGCAGGAAGGGTGTAGGAAAGAACCATAGCTATCCATTTCTTGCACAACAACTGTGCACTTGGACAGAATTTGTAGATGACTTTGGACTCTCACCCCCAGAGAGAGTAATGAAGACATCATAATTGCATTGTTAAGCCAATTGGACCAAATTATGCATGTCCAGTGGACATGTGTGTGAAAAGGAGATCTATGTATGGGACGATGTTTTTTTGGGACAAGTTACTCATTTTTTTTTTTTTTGTTATAAGGTGAGAGTGGAATGTTGGGGAAGGGACAGAGGTACATGTGGGGGAGGTAAGTTGGGTAAGTGAAGAAGCTTTTGCAGACTGACAAGACAGCAGACAGGGGTGGTGTGTGACACAAGACGGGGGTGAACACCTTGGATGAGGAGAGTGTTGTGAAGTCTCAGTCCACTGTGCCTCCACAAGGTGGCAGTGTGACTTACATCCCCACCCACGGGACTGTCGGCCCTGCTCCGTCACTGCCCTGAGGATAGCAGTGGTGCAGGCTGGGCTCCAGGGTTAGCCTGGTCCACTAGGGTGGCCAGCATGCTCTTCATTTAATGCAGGCATCATCCAAAACCATGGTAGATGATCCTGCGCACTAAACCCGGTAGTTCGTCATTGGTAACAACTCCCCCTCCACTACCACTCCCAGAATGAGGCCTGGCCCAGTCCTGTGGGGTGGTACTACCCAATCCCACAGGTTGTACATGGGCAGCAGAGGGGGCAACAACAGGCTGGGTTCCAGATGTGCTTGACGAAAGAGGCAAGGTAGGCAGATCACGAGTAACCGGCTGACCTTGATGCACTGTATAAAGTGGTTTTAACAATAAGTTAAGGTTAGTAATAACCAAACCAATGTCAGTATTAACAGAATGAAACATGATATTTATTAATGCAAATACATATTACGGTATATTAAGTGAAACACAGCATTAAGTAACATAACAGTAAGTATGTTAACAGCAAGCCAGTATGAATTAAACTATAAGGCCAAAAAACAGATAGTTTAACAAAATATATTAATATTAAATAATAATAATAAATAACAATAATAAATTAAAGAAGAAAAAGCGGGGAAGAGAGAGAGAAAAACATACCATTAGTTACCTTGCAGGTAATATTGCTACACAGAGTACTACTACATACTTCTACAGGTGTGCAGTGTCAGTTGAGAGTACAGTGACTACAATTCTTCTATAGCTGATGTAGTAAGTACATAACTCTCAAGCTTTTAGCATGGGACAGTATGGGCCAAGCACTAACAGATGCAGGTACACAACTACACAGAACAGTTTCACATAATGTGAACTTGCATAACTACCAAGATGTTCTGTAAACAGATTTAAAACTATATTCCATTTCAGGTAATCATTTATATGGTGATCGTGGAACAGACAGATTAGGCAGTTGTAATTATATTATGAAAAATTGTGACAGTTGAGAGGTAATTTTGTATACATTAAGTAAGCTAGACAGCCATCATGCCTTAGTTGTCAGGCATGGGAGTAGAACCCAAAAGGTGTGACTGCAGGTGACATCTGCAAATAATGAAACAATTGACTGCAGCAACTATAGAAAGACATGCAGCCGTAATGCAAATATTAAGACAGATTTATTTAGGAAAACACAATGCTGCTTAACACTTTATTGGTACTGGTGTTTATTATCTGTGTAGTCCACACACAATATCTGCCCATAATGTGGGCTACCTCATCCATATACCTTTTGTACCTGGAGTGGGAGGAAAAGAGAGCATTATGTGACTTAAATTGGCCTGGAGATAGTCTTGAACCCTACTATGAGTTGAGCAATATATTTTTCAGGTCATTACTTTTGCATTCTACAGTTATTAAAATTTTTTTCTTGATTGCAGCAACCTTACCGTGCACATACAATGCTTAGAGCTCTAGTGGAATTATGTTATGACACCATAATCCTGCTGTGCACCTATTTCCTTACTGTTATTGCTATTCTTTAGTGTTTACTGCAATACGGTTGTTATTGTTCATTTATTGCACTACACTTCTAATTGCCCATTTATTGCACTACAGTTTGCATTGCTTATTCACTATTGCAGTGCAGTTTTTTTATTCTTTATTGCTCTACAGTTAGCATAATATATCTGTACTTAACACATTCATGGTGCAACCTGGCCAGGTGCCCAGCATGGGACTGGACATTTCAAACCCTCTCAGCTGCAGCTGTTCAGAGAGAAGCACACCATTATGCATACAAGTCTTGCACAGATTCAGCTTGCATTTTAGTAAAGTACTGGAAAAAATACTTACATATGTATGAGGCATGCCCAGCCCTCACCTCTTGGACCCAAGTGTCCAAAGTTCGTCTCTTTCTATGCTTCAGGTCATCATAGTGGTGATGACACTGCTCACCAGTGTGGGGAATACCAGAAGAACTTGAAAGGTCCCTGGCCACCTGATCCTAGACCTCACCCTTACATTCTGAGACCTGGTAATTGTCCTTTAGCAGCCTAGGTTCATAACTGTGTATCAGGAGCCCAACAAACACCCTAGACTCCTTCACACCCCATCTCTGCTTCCGAAAGCGTGCACCCTCTCCATCACCACCTGGCAAACTGTCTGTTAGATAGAGTCCAACAAATGCTGCAGAATTCTCACATATTGCCCTTAAAATAGGCTGTTTTCCTGCCCTTACATGTCATTCAGCAACATTTAAAAAAGGGCTGTGGTGCTTAGAATTGCCCAAACCAGCAAAGCAGAGCTGAGCATCATGAAACCTAGCACAACTGAGATTTTAGCAAAGCTTAGCAAAGTGCAAACAGTAGTAGCCATTAGTCACATTTAAGCAGTGCTTAGCACTGCACAGCTCTTCCAAATGTAAAAGTTATGTTTAACAGTTAAACAAATATTTAAATTACATTAAACAAATGGTATGTCTGCTAGGGACTTGAACCCAGGACCTACAAAGCTTTAGGCTATCACTCTACCCATTTAACTATTTGGATAATATACAAAGTAGTGTACCTTCACATATGTTACTATACTACCATGGCACACCAAGCAAATGGACTTAAACAGGCTTAAACAAAGGTAGAAATAAATAATTAATTACATCTGGTTTCTATTTTTAGATGTCTGGTATGTGTCTGCTTTCTATGTGTAAGGGCAGCTTATCATTGCTGCGCTCCACGCTGCATCGTGCAAACAGACGTTTAAAAAAGAATTAAAGAAAATCATAAAAAAAAAATCATAATTAATTACATCTGGTTTCTATTTTTAGATGTCTGGCATGTGTCAGCTGTTTATGTGTAAGTGTGGCTTGACATTGCTGCGCTCCACACCATGCAACACGAACGGACATTAAATAAAAAAACATAATTCAGCAAACATTACACATTTAAAACACAAATTATTAATTCACAGCGCATTTCAACAGCAGCAGGGAACATTACAGGGGGCTTTACCATGCACATAACATCTGACCAGCCTCAGCACTTCTGCCTACATGGAATCAATATCACTGTTACTATGCTCTCGCTCATAGCACGCCATGATTAATATGCATGGCGCTCTACCGACAGGGATCCTTGGCCAAGTACATGGATAAATTCCATGTAGGCTCTGCAAGGAGCCTACATGGATTTTATTAAATCATGGGGTGTAATTAAACCAAAAAATAAGTGACTAGCTCATGCTGCATCTCTTTTTGGGGTCCATTACTGTCAAAATAGAGCTTAATAGATTCATAACTCTACCTACTTTAAATCTTTGAAATCTGTTTTGATCCAGACTGTTTGATCTTCTGGTATTATATATTTTTTCTAGTACAGACCACTTTTCTTATAAGTGTCCTGACTTATATGTCTAATTTGTATATTAAATTTTATTTAAATCCATTGTACTTTCATTGGAAAAATTTTTTTTCCAGCTGCAGGTTGCGCATGTCTGAGTAACTGTAAGTAAAACTAAAATATATTTAGCAGTCACTATTCAGTACAATTAGCAGCATATTAATTCTGTATTGAATCATCTTCCAATTTAGTATGAAGCTATCATTGCTTGTTGTCAATGTAACTTATTCAATGTCACTCCAGAAAGAATGTATAGTCATATGTGAATATATATACTCCAACAAACTAGCTTGACTTTCTTAAAACATCTAACATAAGGAGGATCTACTTTGAAAAATATGAAATATTCTCTGAGAAGTTATAAGAAAATATTTGCAGAAGTTTTCACACAAATACCCTCCACTTCTATGATCCAAAGCTGTTCTAAAATGCCTGGGTTGATGCATCTTGATCAGTTTTACTTACAGAACTATTATAATGAGATCAGTTCTGTTGGGAATATGATATAAAAATCCTAAATATTTTGCATAACAGCTAACTTATACCAGTTAATATATTTGCTAAGCCTGCAAAAAGCTTGTCAATAGGATTTCATTCACATCCTTTAGTCATTATTAACAAGACTAAAAAAAAAAACAAATGCCTCAAATCCAAGAATAATTTAGTCTGGGATTCAGAAAGATGGTGCATATGGTCACAGTCAGCCCGCAGCTCTTTACGTTTTTGCAGAAAAGAATGAATACATGGAGGAAATAGCATAAGGCCTATAGCTCATTAATTGCCCTGCTCTTGGCTGCAGCAGGGACTGTGGGAGCAGTACATAGTACTATGTTGTGGCTATAGGAAAATAAAAGCATGTGTAGTGCTTATTCATTGTACATGCACCTCGAAGAGGATCTGTGGAGTCCTGCATGCATAGTAGGAGCAGAAAGGAGAAGCTTTGTGCCATCCTTAAAGGACCACTAAGCATGCGTGCTGATCTATTTTTGACCAAAATAAAGGCAGAAAGTGATGAATAGGGATAAGCAAACAGATATGTATAGAACATAAGGTGGAAACATAGGGAATGGGCAGGATGGAGATGGGGAAAGAGGGATTTTTTGGGGGGGTAGGTGTTCATTTTATAAATGTGAAGAGAAGGTAAGTTTGGGAAAGTGGTAAGGGAAGTAAGAGGAACATAAGAGGTTTAGGGTAGGTAGTAGGGACATGCACAAACAAAAACAGACAAGACTGATATGGGAGGTGCTGACACAATGAGAGAGGGGAAGCAGAATGGAGAAGAAAACAGTGGCTACACAGTGGTGATGGGAAGGATTGGACAACAAAGAGAAGAATGCATAGACACAAAAGGAAGGTAAACACCAGGATGGGATGTGCCAGCTGAGGCCCAATGAAAGCTTATGCTCCATCATGTGCTCCATCATCATTGGCTCTGGATTAGATAGTAAACTCAGTGCAGGGTAAGGAAGTGAATCACCAGGGGAAGGTTTCTAAGCAGTTGATCTGGACATCCAGTGACCTATCACTAAGTCCCCCCAGTATTCCCTGCAGCTGCCACTGAGTGACATAGGTGTCACCTCCACTGTCACTATCATCTGAAAGATCAATAGGAGCATATTCCCAACTGGGCCAGTGACAGTGGCCACTGCAGGTGCTGCTGGAGGTGATAGCTGAAACTAAGAACACTGATGACAGTGGTGTCAGTCATGTCCTGTAAAGGAACACACGGGGCATGTAACCCTCATGAAATATTGTCATTGGCAGCCTTACATCAGGTCACAGAAGAGCACTCCCACCCCCCACACCCCAAGAAAATGAGCCTCAGTGTAAGCCACCATCCCTAGAATAAACTTGCAATCTCTTTTCCAACCTACATCTCACTTGGCTTGTAGGTCACTGGTTTCACTGGAGATTTGAGCTCAAAAGTCCACTCATCCATTTTCACTGGAGTGCAGCTGCAGCTCTGGGACACAGTCCTAAGCACTGCTAAGATTGGATCGTGTGCTAGGTACATCCTTAACAAGTTTTTGTTTTTCTAATTTCAGAGTATAATTGTGGTGCTCCATGTACTTGTTTACCACACTGATGAACATTAGCATAAGCCTTAAGTGATTATATTTTTGCATAGAAAATGTCAATGTACTCTATAATCTCTTACAAATAGTAGGAAATTCCCTGAGTGACCACTGTTGTTATAATTATTTGCCTTATAACCTGTTGATTTTTTCATTTCTTAGAGCACAAACGTTGTAAAATCTGCTGCAAAAAAGCAATCCTAAGTAAGAAGGCATTGTATATTTTGAGAACATATGCAAGTTGGTCAGTGCAAACTGGAACATGTATAAATTAAATCCATTTAGTCTTAAGATATACTGACTAATTACAACTGTTAATATCTAAGTTTTTCAGGAGAATGAATGCTGCAACCTAAGAAATGTGCACCTGTTTTCTTATAGTGTGGAGTTACATAAATACTTTGTGTGTGATGTGTTTACTATATTTATTTGTGATCAGCATGATTTGTAAGCATGGCCTAATACCACAGAAAGACATGTATATAATTCTCTATAGATGTGCATAGTGCACATATGCATTTTGTGTTTACTGTGGCATGAACTGAATCTGTATGTACCATGACAGTGTAGCAAAGCACAGAAGGGAACAACTACTGAATAAGATATGGTTTGTCTTACATACCTCACTCAGTAGCTGGTCTCTGCTATGCTTTGCTCAGTTGGCTTACCAAACAGTAGTTCATAAAACATTTCACTCGTTTGGCAGGATGGTATGGTTTTACTCAATACCACTGTATTTTAATGAGGGTATTTGGAACTTTGAGAGTTCCCATTGATGGGATCTCATCAGCAATACTGTAATAGGGTTGGGGACAACTGGCATTTTGGTTATAGGTCTTCATCCAGCACAGAGGACTCAGGGATTATCTGGACTCTATGTATTTTATTTACTTTTTCCAGGTATACCATGTCATCGCTGTTCAGCTATATGCAAACTTTATGTTGGGGGCAGTTAGTATGGTCTGTTGCATTATACAAACTGTTAGTACACAGTTTTGGTCATGTATATTATTCAGCTCAGATCACCCTGTATGTTGCTGTTATTGTGTTTCTAAATATTATATATTAATTTGTGGGGAGGGGGTCATTTGCATGTGTGCTCCATGAATATAGTACTGTGGATACACAAGGGGGAGTAAGACTGAGTGTAAGGTTCTACCCCTTTATGCAATAGTTAGTACAAATTAAACAGTTTACCACATCATTCTTTTGTATACCACCCCTTCTCCATGGGTCACAATGATTATGAATCCTGTATGGGAAAATGGACATATTATTAAGCCATATTTTTGCAAAGCTGTAGTCATTTAAGGCATAGGCAGAAAGTTTTAAATAATGCTACAGCTCAGCTTTGACTTAAAAAATGTCCTAGATTTTATGACCCTAGATATGTAGTGTAAAGAGAGTTAATGTAAGCTAACATTGTGATATTTGACTCACAAACACATCCATAAAACACAGGCTAAATAATGATCAATTAATAATACCCAGTTATGTAAGGACAAGTCCTCTGCATATAGATTAATTATGTGAACAAGCATGAATATATGTGAAGATATAACGTTATTATTTAATGTAGTTATGGACCAGAAATCATGCAACGAGCTAATACTGATCAAGGGCACAACAATATGAATTTAGGAAACAAACATATTGGGACCTCAGAAGAGAAATATCATTTAAGCAGAAAAAGGAACTGAACTGACTTCAAAGGTGTAAAGTCTTTACAGTAGAAAGTGAAACAACAAACATATGACCCTTTAACATTATTTAATACAGTTCATAGGACAAACAAAATGACTTCAGGCACTGCATGATATACCATGAGCTTGATGTGACTTGCCACAAAGTGAAATGAAATATTCCTTTTTGCCAGGTTTGATAATCTACTTGCCAGTTGTTGGTATCTAGTTTTTGGTGTCTTAAATTTGATAGCAAAGAGTTATGGGTCATTGAATGTTCAGAAGACAGTATGCTGAACCACGTTTATTTTTTTAGTGAAGATTTGTATATCTCACATGATACCTTGATAAAAGAAAATATTCAAACATCTTCTTAGAGATGCTGTTCTGTTTTTTTTTCAATTTCAATGTCTCTGGGACTCACATGTATCATTTGGGGGACTTCTATTCTTTTTTGTCTATTTGTGAATATGACATTTTCTGCCAAAAGACGACATAGATTACTCAGCAGTACTACTTTGATTGATGAGCTCTGACAATGAATAGTTTGATTTCTAAAACAATATATATAATATCAAGGAAATCTGTATCTGTTATAGTAAATTGCCTTGCACCACATTTTGGTATTGGTCAAATATACATACCCTGAAACTTTACCAAGCAGAATAGTGAAACTTTCATTCCAGATATGTTTCACCTTGTTTGTATATTTCAGTGTTAAAAGTCTAAAATTTAAGATTAACTCATACTTGAATAAAAAAATGCAAACGGTACATGGATATTGACATACAGTACTAATTTGGTATGATATAACAGCAATTTTAAACATTGTGTACAGATACATGGCATGATTTTATCGAGGATACAAACATATTTATTAGATTTATTATCAACAAATTGTAAAATAATACAGCAGTTACAATATGCCGCCCAGAGTAAACATGTATTGCATTTACACAGCATTTGTATGAAATTAATAATACAATGTTAAGTCACTCATTCAGCCTTCATTTGTGCTTAAGACAAATAACATAAAGGAATATGAAGTTCATAGGTTCATAGGAAGGTACTAGGCTATTGGCCCTAGGGCCTATATAAGCCTAGCCAAAGGTACCCTGGCTTTCGCCACCCAAGAAAATTATTTTCCTGTGCCACTGTCGAGCAGAGCCACTGAAGTGATCCCCGGGGTGAATTGCCTATCTCCCATCCAATCATCAAGATTTTTCTTGAAGAGTGCTAATGAGGAGCTTTGTTTGATATAGATAGGTAGTTTGTTCCAGAGTATGGGAAGTCTCTGGGACAGGAATCTATCCCACCAGCATGTTCTGTTTATTGTGGTGATGAGGTTTAGGTCCCTAGAGCGTGTAGCTCGTAGGGATTGGGATTTCTTTAAGTGGAGCATGTCTAAAAGCTCTGGGTTTGACATAGCTTTGTGTGTTAGGCAGAGATCGCCTCTGAGTAGGTGATATGAAATGGAGTAAAGCTGCAATTTTTTGAGACGGTCTGCAAAAGGCATCTCTTTGAGGCCAGTAATCCTCTTTGTGAGGTATTTCTGTGGCCTTTCCAGTTGTTGTAAATGTCTTGTGAGGTACATACCAAAAGGGGCATTGTACTCTATAATGGGTCTAATGAGTGATGAGTAGAGGGTAACAATGACCTCTTTTTTCCTGGATGAGAAACCTTTTGTGATGAGGTGTGCCACATAGAAGGATTTCCTGACTACAGTAGCGATGTGATTATCAAAAGAGAGACTACTGTCCAACTGTGTCCCAAGGTCTCTTATCACACTTTGGGTGTTAAGTAGACTACCACCTATGTGGTAGTTCATGGGTACTGAGTTTTTACCAAAAGGAATGACAATGCACTTTTTGGCATTGAGCTTGAGGCCATGGCTTTGACACCAGGCATCTGTCTCAGCAAGGCCCTTTTGTAGGATGTCCACATCTTTTGGAGTTTTGATTATGGCTCCTTGTTTGCAGTCATCTGCGAACTTCATTAGCCAAAGACCTTCTGTGTCGGCCTGTACTTCAGAAAAGTAGATACCAAACAGGAGAGGACCCAGGACTGAACCCTGTGGTACTCCACTTGTCACTGTTCTGAAGCTGGATTTGGAGTCTGCTACTTTCACAGTGTGGGTTCTGTCAGTGAGCCAGTTGGCAACCCATCTTGTGACACAGAGATTTATACCTAGTTTAGTGAGTTTATCTATAATTCCAGAGTGGGGTATGGTGTCAAAAGCCTTGGCGAGATCTAGATAGGCTGTGTGAACCACCTCACCCTCATCTACAGCTTTGGTGACTGCTTCAAAGAAGTCTATCTGGTTTAGGAGACATGATCTGCCTTTTACAAACCCGAACTGGGCGGGGTCCTGAGTTTGGAGATTACCAATGGCATTGTTTATAAGTTCCATGATGATACGCTGCATAGCCTTGCAGACCAGGCTTGTTAGGCTAATGGGGCAGTAGTTTCCGGGGACTGTGGTGGCTCCCCCTTTGTGGAGTGGGATAACTGTTGCTGTGCGCCATTCAGTGGGCACATAGCCTGAGGTGAGGCTATGACTGAACATGGTACTTAGGTGGGGTGCCAGTTCATTCTGTAGTTCATGTAGAACACAGCCTGGGATGTCGTCAGGTCCCATGGATGCTGTGTTCTTGGCTTTGAATAGTGTGTTTTTTACCTGTGCAGCCGTGATTACAGGAACTTTGCATTCTTCTGGTATAGAGATGGGCCCTTTAGGGGATGACAGAGGGGTAAAGTTAGCACTGAACCTATCTGCCAGGATGTTGGCAATATCCATTGGTTCTGTATATTTAGTGCCATTGTGCTGTAACTCAGAGCAGATCTGAGTGTTGCCATTGAGATTCTTGACATAGCTATAGAATGCTTTGTGGTTGTCTTTAGAGTCAGTGGTGATTTTGTTTTCATAACTAGCTTTGGAGGATTTTATGAGGGCTCTCAGTTTCTTACTGAAGCTGACCAGGGAGTTTCTCCAATCATGGGATTTTGCTCTTTTTTGCAACAGTTACTTTCTTCTGTTGTAGAGTTTGTTTATGGCAGGGGACCACCAGATTGGCTTCCTTTTTTTGGAGGATAGCATCTTGGTTCTGTTAGGGATTGCATGATCCATGCACTCATGTAAGTGCTTATAAAGTGCATTTGTGTAGGATTCAGCAGTCATACCTCTATTGTCCATCAGCATGGGTGTCGTGAAGTTTGCCACTTCTGTCTTAAGAAGCGTGAAGTTGGCTTTGGAGAAATTTTTTACTGTGGTTTCCCTAATGGGGGGTGGGGGAGGGATGTGGATGTCTAGGGTGATTAGCTTATGGTTGGATCTGACCAATGAGGAACTGACCTCTGGTGTGGAGCACCGGTTGCCCATGTTGGTAATAACCAGGTCTAGGATATTGCTGCCCCTGGTGGGGGTGTGGATAAGTTGATCCATGGCATTGTAATATATGAATTCCAGAAAACATTGAGCACAAGAGTTGGTACATGAGTAGTTTTCCCAGTTAATGGTAGGATAGTTGAAATTGCCCATTATTAGGGTGTTAGGTTGTACCCTAATATTTTCCAGTGTATTAAGAAATGAGGAGTGGGAATCCTGGGACATGGTGGGGGATCTGTAGCAAGCTACAATTTGGATTGTGGTCTTGCCCAGAGTTAGTTGCACTTGGATAATCTCGGATGCATTATGCTGAGCAACTAGCCTGGAGGTGTGGATATCCTTAATGAATATGGACACGCCTCCACCTTTAGTGTTTCGGTCCAGGTTAGGTGACCGAATGGTGTGGTATGAATTATAGCCTATACCCTAATGCAGGGGTACTCTCTGGAGCCTTGAACCAGGTTTCTGTCACTGCACAGATGTCGATGTTCTCCATTTTAAGGAGTGCCTCGAGAGAGTGCATTTTGAGGTTTAGACTTCTAGCATTGAGTAGCAATACTCCCAGATTCTTCTTGCCTGTACCTGTTAGGGTGGTGAATTTGTCATTTGAGCGTTGCCTAAAAAAGGTACTATAGGGGTGGCTAGAGCCTTAGCCAGTATCCAGAATCCCAGGGGCGACAGGTGCAGGCCATCTCTGGCAAAGCATCGTGGCTTGTCGATCATGTCATCCCAGGCAGACAGATACTGGATCCTCTTAGAATGACACCAGAAGCTTAGCCAATTGTTGAAGTCAATCATTTTGTCCTTGTACTGTGTTATCACTCTGGGTGATGACAGGATGCTACTCAGGGCTAGGGTCATACCTGCCTGGGCTACAAGATCGGACATCTCCTCCATGTCCCTTTTCATGTAGTCCAAGGAGGTACGTCTCAAGTCATTCACACCAACATGGACAATGACAGAGTCATATTTGTACTTGTTGTGGAGTGACCTGAGTGCATGCATTATGTGGTGGATCCTGGCACCCGACAGGCAGCTGACAGTAACTTTCACCTTGTTCAGCCTGGTGAGTGGAACATCAGTGTGCCTGACTATAGAGTCACCTATGACTAGCGTGTTGGGTACGTTGTTATGCCTTATGGGCTGTGGTTAAGTGGCACACTGAGTTTGTGGGCTATGTGTCATTTGGGTTGTGTTGGGGGGTTGAGGTTGCTTGTGTTTCTGCTTTGGAGGTCCCTGTTGCTTGGGCAGGTTTTTACTGAGAGCCTCCGCGAATGTAGGTGTGTGTTTTGTGTTTCTATGTGTGTGTTTTGGTGGTGTAGGTTTTGAGGGACTATGTGCTGAGTGTGGTGTGGTGCAAGTGTTTACCTTCTCCTCTTGACTGTCTAGTCCAATCTTGGGTGAAGAGAGCTTTGCTTCCAGTTTGTCTATATAAGTGCATCTCTCACAGGTTGTAGTGTTGGGTGGTAGGAGGAGAGGGTTGTCTGTGTACATGAGGCAATTACTGCATTGCCCAAAGATGCCCAGATTCATCAGGTAGACAGGAGAAAACACCGAGGGCTGACCCTTAGACATGCCTGGATAGGTGCTTATTTTATAAGTACTAGAAACTGTTTTCCTCTAGACAATGAGGAAAGTTGAGTGCTGTAGTAATTTGTAGCTTATTTAGTGCTTACAATAAGTTCTGAACAAGTGCTGAAACAAAAAATCTGGCTAGTTCTAAGAAACAAAATTAAGCTAGAAGGCTTCCCTCCAACACAGAAAGGCTTGGGGGCCTAGAAGCCTACAAATAGTCCTGGACACAGCAAATCTATATCCAGGCTAGACTACCCACAGGAAAGGCAGGAAACAAGCTTAGAAAAAGTTTTTTTTTTTTTATAGTGGAAAGAGAGAAAGGAGTATCAGAAACTAAGCTGATTGGCCTTGTCAAATGTTCTCCCTGTACTGGGTAGAATGAGGTAATGACACTAGACTGGGAGGAGCGTCCCAGATCAAATTTACTCTAGGGACGGGCAACTGCAAAGCCACCAACTGCGGAAATGTTTCTCACAGCTGAAAATCAGCAGTGAGCCTTTAAATGAAAGTTTTAAACAGCTAAAGGAGCCTCTAGAAAAAAGAGTTTAACTGCAACAAGTTATCAGAAACAAACAACCCAACAGATGCTTAATAAAAGTGGACAATTCCCAGTTAATACCTCACACACAGTGAAACTAGCTAGAAAAATACACAGCACACAAAGTGCTATAAATAAAGAAATAAAGAACAAAATAAGCAAAAAAAAGGATTCTTAATGTTATATATTATAGTTCCGAGTTTGCTCAGTGTCCTTCCTTCGATTAGCTCAGTGTGAAATGGCAGAAACACTCACAACTTAACTTCTTAGGTATCAGAAAGTTGAAACCTGAGACAGCTTTTAAGAAAGAAATCTCAAAAGAACCAATGAGATGCTTAGTCTAAGCTGTAGTCCAGGTGACCTCAGTCAGCCAATGACCTCAAACAATTCTCTCTCACTGAAATGTCTGATGACTTTGGCTAAACCAAGATGTCCCTGAATATGTTCTCAGACACACAGCCTCCACAAAGTGCTGCATATATTATTTAGACACAAATGATCTAAATAAAAATGGGTAACAGCAAACACCTTCTAGAAGGTCTGATGAAGCAGATGTGAAAACAGTTACCTTTTTAAATTTATGAGCAAATAAACGTGTTTTTATAACTCCTGCTACTGTTTTATTCCACTGGTGTTTGCAATTATGCATTTTCACTTTTATTTCAAGCAGTTTATTTATCTCAATGAGTGTATTTATTTTTTATTTTCTTTTTTTACAAATGGTCTAAACTTTGACAAATAATTTGAAGCGCTAAGCCATGCATTGTAATTTTAAAAACAATTTGTTTTTCTTGTAAAAAGTATCTAAAGTCATGAGTAACACTCCCATTAGTCATCTCCTTCTATAATAGTTAAAGCTGTTTGCAAAACATATGTTGACTTAATAATTTATCCCAGGAGTGCCTACTGTACAACTAATGGACACAATCAGCTCCTAATCAAATCCATGGGTCCCCTCAAATGATCTATGCCATGATCACAGTTATTCTCATTAGAAGTGTGACAAAAAGAGATACTGCCAGCACAGCTTTCTGAAATTTTGTAAATAATTACATATAATTTGTGAATATCAAAATGATTCATATAAGATGTTTGTGTTACAAATGTATTACAGCTGTATGTCATATAAGATGGTTTGTATAGACGTATGCTGAAAAGGTTTTTGCAAAGTGCTTAAAATGTAACCACACCATGCCCTACTGGAATAGAACAGAAATGTACATACATTATTTAACTGTTTAAATGTATATATTTTAACAGTAAAATTGGGCTACAGAAGGTTAACTTCAGAAAAATAGCTGAAATTAAATTATTTATGGCCATGCAATAAAATGATGTTATCTTTCAGTTTCAGTGCAGCAACGGATACAATATCTGTGCTGCAAAGTTTTCTGTATTGTCTTGGAAGTGTTTTACTGTTTTCTGACTTCCAGTATCTGCAAAGATCTGAGGAAAAGCCCCCGTGTATGTTTTTTCACAGGTAGATGCTAAATACTGCTAGCTTTCAGCAATGGGGGGTTATCTGGGATAGAGTCAAATGACAAGAAATTATACCATTCTGCAAGCTATTCCAGCAGTAGTATTTGAGATATTAATTTAAGAAGTCTCTGAGAGAGCAATAGCATTTTGTATTCTGTCTTTGACCTGATAACATGATCTATTCACCACATCTGCCTAGCAGCTCTAATTAAGTAAGTGTACTAGGGTATAGTAATTCTCTTTGATATAGTCAGGGATATAGCAAAGCTTAGCTTACATATTTTTCTTTATTTATTTGAGATCACAAACACTAAATTCCCCCAAGGTGTAGCAGCAAACTGCAACAATACAACACAAATACTACTTAGACAAGTGGAGCAGGAACCAAGGAATTTCATCCACGAAGCATTAGCGAATAAAAGCCTTTATTATAACTTTCATCCCCTCAGAGACTTTTTCAGAATGATTTAAAACTAAAAACACTGCAATTATATATATTAAACCATCAGCAATCAAATACCTGATTATTCAATAATTCAATCAGCCCCATCACAAAAAGCTTTCCCCACATCAAACCAAGTACAAACATTTAAAAATACAAAGTACTTAAAATAACAAAAATATATCTTATATCCACAACACATTTAATGATGTCATTCGGATATGTCATTCTGCAAGCTATTCCAGCAGTAGTATTTGAGATATTAATTTAAGAAGTCTCTGAAAGAGAGATAGCATTCTGTATTCTGCTTTTGACCTGATAACTTCAGCTAGAGGATCTATTCACCACATCTGCCTTGCTGCCCTAATTAAGTAAGTGTACTAGGGTATAGTGATTCTCTTAGATATAGTCAGGAATATAGCAAAGCTTAGCTTACATATTTTTCTTTATTTATTTGAGACCATCCTACAATGTTGTTTAAATATTTCCTATGAATTTAAACTGATGTTACTTTAAATGTATATTTAGTATTGTCTTGATCTTTTATTATTTATTATTAAATATATTTAAACCTTTCATTGTGTCTGGTCTGTCTAGAGATATTTAGGTTCTGAGAGTACTGGCATATTTATTTGTTGATAGCGTGGGCCACTCCTAATAGCCTTACTCTTCATCAAACTACCATTTGTATTTGATAGTAACATTACACAGTAAGATTGGACACCCTTTATTAAGGGTCTTAAAGTAGCTGATAAAAAGATGGCTGGTGGCAGTTATAACTACCTTATAGTCTGAGCAGAAGGGGGCATAGCTAGTAAACCTGTGCCAGCTTTTACCAGGTGTGTGTGTGTGTGTGTGTGTGTGTGTGTGTGTGTGTATGTGTATGTGTGTGTATGTGCCTGTGTGCATGTGCATGTGTGCGTGTGTGTGTGTGTGTGTGTATAAATCAAACCTCAAAGTGTGTGTGTGTGTGTGTGTGTGTGTGTGTGTGTGTGTGTGTGTGTGTGTGTGTGTGTGTGTGTGTGTCAGCTACTTATGCAGGGACACAAAGCACTGTTTGGACAGAGAGGGTGCTGGAGGTCTTGTCTTGGCCACTCAGCTGAGATCTTAACCCTATAGCTGTGTCACTGGGGGAGTCTTACTGGGGATCTGGAGAAAGGGGGAAAACCAGCCCTGGACTGATTGTGGTCTCTGTGTGCTCTTAAGTGAAATTGCACTTGATGCAGAGAGCTGCATCTGGAAATACTGCATGTGTACGTGTCATCCTCCCAATGTACATCGCCTATTGTTGCTAGTGGTGAGGATTAAGGCCCCTTGATTACTGGGCCAGTGATGGGGCATCATATTTTTTGGTTGGCAGTGGTGGGATATCCACCTTTTGGGATTCAGTGGTGTGGGTATTGAATTCCTGTAGCTAGTAAACTGTAGTCACTAAAGATGATGTCTGTGCTCTCAATCAGCCACACAGTGAACATTCACAGTTTCATATCACAATAGTTTTATTTTTTGTTAGCTTAGTTAGGGAGAGAAGGCAAGGATATCAGCAGAGGAGTATGCCAAGCTGACAAGGAGTCAGTTGGTTGAGATGTGCCAAGCCAAAGGACTGGGGCATGCCAACCTGACTAAAGAAGAAATTATTGCAGGTTCAGCCACAGCTGCATCAAAGGCCAGCAACCAGGAGGACAACCAGACTGGCTTGTGGATGTACAACTCTCAGAAAATGGACAGTTCATCCTTTCAACAAAGGACTTAAAAATCCATCTGTAGTTAAAGAGATATGAACTGGAGGCCAAACATTTGGAGACAGAAATGGCAGAGAGACTGTGGTGTTTAGTGGCTGAAGAAATTAGAGACTGCTGCAGGAGAAACAAATGGAATTAGAAGCAGCAGAAAGAATGATACATCTGGAAGCTGAGGAAAATGAGAGGCAGAGGCAACATGAAAAGGAGATGGTGACTCTTCCCTAGGGTCATGGAGGCAATGGGGAAGGGAATAGCTGAACCCCAGAAGCAACAAAGGTCAGTAAATTTCTTCCACAGTTTACAGAGGGTAATCATTTTGATAGTTTTATTCATATGTCTGGGTAGGCAAAGAGTATAATGATGACCAAGAGCTCTGGGTGCAGTTCCTGACCCCCTTACTGTATGTTAAAGCTGTAACTGCTATTTTGATACTGATTGCTTAAATTATGATACTGTTAAACATTGTTTATTAGAGTGCTTTAAGTTAACACTTGAAGCTTATAAAAAAAAAAGTTATATGAGCACAGATGCAAGGCAGATGAAAGTGTGTGTGAATATATTGCTGGGTTTAGCACTTATTTTCATAGATGTGTGACTGGGTGTCAGGTCACCATTTTTGAAGGGCTGGCAGACCTTTTTGTGAGGGAACAATCCCTTAGCATTTTGCCTGAGGACATGAGAATCTGGTTGGCATATAGGGAATGCAGGACCACAGATGAGTTGGTGAAAAAGGAGACCTATACCTAGCAAGCATGGCATCACTGCACAGGAAAGGGATGCCCAGTGCTGCACATGGGTCTAAGGGAACTCATGGTGGGCAGCCTAAATTTCCCCAACAGAGTTTGCCAGTAAGGGGAGAAGACACTAGTCCAGATACATAGCCAGGACAAAGGGTTACACTTTTTAAATGCAAGCAGTGGGGCCATGTAGCATATAGATGTCCATGGAGGCAATGTGGGGAACAAAAGATGGGAGATCCAGTAAGTGGGAATGACAGAATGCCAGTGGTAAGTTGTCTTCAGACAACAAGGGTACCAAACTACCACAAGAGGTTATATCCTATCTTAGTAGATGGGAAACAGACCACTGCTAAGAGAGACATGGCCTCTGACCTAGCCACTGCAAAGCCTGCAATAGTTAAAGAGGAGCACTACTTGCTTGGGCAGTCTACTCCAGCCAGAGCTTTAGGAGGGACCCCATTCCAAATGCCTTTGGCTAGGGTTCACCTTGACTGGGAGGGTGGAAAAAGAAGCAGGCAAGTAGGTGTGTTTGAGGATATCCCTGTAGATATCCTGATTGGGAATGATTTTGATAATGCAGCACCTTATGTGCATGTGGTAACATGCAGTCAGGCTTGGAGACAAGCATGTGGGTCTGGTAGTCTGGGCAGACCAACACACAACACAGACTTGAAACCAGGACTGGTGGATTGGTTACTTCAGAGTGGGAGCTTCCCTGTAGCAGTGAGACTGAAAGTGAGCCACAGCTGCTTGTGGGTGCTAATTTTTCCCTTGGACAGAGTGACTGCAAGGGCAGAGGTGAGTAGTAGTACCCAGGCTGACAGGCAAGCAGCACTGTCAGAGACTACCAGACTTCCTGTGGAAGGGGAGTTGGGAAGGGTTACAAGGAGAGAGTTCAGACAGGCTCAGCTCTCATACCCTACATTACAATGGCTGAGGCAGGCAGCCAGTGAGGCACTTGATTGTCAAGGAAAAGGGAAATCTGTATACTGGGTCAAAGGGTTACTGTATAGAGAGTGGACCCCTGAGGGAGGGCTAGAGGGTGAGAGAATACAGCAGTTGGTAGTGTCCAGAGGCTACCATCTGGAACTTCTAGCCATAGCCCACGACATTCCCTTTGCATGTTATATGGGCATAAAGCATGCAAAGAGACTTATTATGCAGATCTTTTATTGACCTGTGATTTCCAGAGATATAACAGGGTACTGCAGGACGTGGGAACAGTGCCAAAAGGTAGGCAAGGCGGAAGACAAGGTGAAAGCTCCTTTGGTGCCTATGCCTGTGATTGAGGAGCCATTTCTGATGGTAGCTATAGATTTTGTGGGGCCTCTGCGTAGCCCAAGTTCCACAGGGAAGAAGTATATCCTAGTGGTAGTAGATTATGTTACCAGATCCCTGAGGCAGTGCCTCTGTCCCTCACTGAGGCAGAAAAGGTGGCAAATGCGAGATTTTCAGCAGGGTAAGTTTCCCAAAAGAAATACTGACTGACGGAGGTGCCAATTTCATGTCAGACCTGCTGGCTTGTCTGTGGAAGCTGTGGGGTGAGCAGCTAAAGGTCACCCCTACCATCCCCAGACTAATAGTCTTGTTGAGAGGTTAAACTCTCCACTAAAGACCATGCTATGGGCATTTGCAGAACAGTTTAAGAGGGAGTGGAACAAATATTTTCCCCATTTGTTTGTTTACAGAGAGGTTCCTTAGGAATCCACGTGTTTTTCATCCCTTTGAATTGCTGTATGGGCATAGAGTGAGGGGACCTCTAGATTTGATTTGTGATGAGTGGGAGGGTAAGTGTGAATCCTACAAGGAGTCTGTTGTGGCATATGTCCTAAATCTCAGTACAAGGCTCAGGGACCTCATGGGCTTGGCCCAGGAGAACCTAGCAGAAGCCAAAACAGCAGAAAAAGGTCAGGTATGACAGGAATGCTCGAGCTAAAGAGTATGCTGTAGGGCAGCAAGTTATGGTTCTCATTCCTGTCAGACACAACAAGCTGCAGGCAGCTTGGGAGGCACCTTAAAAGGTGGTAATGAAGGTCAGTGATGTTAACTACATGGTAGAACTGCTAGTCAGGAGACAGGGGCACAAATTTTGCCATGTACATGATAAAATCTTACCATGATAGAGAGGCCCATGTGCTGAGTATTTGCAGTGGATGGCAGGAGGAATCTGGGGGGGATCTGGTGACTGATCTCTTCAGTGAGGCTTGGACTGACACTTCAGTGGAAGGGGTAGCAGTGTCCAGCAGCTATCCCCTACTCAGGTTTGAGAAATCCAAGCACTGTTACAGGAGTTTGGGGACATGTTCACTGGGAAATTAGTGTGCACCTACCTGGTGCAGCACCATGTGGATACAAAACCCCAAAGGCCTATTAAGCAGGGCCCTGATAGGGTGCCTGAGAGAGTCAAACAGACTCTGAGGAAGGAGATACAGGAAATGTTGGAACTAGGGGTAATTCAGGAGTCCAGCAGTCCCTGGGCCTCCCCAGTGGTGCTGGTACAAAAGAAGGGTGACAGCACCAGGTTTTGTGTGGACTACAAAAACTAAAATAATCACACAGAGTCAGATGCTTATCCCATGCCTAGGACAGATGAAGCCCTAGAGCAGCTGGTTGAGGCTAAGTATCTTATCACTATTGATCTTACCAAGGGTTACTGACAGGTACCCTTGACTCCCAACACTAGAGAGAGGTCAGCTTTTGTGACTCCTTTCAGCTTGTATGAGTTCACAAAGCTGCCCTTTGGGTTGTAAAATGCCCCAGTAACTTTCTAGAGGCTGGTAGATCATAGCTTAGCAGGAGCAGGAGATTTCACCCTTGCTTACCTGCATGATATTGGCATCTACAGGCATTCCTGGCAAGAGCACCTTCAGCATGTCAGGGAGGTGCTAGGTAGACTTCAGAGGACATTACCATTACAGAGCCTATTAAGCCCAGTAAGTGTCCAGTGGGTATGGCAGAGGTGTCCTACCTAGGACAGAGAGTGAGGAGTGGCAAGATCAGGCCAGAACCTGCCAAAGTGGAAGCCATTCAGGCATGGCCTGCTCCTGTTATGAAAAAGCAGGTGAGGAGATTCGTAGGGACATCAAGGTACTACAAAAAGTGTTTCCCCAATTATAGTACCATAGCTTCTCTCCTCACAGGCATGGCAAGGAAAAACAGGCCAGATAAGGTGGTGTGGACCTCATCATGTGAGCAGGCATTCCAGAAGATTAAAGGAGCTTTGGGGGGACCCCCTGTGTTAGCCAGTCCAGATTACAGCAAATAATTTGTTTTGCAGGTAGATGCTTCAAATCATGGTTTGGGGGCTGTGCTCAGCCAGTTTTCCCCAGTGGGAGAAGGGTACCCAATGGTATAGCTCAGCCATAGGCTCCAACCCAGGGAGGAATTCTATGCAATTGTTGAAAAGGAATGTCTAGCCATAGTGTGAGCACTACAGAAATTTCAGCCTTATCTGTATGGAAGGAAATTCACTGTAGCTACAGACAACAATCAGTTAACATGGCTACATTGAACCAGCCAGCACAATGGCAAGTTACTAGCGTGGAGCCTAGGGTTGAGGCATATGATATGACAGTGTAGCACTGCAGTGGGGCTGGCAATGCCAGCACACATGGGCTCTTAAGACACAAAATTGGGTAAGGTATTCCCAGATAGTATCAGCCCTCTCAAGCAATGTTTCTAAAGGGTCACTTGAAGATCTAGCCTGAGTCTTTGAGGGGGGAAGAAGTGTGACAAAGGGAAATACTTCCAGCACAGCCATCTGGAATTTTATAAATAATTATATGTCATTTCTGAATATCAGCATGATTCATATAAGATGTTTGTGTTACAAATGTATTAGAGCTGTATGTCATATAAGATGGTTTGGAAAGACGTGTCCTGAAAAGGATTTTGCAAACTGTTTAAAATGTAACCACAGCATGCCATACTGGAATAGAATAAAAATCTACATACACTATTGTAATTGTTTAAATGTATATATTTTAACAGTAGAAACTAGGATACAGAAGGTTAACATCAGAAATATAGCTGAAATTAAATTACTTTATGGCCAAACAATAAAAAGATGTTATCTTTCAGTTTCAGTGCATCAACAGACACAATGTCTGTGCTGAGAGGTTTTCTGTATTGTCTTGGAAGTGTTTCATTGTTTTATGACTTCCAGGATCTGTAAAGATCTGAGGAAAAGCCCTTGTGTATGTATTTTCACAGGTAGATGTTAAATACTGCTAACTTTCAGCAGAGTGGGCTTTACCTGGGATAGAGTCTTATGACAAGAAATTGTCATTCTTCAAGCTATTCCTGCAGTAATATTGGAGATATTAATTTAAAAAGTATTTGAGAGAGAGAGAGCATTCTGTATTCTGTCTTTTACCTGACAACACCAGCTAGAGGATTTATTCACCACATCTGCCTTGCTGCTGTAATTAAGTGTACTAGGGTATAATAATTCTCATACATATAGTCAGGAATATAGCAAAGCTTAGCTTATATATTTTTCTTTATTCTTTTGAGACTGTCCTGCAATGTAGTTTTAAATATTTCCTTTGATATTTGAACTCTGATGTTACTGTAAATGTATATTTAGTATTGTCTTGTTCTTTTATTATTTATTATTAAATATATTTAAATATTTCATTGTGTCTGGTCTGCCTAGAGATATTTAAGTTCTGAGAGTACTTGCATATTTATTTGTTGATACTGTGGGCCACTCTTAATAGCCGTACTCTTGGTCAAACTACCATTTGTATTTGATAGTAACATTATACAGTAAGACTGGGCACCCTTTGCTAAGGGCCGTAAAGTAGTTGATAAAAAGGTGTCTGGTGGCAGCTAGTAAACCTGTGCCAGCTTTTGCCATGTGTGTGTGTGTGTGTGTGTGTGTGTGTGTGTGTGTGTGTGTGTGTGTGTGTGTGTGTGTGTGTGTGTGTGTATGTGTAAATCAAACCTCAAAGTGTGTGTGCCAGCTACTTGGGCAGGGACACAAAGTACTGGTTGGACAGAAGAGAGTACTGGATGTCTTGGCTTGGCCACTCGGCTCAACCCTATAGCTGTGCCAGTGGGGAGTCTTATTGGGATCTGGCGAAAGAGGGAGAAACCAGCCCTGGACTGACTGCGTTCTCTGTGTGCTCTTAAGGGAAATTGCACCTCATCAGAGAGCTGCATCTGGAAATATTTTGTATGTACCTGTCATCCTCCCAATGTTCATCCCCACTGGTGCTAGTGATGAGGGTTGAGGCTCCTTGATTACTGGGCCATCACAAGGAGTAATATGTAATTATTGACCATAGGTAAGGCCAATCTTTACACAAATGGGATAGGTTACTTTGAGCACAAAAAAGGAAACTGGGTAGGTTTAAAATGGCCCACAAGGGCAGCTAGTCTAGGACATACCTATGAACTTATACATATAATCATTGCATATCCTGCTCTAAAGAACTCTCTGAAGAGTGTTCTTGAATCTGTAGCATGTTCACAACCTCCAAACGGTACATATCAGGAGGCATGGTAAACAGTTAAACACCATCCCAGAGAACACAAACAAAGATTATCAGCAGTTCAGAGAAAGAAAAATAAAAAAAAGTGAGAGCAGATGCTGATGGTTTTATTGCTCTTACAAAAACTAATTACACATTAATATAAACAGTAAACAGAAATTCAGTGCAGATTTTCTGATTATTTTGAAGGAGTCAGCAGTCTTTCTTTTTGGCAGTTACAGAACACAGACTTATCAGTTGGAATATCACGTACTAGCTGGCAAGATGTTTATCAAGTTTTTAAATTGCATTTCTGTCAAACTAAAAATCTTGCTAAGTCAGCTAGGGAACATTCCTGACAAGGAAGAAGTCATGAGTAGTAGTACATTACATGTAAATATGTAAACATATTTAGATAAAATGGGCAGTGTTATTTTCCTGGGTACATTTCAGAGGTGTTGCTGCATTTATGGGAAAATTTAAACATTGTACGTTTTTATTTATTTATTTATTTTTAATTAAAGTTGTTATCTCATGGTTTGCTGAAAAATTATACTGTTTATTTAAATGAAAGAAAACAAAACAAAGAAAAGATTAAGACATCAAATTGCTATATTAATTATTACTGACATTCTGACAGGAGGCATCTCATATTTTCATGATTTTTTTTCCAAAAAACTTTTTCCTAATAAACCTGAGTGATGCAGAACACTGTTAGTGATTTTTTTTTAAGTAAAGTGTTATGATTATGACTATGTGTACATTTTTCCAAATTAAGTACTGCAAAATTTAGTCAGATGTTTTCCCATCACACATAATTTGATTAAAAATAAAATTTGCTCCCTGTCCTTCCTTGGACCTCCACAGAATATAATACAAACTTCATAGTCATTTGGCCATTTTTATTAGATGAGAAGACACATAACATTTGTAACATGACTAAAATCATCACCACTTATACCAACATTTGATAACTCAGATCATAAAGACAATAATAAATAAATACTTGGATGCCTTTTCTTCCTCTTCTTTCGGCTTTTCCCACTTAGGGGTCGCCACAACAGATTACCCATCTGCTCATGATTGGCAGTGGAGTAAATACTAAACAAACTTTGACCAGGTTGTGTACCAAACATCCCCGTCCCCAAAAGGTATATCCTGCCAGCTTACTCAACATAAGCAAGACCAAATAACCAAGCACATGACTTTTGACAACTTGCTACAACAGTCATAAATATTTCTAGACTGGCACAGGGAAGTAAAGGGGAGAATAAAATGGGGGTGAGGGAGGCCATACAGCAACTGCCCTGTTGTATAAACTGGGAAGGGAGGGAATTACAAAGCTATTTGTCATGCATTCACTCCTTTAGCATGCTTCAATACTGATGTCCCATATTTATTTATTTATGTATTTATTTATATTTGTTGACCGGGAGTGTCTGACTGGACTTAGGTCCATTTTCAGTGAAGGCCCGGGGAGAAAAGCTCCACAGTTAAAATAAACAGAGGGCAGGATTCACGAAGCCTCCGTGTAAGAGTTATAACTCTTACACGGAGGCTGCAGTTAAACGGAGTGATGTCAGCATGCTCTGCATATTCATGGGAGCATGCTGAATCACACCTAAGTCTAACACGGTCCGTGTAAGACATGTGGGGGTGTGTCCATAGGCTGAGCCCTGCAAGCGGACACGCCCCCAGAAGTGTAAAAGTGCCCAAAGTAGACACCCACAACAGAGTCCATGGAAATGTGAATAAACACAACACATGCCCCTACAGACTATTAAACATAAAAGAAATATAAATGAACATGTCATATTTTTTTAAATTGTAAAGATGTTTAACCGTGAGTGCGCTCATTTGCGCGGGCATGCCAGTAGTGCAGCTACAGTTAGCAGTCAATGGGAAAGCATATAAGAACTAAATATGCAAAATAAGCCAGGAAGCAATAGCGTAGCGGTAGAGATGTTGGCTGCAGAGCAGGCATTCATGGTTCGAGCCCCCACAACACCCTTTTTTTTTTTTTGCAAAATAAGCAGGAAACAAGTCCCTGACAAATATGTACACATAAAACCGCAATATATGTAAATTGTAATGAAATAGCCCATTTATATTGAAGAAATGTGAGGTAACAAAAGACTAAAAAATGCCAGATGTGCCCATAGCTGAGCTACAGTTTAACAGGGTGAGTGCATGTGCCCGTAGATGAGCAGTGGTTTAACTGGTGCAAAATGAGTGCCCGTAGCTGAGCATAGGTTTAACACGCTAAATATATGTGCCCCTTACTGAGCTGAGCGGAATATGCGTGCCGATAGCCAAATGAGGCTTAAACCAGCGTACCGCGCAAACAAGCTAACCAATGGGCAACGTTGAGCAAGCGGTATCAAAACTGCCCTTACACAGACACACCCCTCAGGATGTCTAGACAGTCATGAAAAATAAAAAGCAGTGATCAGGTTCGAACCCAGGATACTATACACCATAGTCAAGGTACAGAACCACTAAGCCATGACAGCAGTACATAGAAATGCAATAATAGCTAATATATAGGAATGAATACAAACTAGAGCATGACAATGCAGGTTTACTGAAGTTGATACAATTCCAAAATGGCCAATCACAGATATGTGTGGGAAAAACGGACTATATAAGCCCCATAGGCGGGAATACACAGCATAAACGATTGTAGAACAGACCTGCAGGCAGAATGTCAGGTGTAGGAGAGGGAAGTCGCTTTCGAGCGCAGAGGTGGGGTGTTGAGGAGTCCAGGTACATGGCCTGGCTCCTAGTCCACAATCATGAGGCCCAACTCATGCAGGGCCAGGTCCTCTGGGGAGCGTACAGGGCCGAGGCGTGGGACCGGTTGGCTCATGAACTCACCAGTGCCACAGGGATTCCAAGGACAGGTGAGCAGGTCCGTCACCACCATGCAGACCTGAAGAGACGCAAGCAGGACCAACTGAACCTTTGGATCCAGGAGGCCCGGCAATCACCCAACGCCCCACCACTGAGTAAGTAACAATTAATTATGTATGTAAAAAGTTAAACTAGCTGAAAGTATGGAGATGTGTATTCCAATATTACTTCATTTATATTACAGCTGCAGGTGTCCGCTCTGCGAACCGCAGAGCCTATGGCGATAGGCTGGTGCGGTTGCGCCACCAGGCAGGTCAGTAATCCACTACCACTAACTGTAAAGAAATATAAAAGTATGACAGTTAGCAAAAGAGTGCAGTGTAGCCAGTAAGGAATAGAATCTGCAAGTAACAGTGTGAAAGTGTATGCAAGTATTGCTTGATTACAAGAGTTCCCAGCCTGTAAGTGTAAACTAAACATGAAACAGTCCAACATATATTCAGAAATAAAAATGCCCTGCCTGTAAGAAAATAGTACACAACCTGCAGCAGGATGTAAAGTATAGCTGCAGAAGATGATGAAATCACATGTGTGAAATATATCCCTGTGGAAATACTGAAACATGACAGAAGTGAGACTGCTGGAAAGTATTGTAATAACTACTGTTAAAACATGTCAATAAAGCCTAGAAGTACCATCCTGAATAGTAACATGAAAGCAAGTGAGAGAGTATGAGAGAGTGTCATGAATCCAGCAATACAGTAGTAATAACCCCTGAATAAAGTATGCTGCAGTCAAGACAGAATTAAATGCATGTGAGACTCAGAACCAAACAGCAAAATCTGTTCAAAGTGTTGCTGCATGTGGAATGTGTATCCCAAAATCTGGATATGTTGCTCCCAGTCTGAAATACGCAGATAGGATGATTGTCTGATATACCAAACATCCACACTTGTCTACAGGTATATAAAGCAAAAGGAGCAGGATGATGTATCTGAACAAAGCATGATATGAATGTGTATGAAGAACACTAAAATGCATATTGATGTTGCAGTAACAGTCCTATCAGCAAGGTGAAGTAGTTAACATATAGGACACTGTAGTTAGAACAGTAGTGTGTATATAACTGTAGCTATTAGAAATGTACAGCATATGTATTGGTATTCGAAGGTGTTAATATTACCTTATTTACCCCACCCTATAACCACCTATAAACCATTCCACGTGAAAATGGCATGTGCAATCACAATTAACACCCCTGGACGTTTGCCCTGTTGGGTCATATATATTTGCATGTCTGTTGATGCATCTGCCCTGTTCATACACCCACACCTGATGGCCTGTTGCCATCAATTAACCCTGCATGTTTTTGGACTGTGTATTTCTGTTCAAATTATGCATGTGTCATGCACGCTGTTCAATGGTGTGAATATCTGGGTGTTTGGTTAATGGGAATACTAATGCATGCTGTTACAACTAACTGTGAATGGTATTATATGTCACTAACCCAAACTGTCATGACATAATGCAAAACATAGAACGACAGGGAAGGCGGGTTCCAGCGGACCCACCTCTCCCACCTCAGCTGGCGAGTGCACCTGGCACTAGTGCCGAGTCCGGACCCTCCTCCGGTGGCCCTGTGCCACCTGCGGGTGGAAGCGCTGCAGGGGATGGGGCTCGCCCCCCCTCTGCAAGTGTGGTCGGAGGAGATCCACCTCTCACCCTCCGTAGCGTCCGGATTGTGGTGCGTAGGGAGATTTGGGACTCTGTCCTTGAGCCCCTACGCCAGCTCGAGGCACGGGTGGCGCAACTAACGGGCATGCCCATTGCCCCACCTACACAGCCCCCAGCACAGCCCCATCCTGGGCAGTGAAGGAACAGTGGCAACTGCCTATGGGTGGGGATATCAGTTCCACTGTTGCCATCTGTGGGCTCATGGGCTCTGGACATCCCAACCTCCGCCCCCGTCAATTGTGTAACCCCCCCCACACGTGTCATACACCGCCCTTGTATGCGTCTTGTTTGTCTTGTCTGTTTACCTACCCAGCCTACCTCCCCAGCTGAACCGACTTCCTTCACCTGACATATCACTCTTACCTGAAAAAAAAAAAAAAGGGCACTCTGTACCCACAAAAAAATTACGCCCCATACATAGCTGCCCATTCCGCACACATGTCCACTGGACATGGAACCTATCAATTACAATTGGATGTACAATAAGTATTATTGTTGTCCTGACACCTCTCCCAGGGGTGGAAGGTTTCAAATGTCACACCAAATTACATACATATGCACAGCTGTTGCTGCAGAAGAAATGGGCAGCTATGGGCCTTACCTACATCCCTCCTGCACATCCCAAGCTTGTTTCCCTACTGTCTTACCCTCTTTGTGACCCCTTTTTCACCACTTTCCTGTCTCCCCATTTTCTTTTCTTTCAAAGAAAATAGCGCGGGTGTGTGCCAGAGTAAGCACTGTTAAGCGGTTGTAACTGGGTGTGTGCGGAGCTAACCGCCAGTGCGCATGCGTGAGCTCCGTGCAAACCAGCGCTAGCCTGGTTACAACTGCTTAAAAGTGCCTTAGTCACTGTGATTGACAGGTCCTGTACTCAGTTCAAAAGAAAAATAAACTCCCACTGGCAGTCCTGAACCTTGGAAACACTAGTCTGTACAACCTACCACTAAGCCATGACTCTTATACAAACACATTGTGCTAAAATAAATATAACATGTAAAAGTAGGGATGAATGTAAAGGGAATATAGGATGTGTAGTACACAAAGCATGCCATTTAAAATAAATGTCACAAACAATGGATATCCATACTAGTAGTGTGTGAAAAGAAACAGACATGCTAGTTGGCAGCCTGAAGATAATAAGGTCAGTTAAAGTACATAGATATATGTATGCATATGTACATATATATATATATATATATATATATATATATATATATATATATATATATATATATATATATATATCTAGATATACTTGTAGGAGTCAATGTGCATACACACTTGCTACAGGGAACATGAAAGAGGAATGGATAACTGTGAATATACAACACAGCCTGAAGCATGAGAGAGATACTAACCTTTACAGTCACAGAACACTGTCCACAGCATACCAGCATGGTCCCCCCACACAATCTGAAAGGGCAACGCCTATCACACATACCCTTTTATAGCACTGACCTGAAATCACAGTGAGAACTGCAATCAGTACACAACTGGCTGTATGCAATTAGCAAATGCTGGCCTTCAATTGGTGCAGAGGCCATCACATGGACCTATGCAAATACCTACAAAAGCATCCAGTGCTAACACTCCCCACATGCAAGAAATTAATTGCATTGTCTGTAAGCAGACAGAGAGAGGCCGAGAAGTGGAAGAGAGAGAGAGAGAGAGAGAGAGAGAGCACCAAAATAAAAAAAAAAACACACTGTGACTCTCCCTACCCTGAAGCTGTCAGCAGTGACAGTAATAGCAGTGGCAAGCAGTAGCTGTGGAACGCAACCAGCTGTGACATACAGAGGTAATGCAAAGTAGCAGCTTAACAGTGTGCATACTGTGAACCCTCCAAATGTGTCATAGGTCTGTATCCATAGGTATGTCCATGTGATATGTTGTGTGTACGTAGTTCCAACAAAAGGGGATGACCACACATCACATGTCAAGCAGTCATAGGCCAGGATCCTGGTAGCATGTGTCTGTGCGTTGGCCTAGCAATGGCTGTAGTGACTGCTTTGAAATGTCAGCCAGGCCCCAAGCCAGGATCAGCACATCCCAAAGGCACACTGGCTGGGAACAAGTGTCTGCAGGTACCTGATGTCACTGCACATGCATCCCATACTGCAGTACCCCATAGCGTAGCAGACCAGGCCCATTATGCATATGATGTGGTAATTCCCAGGGTCAGTCGAGGTGTCCTCTTAGTGTTGTGGGACCACTGCTGCTGTATGCCACTGTCCAGGTACATATCCTGTAGCACGGCCAAGATAAACTATCAACGTTACATGCGGTGGTATGTCCCCTCAGAGTGCTGGTAGCACACATCCAGGGGGACCACGAGGTCACAGTGATGCTGTGTGTTCTCCTCCGGTGAGGGCGGCCCTCACCTGGACATGTGCGATGAGAGGGAGGTTACACCCAGCTGTGATAAATATCCGAAAGGTGAGGGAGAGGGAGGGGGGATATGTGCACCGAACATGTCTGTAGGAATGTTGCTAATATGCGTGTGTTTGGTGAATGTTAAGTAGGTGTGGACTAACACAGAGCATATCCGAGGCATGTGGTCCGTATGTGTAACATAACTGAAGAAGGCCTTGTGGTCATCCACAGTGTTTGTGTCTATTACCCTCCCAGAGTAGGCTGTGGCTGTTGTTATGACAGACTGTAGCGTAGTACCAGTGTTGACCACAGATGCCTACCCTTAATGTGAATGTGCTCTGTCCTGCAGTAGCCCCCTGCTATTGTTATACAATCTGCCTCTGTCTGGGGTCCACTGGACAGGATGCCTATCCGTTGTGCATAGGGTCTGGGTTAGACATGTGTGTGCAAGTGTCATGCAATCTGCAGCATGTCTGTGGTAAGCATTTGCAAAGGGGTCAGCAGTGTGGCTTGTGGCTTCCACTGGCCCAGTGTGCTGCATGGATACCATCCCAGTCCCAGCAAGTGAATAACTGTCTAACCACATGCATATCAATGTAGTCTACTGTACTGGTGGTGGTGGTGGTGGGATATGTATATCCAGGCCATGTAACGTCTGTCCACAGCAGAGTAGTGGACGGTGTCCCACATACAGTACCTTGGCATGGACCCCAGGAGTGAGGTTGTGCATAGCACCTGTCAGTGTGTGCTGACCGATGGGGCATGCTACTACGTAGTGTGGAATGTGGCAGGTATTGTTGCACAGGTATTGGCTGAGCACTGATATCTGGCCATGTACCTGTGTATCCACCACGGCACACACACATGCAACATATGGGAGTAGTAGTATATCACTACACATGCATAACATGTATAGTATGTGTGCCATACATTGCTGACATGGTCTGCTGATATCCTGTCTGTGTTCTCTTCCAGGGAGATGGCGTGACAGTGTAACCCCACCTACTCCGTTGCGGAGGATGAGGAGATCCACCAGAGCCTGGTGCGGGAGTATGACATCCTGTTTTCCCACACCAGTCAGAACCAGCAGGAGAGGGCCGCACTGTGGCAAGACCTGGTCCATAGGGTAAATGAAATTGGCACGCATAACAGGACATATGAGCAGGTACGACATCACTGCAGTGATTTAATCCGGTGTCCGGCAGCGTGCAGCAGATATCCACAGGCAACAGGTCGCCACAGGAGGTGGGGTGGCCACACATCCCCCCCTCACCAGACTGGAGGGGCTACTCCTAAGTGTTGTGGCTCCAGCCCCGGAACACCAACAGCAGTACACCTGCATTATGATGGAGGCTGGTTCCACAGCAGCACGACATGGAGCGTGCAGGTAAAATGCCATATGTACACCTGACTGTTCTGTACACTGTATCATATGCAATATGAATGGGACAGATGTGCCCACTAACATTAATCTCAACATTTCTGCAGGTCCCTCCAGGGTTACAGAGAGACAGGCCATCCATGCTGGTGAGTGTGTTTAACATAACCTATAATAGTCCTGAAAATGCTAGTAACAGTAGTGTAACTCAGTAGTGCTCTGTGTGTATACTGCAGGGTGTGCATGTGTGCATGTGTGCAGGTGTGTCAGTACCCATGTGTGCATGTGTGCAGGTGTGCTTGTGTCCAAGTGTGCATGTGTGCCTGTGTCCACGTGTGCATGTGTGCATGTGTGCCTGTGTCCACGTGTGCATGTGTGCCTGTGTCCACGTGTGCATGTGTGCATGTGTGCCTGTGTCCATGTGTGCATGTGTACATGTGTGCATGTGCACATGTGTGCATGTGTGCATGTGTCCATGTGTGCATGTGTACACGTGTGCATGTGTGCACATGTCCATGTGTGCATGTGTCCATGTGTGCATGTGTCCACGTGTGCATGTGTGCATGTGTGCATGTGTGCCCATGTGCATGTGTCCATGTGTGCATGTGTGTATAACTGCATCACTGGTAACAATGTCTGGAGAATGTAAACTGTGTTTCCTGTCTTCATCCCACAGGTTCTGGGGCTGCTCTGGTGACCTGCAGCAGGGAACCTGAATCCTGTGCCACGGCTACTGGTAATGATGATATATGTGTAATGGTACAGGAAGGTGTGTCAGGGTCTGCCATTGGTCAGCCAATTGACAGTACACAGCTGTCAACCCCATCATTGCGCACAGTCATCCTGCCTATACATCCTATGTCACCATTGTCCCTAGGTGATGGACAGGATACAGCGGGCATAGACCAGGGTAATGTGGTACCTGTGGCACATGCATCCCCACACAGCAGCCATGGGCAGGGTCCTCCAATGGTACCACACAGACAGTTGCCCATGGGTTCTCGTGGGGGCATCTGTGGGCGTACTGCCTCTGGCCGACGTGCCCAACGAGGTCTGTCAACCTCAGCGATGTTTCGGACTGTCATGCAGGCTCAGTCATGTATGGAAAGGTACACCAGACAGGGTCTGAGGGAGCTCAGAGCATGCCGCACAGCCATGACAGGCAGTATGCGTGACATTGCGGATGCTATCCGTAACTTCACCGATGTCATAGACAGACATTGTGGGGACATCTTACAGCAGTTCCACAACCAGATGTCCATGAGCCAGGGCAGTGGTGGGCGTCTGCGGCATCGACGTGGCCATATGCCGACAGCAGCAGCAGCTGGCAGTCGGCGCGGATGGCAACAGGCTTGCGCACGCCCCCATAGTGCCAGCAGCAGCCCCAGCAACGCTGGGTCTGTGCTGTCATTGGAATGCCCCTGGAGACCACGTGCGCGTGGCTCTGGACAGTCCCAATAGGGACATGTGTCCAGTCAACACACTCCCACTTCTTATGACAGCACCCAGTCAGGCGTTGTACTGGATACGGTCCGTAGCACCCCTGCCAGGCACAGGTACCGTGTCCGTGCACACAGACACTGATCTGTACGGCCTGCCAGGTGCAGTCTGTGGCTGTCCACAAACCCCTGTATATGGCAGCCATAAGGTGGAACTGTGTGCGTGCATACACACATGCGGAATGTCAACACTTAGGGCAACCACATACACGCACACACTGCAGCAACACTGGCCCACCCTGTACTGCTGCCCCTCACCAACACACATACACACACATGTCAATTGGTGGTATCAGTGGCTGACTCAGGCATACCTAATCCACACCCTGTACATATGATGACACTGTGCTACCTCCTGCAATCTCCAACATCATTGCGGGAACAGGTAAACACGTTGCTGATGCACAGGGTGACTACATAGACGTGTATTAGTAGTATTATGTTGGTAACAGTACAGTGTGCTGCTATGCTTGTGTGTGTACCCCAGCATGCCTGCTGTAGTAACTGTATGAATGTCATGAATTGTTATCTGCACCCGTAGTACATACCAAAGCATAACAGCTGCACATGATTGCATGCCGGTGGTAAGGTTGTGAACAGATAGCCGCATACATGGGTAGCACAGGGGGAATGCTAACGCAAGTAGTGATATGCAATGGTGGACATGTACAGTAATGGTGTCAAGATGCCCACAACAACTATGCCATGTGTATGTTCACACATCTAGATATGTGTGCAGTACCAATGTTGTCCAGACCACAAATAAGTATGACATAATATCGGTTCCACCATGGCCATCTGTGCTGCGTATTCCTGGGTACATGTTGACAGTGCCTACATATATGCATTGTGAATTACTGTTATTGTTACCCCTTCTTCGTTGTATGATGCAGTACTTCCAGCCCTGTGTACTGTAGCCTTGTTTGCATGCATGTTCGCCTGGGGTCCCCTGGAACACTGCTTACACCTGCAATGCAGGGTTACAGTGCTTCTGTAGACTGCTACTAACATCTGCATAGCGTACCATATGTATGTCAACCTTACACATGACAGAACGGCACTGTCTGTCCTGTACACATGTGGGTAGCCTGTGACACATTGCACATGCCTTACCCGGCATATACCCACGTGTGCAGTCATATATGTCAGTGCTATGAGACAGAGGCAGTCCACCCACACATACACACCTTCAGTATGTTGTTCCCCATTGGCCCTATGTGTTGGTACTCACCATGGCAATCACACTACTAGGGTGGCATGTCCAAAGGTAACCTGTGAATCGCCTCTATGGTCCAGTCGTGGTTTATGTGGGTCATGTGTCATCATCACAGCTGCCACATGTATGCAGTCAGCCATCACCCTTGGCCAGGTATATACAACAGATGTGTGGGATGCCACCACACAGCCAGTCTGGGGACCGGTCTCTCTGAACCCACTGATGCCATACCCTGTCAGGTGGCATGTCATACATACTACGTACAGGACAAACGTCAAACCCAATCCCTGCCGCTACTAATGATAATACCCCTGAAGACGTTCCTGATAGCTTTGACCAGTCCTTTACTGAGACAGTGCAGGCCCTAGCTTGCCAACTACCTCCTAGCTCCCCTGGTCCCGAATGCAGCACCCCTAGAAAACTACTTGCGTCCAGCTTCCAACCGGTCGCCACTTCACTTCTCCGTACCTTGGTTGTAACAGTGAAACCCACTACACTGTGTGCTGATCAACACCCTGCCGAGTACCTATCAAAACCAGATGATGCTATTGCTTACCCCGTCTCAAAGGTAATCAAAGGTACTATGTTAGAAACTAACTTTCCCACCATCTGTAAAATGTCATATGTAATCCCACTTCACACAGGAGGCAGCTCTACTGACGTCTCCACTGATAGGCCAATAGCTATACACTCTCCACTTGCAGAGGTTATGGTGACTTTCGTCATAGACAAGTCATGCACCGCCTAGTCCAACATCGCAGTATGGCAGACACTCAGCATGGCTTACGTTCCCATCACAGCACTCCGTCAGGCCTCCTAGCCTTTACTAACACCATAAGCCACACCTGCAACATCAATGATATATCCACAGCCCTCTGTTTGGATAACTCAAAGGCATACGATATGGTTTATCACCAACTTGGACTCTGCACCCTGCACAGACTGTCTAGATACTGGAGCCTTCCAATGGTGTCAATCCTACCTGCATGGTCAACAGCAGGCCGGCCTCTGGCAGACCAAACCCTCTAACCGTCTACCAAACACCCTCAGAGTACCACAAGGCTCTATGCTAAGGCCCTTGCTGTCCTCCATCGTCATTAATGACCATTATACTGTCATCCCAAACGCCAGCTGTATCCAATATGCTGTATACCCTACTCTGATCTGCCCAGCCACATCTCCAGTAGAGTTATGTTTAGCTACCCAGACCACCTGTAATACAATAGCAAACTGGCTTTCTGAACGTCGTCTGATCCTACATCCCAATCAAACTGGACTGCTGTTATTCCACAAACACGTAGGTCTACCACGTTCACCGTTACCATAACATCTACCGATGGCACAATACTCTACCCTGACCCATCTCAACAACTATTAGGTGTTATCATAGACAATAACCTCACATGTGACATACATGTTAACCAGATTAGCCAAGCCATCAATAGAAAGCTAGGGTCACTTTACAGAATTAAAGCCTTCCTAGCCCCTCCAACTAGAGGTGCCATAGCTCGCTCACACTGTGTTGCAGCCCTTCTGTATGCATCCCCTCTACTCTCACATATGAACAAGACTGTCCTTAAGAAGCACTGGATTTGCTACAACCACATTGCCAGGTTTGCCACTGGCCCGCCTGGTAGGACACATCATTGCATCAATCTAAATCAGCTTGTTTGGCTTGCAATACCCAGCCTAATACAGTATAACCAACTGATTATGGCCTATAAAATCCTGTATAATCCAGAAAATACTCCTGCACTTAAATTACAATCCCCCCTATAACAATCCTAGACCGCTTTGAGCCTCTAACATTGTACTGCTTCGGACTAGTGAGTCTATTAACACAGCTGGTGATTCTGTCTTTGCAAATTCTGTACGTAGATCCTGGAACCCACTTCCAGCTGATATTACCCTAATGTCCACCTTAGGTCATTTAACAGTAGACCCAAACAACATTTGTCATGTAACTGGCTATGTCAGTGTATCAGGCCTGGCTAACTCGGATGTGTAACCTGTGTGAATCACTGTACTGTGTAAATACAATGTAATCCTGGATTGTGCTCAGGTCTGACATTAACCTGTGGAACATGTTGGACCTGCTTACTTATGTAATCTCTGTACATAATCCGTTTGTACTATGTCATGCTAGTATTTTCTAATGCTGTATCTGCTACCCTCGTAGCTTGTCTCCACGGGCCTACCCTGGGAATGGACGTGCATCCAGTTGGGCTATCCCAGTCAACATATGTAGGACCAATAAATATATCAATACATGATATTACAGTGACAACAATACCAGGCAGACATTGCCACACACTGACAGCATGCTGAACACACTGGGGCATACGTGGGGACTCAGACTAGCAGCCTGCCTGTGCATCACACACCTCCGCAGCTGGCACACAGGCATATGTTCTGTCGGAACACAGCACATGCCACACATGGCACGCACATCCCCTGTACCGCACACCCACAGCCTGTAGGGCTACACAACACACCTGCTATAGACGTGTCAGGTACCTGTCATGTGTGCTGCACTGGGGTCCCGCTCAACAGGCTGTACCTGGTGAAGGGCACAGTGATATGACTCAGGGGCACTATGGTCCACCACAGCACACATGCATACAGGTCAGACAGAGGCATGGACAGATATGACTCACTCATTGACCATGCCAGTGTGGCTGCCTGGGACATACCTCCCCTGACTACGTGATAGGGAACATAGAATGGATCTCTCAGCATTTGCCACAGGCCAGTATGAGCCTGATATTAGTTGCCAACATACTCTTCCCAGGTATTCTACCACTATATGTGGGAAGGCTGTTGTATGTCTACATTATGCTCAGTCTCCACTGTCATTCATAGGGTATCCACTGGCTGTCAATGTGTGCTTACATGCTAGGGAAGCCACATTGCTGTTCACGGGTCATCTTGCACGTGACACACATGGCCCGATGTATACTGGCAAGGCTCCTTGGTACACACATACTGCCTTATGCTGCAGGACATGGTTTACATAGCGACCTCCATGGGTATCACACAGGTTAGGACACTGACAGTGCTGCTACACAACTACAGCAGTGTACACCGGAGGATGCATGCACCGGACACTGCCCTCAGCACGGTGAACTGCAGTGTCTGTGCAGTACCAGATGCATGAGTCATGGCTCACAGGTGTTACCCATCACTAACAGGCTATGCCCCTTACCATGCCTGTCGTCCCCTACACATGTAACACACATGGAGAGGGGTGTGGTATCCCGAGTCAACACAGATACACACACCTCCAGGTTGTTGGCACAGCACAAACCATCAGGGCCTACTCAGGTGCAGCTGACAGTGTGTCGGAATGCCATCTGGTTCATAGCATGGCACACACAACCCTCACATACACAGGAAGACCACCTATCCTCCATAACAACAGTGGCAATATGACAGTCCCATGAACTGTGTTTATAAGGCCATACTGCATCCAGCCGAACATTGTGTGTGAGCATTGCTGTAGCTACAACATTCTAGTTGACGGGTTCACAGCATGTGGTCACCGAAATGCAGTGGAATGACATGTTACCACTACCACAACAGGTGGGTACATACAGCACCTGTACATTGACTACATGTACACTATATGGGCCAGACCAGATGTGTATCCCCTGCTGTAGGTCTTTCACCATAGACACCCACACTGTCTAGGGACATACCACGTGGACCCTGCACAGCAGGACACACAGTCATATTGGTATACATTGCTAATACCATTTATCCACACAAAGCATGTGTCAGACATGGTAACTACTGCAGGTCACAGGTATTTCTGTGTATGTGTCACACACATACATCATGTGTGCAATGCCATTGCTGGGTTAGGCAATGGCATGCATTGGTATGTACACACACCCGCGCAAGGTCATACTGTGTGACACAACCACACGTGATAGTTGTGGGTTACCCAAACATACCTATCTGTACTCTGACGATGGTAATAGACACAGTAGCAGAGCACACTATTGGCATTACTAGCCAACTAGCCCTGTCTGGCTGTGCTGATAGTGTGGTGACATCCCCTGTGTTTACTGGTGGGGTATGCAGCATCTGGTGTATAGTATTATTTGCCCAAAGGATCTGTTCCCTCACACTTGCATTTACACACACCCTACTACCCCCACACACATGCAAACGTGCCATATGCAGGATTCATTCCCCTACCTACCTATGTCATGACACGTGGGAAGGACGCATTAGCAAAGTGCACTGTTCGGTTTACTAGATAGTTCCTCGTCTCTGGATATACTTAGAGGGTGCTGACAACATCAGTACTTTGAAAGGGTAGTGTGTATCAGGTAGTGTGATCACCTGATTGGCAAAACTAACATGTCTGTCATACGGACATGCACACACACACATGTATTTACAGGTTTCAAATTCATACCTAATTACATTACGATACACAGGGGGAACACATTAGCAGAGCGTGCTATTCGCATGACTGGGAGGCTTCCCTTCTCCTGCTGTACCTATACGGTGCTGACATCATCTGTGTTAAGAAAGGGGCGTGTGCATCCTGTAGTGTGTTCTCCCATTTGGCAAAAGGAACATTTCCCCAATACATATCTGCACACACACAATCACCCCCCCCCTCCAAACACACACACTTGGCATCTGCAGGATTCAAACCACTACTTAACTATGTTATGACACATGTGACGGATGCATTAGCAGGGCGCGCTATTCGCATTACTGGGAGGCTTCCCTTCTCCTGCTGTACTTATAGGATGCTGACATCATCTGTGTTAAGAAAGGGGCGTGTGCATCCTGTAGTGTGTTCTCCCAGTTGGCTAAAGGAACATTTCCCTCTCATAGCCTTTCACACACACAAACCCCACTCACCCACACACATACACACACACTGAGCATTTGCAGGATTCGAACCCCTACCTAACTATATTATGACACTTGAGGGTGACGCATTAGCAGAGCGCACTATCCGAATTACTGGGCATCTGTTCTCCACCTGTAGTATTTCTAGGGTGCTCACATCTTCATTTCCACAGAGGTCTGTGGTTGTCGTACTACCTGTCAGGTGGGGGATAGCATGTATATGCATTTGCAGCCACCTACATCAGGGTCAGGTGTGCACATCGCACTGGCAGGTTATGTTCTATACCATGCTTTGGGACCACAGGACCTGTAACACACAACACTACCAGTCCAGCACACCACACACACATCCGGGACACACACCTAGCTTCCCTGGGAACAGTGCCAGGATATGCAGGTATTCACATACACCGTTCCAGTTGTTAACATCAGTTACAGGCATATTGTGTGTGTGACCTACTCAGGCCTCTACCACTATACCCTACAGCCACTACAATTTGAGGGTCCATGTGCTATGGCAGTACCACACACCACAGCCACATGGGTTAATACATATTGCACCTGTCCATCTGCAACGTGGGTACCCACTGTTCCACACCGGAGGTAGACCACCATTGTTGATAGCTGCCCATGTCCACCTTTCCCTGGACATCCATATCCCATCTCCACCCCCAGGCAAGGTTGTCATTGCACACAAACTGTGTTTAGCACATGCAGACTCTACACTTGTGTAGACTGGGGTGAATTACTTCAGAGGACCCATGCTGGAGGACTATACTGGCCACGCAGCATATTCCTTGACACCTGCATCCTTTGAGCATGTGTACAGTTTGCATTGGTCATTCAGATATTGGCAAAGGCTCTTGTTACCCCCATAGTGCCTATGTTAGGCAGGGCTCAGATGACAAACCCACCTTCATAGGTATCACAAGGAATACAAAACTAAGAGCAATGCTACCCAACGCCAGATATCTGCACCTCCAGATGCGTGCACCCAAAACACTCCTTGGCATGGAAAACATCGATATCTGTGCAGTTACAGATGCCTGGTTCAGGGCTACTGAGAGCACACCAGCACTACCGGGTTTAACCCGGTTGATTTCTTTGAAACAGTCACCAAGGCCTTTGACGAGGGGAAGGTGGTTCACACAGCCTACCTGGACCTTGCAGACGCCTTCACAACAATACCCCACTTGGGCATTCTAGAGAAGGTCACCAGCTGGAATGTAAGGCCCTATGTCACTAGATGGATTGCACAGTGGCTCAAGGACAGATACTACATGGTTAGCATTGCTGGAGCCATACCAGACCCCACAACAGTTACGGGTTGTGTCCCACAAGGCTCAGTCCTGGGACCCTCTTGTTTGGTATATATTTCTTGGAGGTACAGGCCAACATGGTCGGACTGTGGCTGTCCAAATATGCAGATGACTGCAAACAGGCCACCATAATCACCTCTTCAGCTGACACAAGCATCCTCCAAAGGGGCATCATAGCAACAGACAACTTGTGCCAGAGCCATGGCCTTCTGCTGAACAGTGTTTAGAAAGGGGAATGTGCATCCTGTAGTCTGTTCACATAGTTGACAAAAGGGACCTTGTCCTCACACACACAAACACCTCTCAGACAAGCACACAGACTTGCCATTCACAGGGTTCAAACCCCTACCTAACTATGTTATGACACCTGAGATGGACGCATTAGCAGAGCACGCTATTCGCATTACTGGGAGGTTTCTTTTCACCTGCTGTACTTATTGGGTGCTGACATCATCGGTGTTTAGAAAGGGAATGTGCATCCTGTAGTGTGTTGTCCTATTTGCCAAAAGGGACATTTCCCTCACACACACAAACACCCCTCAGACAAGCACACACACTTGCCATTCATAGGATTCAAACCCCTACCTAATTATGTTATGACACTTGAGACGGACGCATTAGCAGAGCGCGCTATTCGCATTACTGGGAGGTTTCTTTTCACCTGCTGTACTTATTGGGTGTTGACATCATCGGTGTTTAGAAAGGGAATGTGCATCCTGTAGTGTGTTTTCCTATTTGCCAAAAGGGATGTTTCTCTCCCGCAGACTTACACACACACCAATCCCACTCACACACACACTGAGCATTTGCAGGATTTGAAACCCCTACCTAACTATGTTATGACACATGAGACGGGCGCATTAGCGGAGCGCGCTATTCGGATAACTGGGAAGTTTCTTTCCTCCTGTTGTACTTATAGGGTGCTGACATCATCTGTGTTTAGAAAGGGGCATGTGCATCCTGTGGGGAGGCAGACACCAAGCACACTCTGGCTAAGCTGTCATTCCCTAGGACAAACGGCCTAGTGTTGACCTCTACACCCATATGTTTAATTGTCAAATGCACATTATTTGTTGCTGATAGACTGTTTGCACATCTTTATTGCCATAACATTCCCTGTTTGTATGAACAACTTGTGCATCTGTGGAAGATGTTTGCATGTGGGAGGGATCCACTATATCATGTATGTCTCTGTAGTCATCTAGCTGTGTGCACTGGGCAGACTGCTATAATGTGGTTGGTTCCTGGATTACAGCATAACAATACCAGCTATGTGTGTCCAACTGCTACACCGAAATTTGGCCTAAGTGTGTGAGCATGCCCAGTTCAGCCTTCCCATGGCATGTTGTCAGTGTGTGAGCATGCCCAGTGTGAGCATTCCATATGTTGGAGTCTGCAGCCCACCACATTTGTGGATGGGTGTGAACTTCAACAACTATCACCCATTTATGGTTGTGTGTTGTGTGTCATGTTGTGTAGTTACGGTACAACTGCTTTGTGTGTGAACACAACAGGGTTATACTGTGCCTGCAGTGTTTGCATGGGATACTTTGCATACAGTTGTCAATATCCTTTCACACTGACCTAACACTGTAGTACTGTATAGTGTACTGGTAGTACTTTGACTGTGGTGGGCAGTATCCTAGGCTTTACTGCTATCACTGCTTTACATTTCGATAGTGGGCACAACAGCCTGGTTATGGGCCAGTTGTGTACATCTGACCATGTTGCATTCTGTTCAGATATGAACTACTTACACCAGGCTTGTCCGACATTGGTAGTGTATTCCACAACATAGGTGTATATTTGCAAACACTAGTGATGTACCCTAGTCCATGTGTAATGCTAGTTGGAGAGTATGTTTGTCCTTCAACACACATTGTAAGTGGAGTTTGCCATGACATATGTCATGGTTAGTATACTGTGCCTCTGTCTACCTGTGACATGACAGTGGTACCCAGGTTAAATCTACCATCTCCCATCCACTCATCTGGATTCCTTTTGAGGTAGATTGATATGTGACTCTATGGGTAGCCTGTGCTGGGGGTGGCTTCTGTGTTATGGTGCACGTAGTACAGCTTGTCCTATGTAAGTCAGTGCTGGGGTTCAGGTCTCCCATGTGCATAGCTCACTGCCATTCAGATTGTGCAAGGTGCAGCATGTTTATTGATGCCAGCAACACAGGTAACACATGGCATCTGGGCAAGCTCTTTGATACTCCTGATGAGGTACTGTTGGGGACTTTACAGTTGATGGAGGTGTCTGCTGAGGTACATCCCACAGGGGCGATTGTAGTCAATTGTACCACTGATGATGGATGACTGCAGAGCCACAATGACCTCCCCTTATCTAGATCTGACAGCCTTCGTGATTAGGTGGGTATATGGTATGTTCCTGTAAACACTACAGCACATGTTTGTCCAATGCAGGATATCTATCACCTTGTGTCCCCAGGTCTCTCATTACATGTTAACTACATAATGGGTTAACACATATGTGGTAATTGGTGGGCACTTACTGTATATCCACAGGGGTTGACTATACACGTTTCTGCACTTAGCTTGCTGACATGGCTATGGCACCAGTTTTCTGTTTCTATGTGGCCCTTTTGTGGGATGCTTGTGTCAGCTGGTGGATCATATGTGGTGAGCAGTTTGTAGTCCTCTGCAACCATGTTCGGACACAGTCCTTCCATGTTTGCCTGTACCTATGGGACATATATACCAGATGGGGGAGATCCCAGGACAAAGCCTTGTGGGATGCCAGTTATATCTGGTTTGTAGTCTGACATGGCTGCAGCATGTCTGACCATGTCTGTTCTGTCCTTGGTCTGGTTTGCAACCCTCTACTGACATGTGGGTTTATATTTAAGCTGGTGAGCCTATCTATAATGAACACATAGGGTATTGTATAGAAGCCTTTGCAAGGTCCAGATACACTGTGTGGAGCACATTGCCCTCATCAATGACCTTAATGGCTGTTTCAATTGAGTCAAACATGGTTAGGGGCAGGATCTGCACTTGGGTGGGCCACACTGGGTTGGGTCCGGTGTCAGTAGGTCCCCAATATCTTTATGTCTGTGGTACATGCTGATCCTTTCCACAGCTGTGCAAACCGAGCTTCTCAGGATTCTGGGGTAGTAGTGTTCAGTATCCATTCAGGCAACACCTTTGTTGAGAAGGACCACTGTTGTTGTACCCTGCTCTTTGGGTACATATTCTGTGTTAAGGCTGACATTGAGCAGTAGTGTGGTTTTGCATTCCATTCATCTTGGGGTCCATGTTGCACTAAGCCCAGGACAACATCTCATACCATTGCTGCTGTGTGTTTTGCTTTGTAGATGTTGGCTGTTACCTCAGCATCTGCAATGTCAGGGGGCCAGCAGTCTGCTGGGATAGATATTCTGCATTCGGGGGGGGGGTTGCACTGCACCCGTCAGGATGTATGTTGGCAGTATGTGTGTGTGTTTGTGATATTTGTGTGATTCAGGGCATATCTGTGAATTCCCAACATGGTTCCTACCATCAGTTGTGAAAGCCTTGGGATTATCCTTAGTGTCCTGTACAATTTGTATCTTCATAGGTTCATAGGGTCAGACTAGGCTATCCACCCTGGGCATTTGTTAGCCTAGCCAGAGTGTGTGTGGCTTTTGACACCCCTTGCTATGTGCATATTATGGCCATTTATGTTTTGCTTGGCTGTGCCTCTGTCTGGACATGACACAGTGAAGACCCCCAGTGTAACTCTACAATCAGCCATCCACTTGGCAAGGTCCCTGTTGAAGAGTGTCAGTGAGGGGCTCTGCCTAACATGGACTGGGATTCTGGTCCAGGGTGTGGGGAGCCTCTGGATTATGTATCTGTCCCACCAGCACATCCTATTTCATTATTAGTTGAGGTTGACATCTCTCCCTCTCACAGCTCCAGTGGATTTGTGTTTTCTAGGGTGGGGCATGTCCATTACTCCTGTGTTGGGCATGGCCTCCTACAACAGGCATGCAATGCCTCTGTGTAGGCCGTATGTGACTGTATTCAGCTGGGGTGTCTACAGCCAGGCAGCATATGACATATATTTGTGACCCTTTATCCTATTGGTGAGGTACCTTTGAGGTCTTTCTAACTGCTGCAGGTGTCAGGTAAGATACATCCCATATGAGGCATTGTACTGGATTATGGGTGTGATTGGTGAAAGGTATAGGGGCACAATGACCTCTGTTGCCGTAGATGTGACTCCTTTCCTGCTACGGTGTCAAATGTAGACAGTCTTCCTAGCCACATTGGCAATGTGGGTGTCACATAACAGGTTACTGTCCACGCGTGTCCCTAGGTCCCTGGTTCCTCTTTCTATACATACTGGTTTACCACCTATGTGGTAATTTGTGGTACCTTGTTTGTTATTTGGTGGGACATTCATACTGTCCATTGTCTTCAGGACGGCTGGGTGGGGTTATTGTGTGTGAGAGTGCGGTCTGTAGCATGCTACAGACTGCACAGCAGTCTTGCCTACAGTTAGTTGCACATGTGTGCACTCAAATGCCTTGTGCATTGTCAGTTACCTGGACGTATGGGTGTCTGTGCTGACTATGGATACTCACCCTCCTTTTATGTTTCGTTCCAGGGTTTGGGGCCATGACACATGATAAGTGGTATAACCTGGTAGTGCTGGTGTGCTGTCAGGAGGCTTGCAGCAGGATTCTGTCACTGCACAGACATCGCTGTTCTCCATTCTGGGGATGGCCTCGGGGGCATGCATATTGGGGTGTACACATCTGGCATTGGTCAGCATTTCCCTTATGTTTCTTCCCACTTATGTTTTGTAGGGTGGTAGGTCAGTCTTTTCAGCCTTGCCTACGAAAGGCTCTATGGAGGTGGCAAAGGCCTTATCCAATATTCAGACGCCCAGGGTTAACAGGTGCAGGCCATCCCAAGGACAGCTGTGTGGCTTGTCAAGCATGACATCCCAGGCAGACAGACATTGCATCCCCTTGGAATAACACCAGTAAGTGTGCCACTTGCTATGACTGATCATTTCGTGTTTGTACTGTGGCATTACTCTTGGTAAGGGTAGGATGCTGCGAACAGTGTGTGTCATACCGGCCTGGACTACATAATCAGATAGCTCATCTATGTCTCTTTTCCTGTAGTCTAGGGTGGTACATCTCAGGTCATTCACACCAGCATGGACTATGACTGCATCATATTTCTACTTGCTTTGGAGTGACCTACATACTTCTGTTATGTGGCATATTGTGGCAGCCTACAGGCAGCTTACTGTACCCTTTCCCTTGTTCAGTCTGGTGTGCAGGACAGCAGTGTGTCTGACTATGGAGTCACCTATTACAACTGTATCAGGCATGTTGTTTCTCCTTCTGGCCTGTGACTGTTTGGCACACCAGCTTTGTGTGCTATGTGTTGCATGTGCTATGTTTGCAGGCTGTTTGATTGGGTGTCTGCTTTAGAGGCCTCTGTTGGTGTGCTGTGTTTGTAATTTGTGCCTCTGGGAATGTTTGTCTGTGTTTATGTGTTTGGTTTGCAGTTGTGATAAGTCTATGTGGGACTGTGTTTGTGGTGTGTGTGGTTACCTTCTCCTACTGACTTGTTTTGGGAGTACTGAGTTGAGGGAGCTCAGCCTCCGGTTTGGATGGATGGTTGCATCTCTCACATATTTTTGTATTTCTTGGGTGGAGTTGGGGGTTGTCTGTGTACTTGGGCCAGGTGTGACATTGCCTCGGGATTCACAGATTCCACTTGTTGCGGCTGGCCTTAGTGGATTGCATGTGTGGACATATTTTATTGCCATACTACTGATCTGTGCTTACTTCATTGTTTATGTTTGCTCTATCATGTAGTAGCTTCCTCGTTCTCTTGCATGTTTTGGTTATGGCTGGTGTCCACCATGCCAGATTTAGGCACTGTGTCTTGTTTTAATTTAGGACTGCATAATCCAAGCATTCCTGGCAGTGTTCATGGAATGGCTGTATTACAGGTTCTGAGGTGTGGCCCATATTTTGCACCTGCACGGGACCTTTAATGGATTCAACATCAGTTTGGAGGAGTGCAGGTATTGCTTAACACATGTTTTCCACTGTGGTTTCCCGGCCAGGGACTGTGGTCAGGTTTTGTATATCCAGTGTGATTACTCTATGGTCTGGTTTTACCAGTTGGCAATACACTTCTCATCTTGACATCCAGTACCCATGTTGCTGATTATCACATATGGTATGCTTACCCCTCTTGTGGGAGTGGTACGTTGTTCCTGGGCCTTTTGGTTTGTGGATTCTATGAACCTTTGTCCGACACTGTTGGAGCTAGTATAATGTTCCAAGTCTATGTCTGGGTATTTGCAGTCACCCAATATAATGTGGGTTGGAGGACTTGATATATTCATGTATTCCAGCATAGGCCAGATGCAGTTCCTGGTGTTGGGACAGTAGTCTGTAGCAGGCTATAAACTGGGGGGCAGTTTTAGCCACTGTTACTTGAGCATGGCTAGTCCATGCTGCTTTTGTTGTGGTACCGACATGGGGGTGTGGTTATCCTTGACAATTCTTGCTAGTCACCCTCCTTTTGTAGCTTGTTCCAAGTTTTGCGGCTGTACAGCAAAGTATGAGGTGTAACCTGGTAGTGTTAGGGTACTGTTGTGGGCCTTGCCTCAGTGTTCTGTTACAGCACAGTTATCAACATTCTCCATACTGGGTGAGTCCAGACTGCATGCATCTTGCTGTTTTGACTTATCCATTATCTTATTCTTATCCCTTCTGGTACCTATGGAGATAGGTTTGTCTTTTGAGCCTTACCTATTCAGGGCACACTGTGGGTGACGACAGCCTTTGCCAGTATCCATACGGCCTGCACTGATAGGTGCACGCCAGTCCTAGCAGGTGGTGCATCATGTCATGCTCAGCATGTCATCCCAGACTGGCACACATTGGGTCCCCTTTGACTAACTGCGATACTTCAGTCAATTGTTGCACTTGATCATCTTATTGTCATGTTGTGGCATGATGCTTGGTCAGAATAGGATGTTAGTCAGGGTCCTCAGGTGTGCATATAGTACTTGGTGTTACATTACTTGACACATAGCATTCATGCCTCAGGTGGTGCAGCAGGGCTGCCTCTGTCGGATGTGCATATTACACTTCCCTGTACATGTTTGAGAGCAGGTTGTGTCATGTTAGGCATCCCTGTTACTATATGAGTGAGTCAGAGAGGGGTATCATTCCCAAGGTTCCTACTGAGCCAGTGTATGTGCTATGCGTTGCCTCTTTGCCAAGGCCAGGGCATACTGGGCACGCCTCCTTCTGCCTACTGGGACAGGCTCAGGTTGTTCCTCCTCCGAGTCACGCTCTGCCTGTGCTGGCCTTGGCAATGGTGGGGGGCTGTTTGGCCCGGCCCTATGCTGGTCCTGCTGCAGCTGTTTTCGCAAGATCATATTATGTAGCATAGCACATACCATGACAATTTGGGTACATGTAGTTGGTGTGTACTGCAAGGCTCCACCAGATGTGTCCAGACACCGGAACCGTGACTTGAGCAGCCCAAACACACGCTCTATCACATTACGTGTTTGTGCGTGTGCCTCATTATGGCGTTCCTGTTCAGGTGTGTGTGCGTTTCTGATGGGTGTCATCAGCCACGGCTCCAGTGCATAACCTGCATCCCTACTAGGTGTCCGTGTGGGATGTCCCCATTGGCAAATGTCTGGTACAGCTGCATCAAATGCCAGATGTGGGAATCGTGATAACTCCCAGGGCAGCCAGCACACACATTCATTATTATGCCCTGGGCATCACACACGACCTGGCAGTTGATGGAGGGAAGCCCTTGCGGTTTATGTAGGCCCTACCCCGCTCTCCTGCTGGTGCTTTGATGCGTATGTGCGTGCAGTCTATAGCACCCAGTACCTCAGGGTATTCCGCTATTTGCTGGAAGAGCATATTGCTGGCCAATACCTCACGGGCATTGGGGAAATATACATGATCACCGACATGTGCTGACATGGCATCCAGGAACTGGTGTAGTACCCTGGAGTCTGATGCCTGTGATATCCCCATCATATCGCCAGTTGGTCTCTGGAAGGTACCTGTTGCTAGTATTCTTAGGCCAACACATACCTTGGTTTCCTCTGGGATGGGTTCCCCTCTGTTGGTTCTGTGTGTGAGGCGTGGCCTGCACAGCTCAACAATCTGCTGCAGGAGCTCTCTGTCCACTCTATAGTGCTCTACTATCTCCAGCTCATGTAACCCGTGGTAGGTGACCCTGGGCCTGTACACTCTTCTCCGTCTCCTCACTGTGGGTTGTCTGGCACCATCTGCATTGTCACCACCCTCAGCAAGTCGCCTATGTCTCATTAAGACAGCTATGGCAGCCCCTAGCATTTCTGCTCTGAGTTCAGCTTTTTCAGTTTTCACTTCTATTAGCTTACTCCTGTTTTGCAGTGTCTCTTAATGACAACATCCTGCACTACTGTTTGCAGTGTTTTAAGTGCTGGGCTGGGCTACTAATTTGCCTGTGTAATTGCCTGCTTCTAATTATTTTCACCTGCTAGCTTCAGCAGTTATCCCTGCTAGCTTCCTATTAATTCTGTTGCTTCCTTTTTCCTCTCTGTTTCCTCAGGGGGGAGCAACTTGCATACTATCTGAAACACGCTCACAGTGGCTTAAACTTGCGCACACGTGCTTACACGGTTAAGGATCTACTTATTCAGGTTTAAACGCGCGTACACCCGCGCAAACACTGTTACATGTCTGCCAACAGCCTCCAACATACTCAGACTGTCTTACACGCGTGTACACCCGCGCAAACACTGTTACACGTCTGCCAACAGCCTCCAACGTACTCACACTGCCTTACTTGCGGTTCATTGAGTGCACACGTGCGCATGCACGGCCAGCAAGAAACTTTAGTGTAGGTAACAGTGTACACCTTTAAACCAACGTGAATGAGCAAACTATTAAAACAAAATAAAGCTCACGGATGTCACTCGGAAAAGATTTAATTCACCACAAACAAAAATAAAATAAATTAATACATGTGTAATAGTAGTACTTAGCGCTTTATATTACTTATACGCACACATTATCAGTATTAATTCTGTAAGATATATGAATTAGGCTAACTGAGGACAGGTTTGTTGTAATTGCCATTCAGTTTATGCTATTTATTTTATACTATTATAAACACATATTTGTGTGTAATACTTTTTTATTTATACACATATATTTTTATTTATACACATATATTTTTAACATTCTATTTTTACAGTACTATATGAATGGTGAAACCTCTTTGTCTGTTTCCTTCTCTGGTTGTATATATGTATATGTATAAATATGTTTTATTGAATTTTAATATTATTATTATTACTATTACAATTTTTACAGGTTGAGTGAATACCTTAGGTGTAGTGAGGGAATACATGTTACGAGAATCAGATATATATGTTTACATTAGTTGATAAATTGTTTTATATATAAACACTGTGATATATACTTAAATTAGGTATATATGTTTTTAAATTCCTGCTGGTTAGTTAATTGTACAACCTATCAAAGACGACTTTGGTTACTGGTTTTTTATTTAAATGCAGTATGTTCCAATTAGTATTTGTACTCTGAAGATGCCCTTATGTTATGTAGGGTGAAAGCGCTAAGTACTACTATTACACGTGTATTACTTTATTTTATTTTTGTTTGTGGTGAATTAAATCTTTTCCGAGTGACATCCGTGAGCTTTATTTTGTTTTAACAGTGTACACCTTCCATTTCTTGTCTTTCCATGACTTATCTAGTGGCACACCTCTTTCCATGATCTGTGCCTGCCATCTGTCATGTTACACTGGCCTCCAATGAACTGCGTTTCTTTCTACCATTCCCCCCAGTGATGTCACCTATCTCCTACTCTATTCCTCCCCCTTTTGTATCTCTTACACTACTCAGGCCGTGCTCATTTGCTATGTGACTGTGGTATTCAGTATCCTAACCCTCATTTACATAAGATTGCCTACTAATGCTTAGTTACATGACTTAGACTCAGCTTCCCCCCTTAGCAACCACTACACGGTGGCCATGTTGGTTTTGGTCTGCTGGTCCCTGCATTGTCATTCCATGTATTACATGAAACCCACATTTGTGGGTTTATACCCTTCTTTTTTATGGTTTTATGCAGCGCAGCCCATTTGCGTGGGGCTGCGCTGGGTTTAAACATCGGCGATTGCTGAAAAAAAATATATATATTTTTAATATTTTTGCATCGGGTTATCTTGCCAATGGCCACATATTTGGCCATTGGCATGCTGCCTGATTCATATGCAACCTTTTTTGGGAGCTGACATCGCTCCGTTGTGGATTTTGCAGAAATGTACTCAGTTGTCAACTGAGTACATTTCTGCAAAACGCTCCTACACGGACTGGTTTCTGCTTCGTGGATCGCTAATATACCTCATTTGCATACCTTTCTGATGCAAGTGAGGTATTTAGCTTGTCCACGCCCAGTCCGTGTACGAGACGTTTTAGCTGGTCTCTTACACGGAGTTTAGGGCTGTTCCTGGATCGCGAGGCTTGCATGGAGTGTTGCACGTCTCTTACACTCCGTGCAAGCCTTCGTGAATCTTGCCCAGACAGTAGTTACATTGGATTACATAGAGATTAACAATTTACATAGCAATTACTTACAACATATTTACAGATGAAGAACATAGTACATCAGAAGACAACAAGAATCTTTATCTGTGAAGTACATAACAGACATTAACAAATGTTACAATAAGAAGTTCCTGCTGTATAATAAGTACTAGGCTTATGAGCATCTGAGCTTGCTATAATCAAGGTAGTTAGTGGAGTGGAAAGAAAGGTAGTGGTTGGATGGGGTGGGCGATATTAGAGTGGGAGTTGCAAGGGCATAGCCAGCATGTTTTTAGGTGCGCTTTTAGTAAAGTTTTGAAGTGGGTGCATGATGGTATGGAGGTAATTGTGGGTGGGAGGGAGTTCCATAATTTGGCTATGGTGCAAGAGAATAGTGCTTCACCAGCAGTGTTATTGGCTTTAGTGGTCTGCAAGTGATTTTTGTTGCTGGATCTTAGTGGTCTGGTAGTGCGATAGGGTTGGAGTAGATTCTGGAGGGATGGGACATTTAATGGATGGTTTACTAGTTTGTGGGCGAGTGAGAGTTGATACCATTGAAGGAGGTGAGGGAGTTCAAGCCAGCCCAGTTCAGCAAGTGAGAGACAGTGGTGACTATGGTAGGATGCCCCTGTGGCAAATTTGGCAATTTTGTTGTATACTTTGGACATCATTCACCTTTTGGTAAATTAGTGGTTTGTGGACAAATGCATTTGCACTGCAGATTCCACAGAATTATCAGACAGAATTTGTATTTTGTTTTTGTATAATTTGATGACTGTGACAAACAGACAGCAGAAATGAGGTTGGTTTAAAATCTGATGGCTATTTTTCCATAGGTAATTAATGTTGGTCATAAGTGATGAAAGCATCATAAATGTACCAGCACAAAGTGTAGAAATAAGCAAATGTAAAATATCTTTCTCTTTAGAGATAGATAGACAGGTAGGTAGATATATATATAGGTGTCTAAGCATGTGTCAAATGACAACTAAGCAATTTATAAAAAAAACATGTTCAGATAGTTAAAATAGTTTTAATGTCTTAATTGTCAAGTTTTGTATTCTTGAGAAGCAGGAAGTTTCAATATTTGTTTTTATGATAAGTGGAATTGGGGTTGGAGAGTATGTGAGCATTTGTTGATTAGGGGTAGAGCCTGAACTAGGCAAAGGGATAGATTAGGTGTGTGCATGTGGGATACTGTGCACATGTGTACAAGTGGCTGGTTTAGTGATACTGATAGTAAAGAGGTTATCATAAGTTAATATGTAGGGTTAGAAGCAGGGGCAGAGATTGGGTTAGCACATAAGAGGAATGTAAGGCAGATAATAAGCCTATAGAAAGAGATCAATATGAAATATAAGAGGTAGTCCATTCCACAATGTATTATTATTATTATTATTATTATTATTATTATTATTATTATAACATGTCATTTTACTTTTTTAAATGCATATATTATCTTTCTCAGGAGATGCCATTTATTGTATCTTAAAAATATTTTTGAACTTAAGGCATTATCATTTGGTTTAAAAACCATACCAGTCTTACAGAGCTGAATACTGCACTAGGTGGCCTATGCAGCTGCCTAGGGCCTGTTGGCTTGAAGGGGCCCCTGCTGGCTGAGAGGGGTTCTGCTGGTTAAGGGGCTGTGAAAACATTTATATTTTCATTAAAAAAAAATGATATGAGTCCTGCATCTGTGCATTGATGCGTGCACCTGTTGCTTACTTGTTTCTTCTTTTCCACATTCATGTGATAGAATTTAAATACTAGATAATCATGCTTCCTAGACTATAGGTGCTGACAATCAATGCTCCATCCATTAGTATGTGCTATGCTGCCTGGATGTGGAAACACACTTGTTGCCAAGCACAGACAAAGTATATTTGTAATTCATAACAACTGTAAGCTGTGTGTATGTGTGTGTGTGTGTGTGTGTGTGTGTGTGTGTGTGTGTGTGTGTGTGTGTGTGTGTGTGTGTGTGTGTGTGTGTAAAATGCCCTAGTTAGGGATGGCATTGCGTGTAACATTTCCTAGTTAGATTTCACAGGGTATAGGAGTCAAGAGCCTGACACCTCCATATCAGCTACCAAACTAATCAAGCAAATATGAGTTTCAATGCATTTTCAAGGAACTGTGAGCTTCAGTGAAGATTTTCAAGGAATTGTGATTTTCAAGGGAAGAGAAGTTTATTGCTAGTCTGTTTTCAATTTGGAGCTGTTTTGTTTAGCAAATGGTCATCACTATTGTGCTATAAAATTTAAAAGCAGTGTTATTAGCACAACAGGTAATATAATTGCTTTTGATGCAGAAGGCTGTGTGTTCTTCTCTCGCAGCATGTAGATGGATTGCTGATTTTGTGTTGTTCTTTAAGGGGGGGTGTGCTGCACTCCTGAGTGTATCCTCTTTTGGATGAGATGCCTAGTACTATGTATCTATTGGTTTGCCAATCATTCTGTGTTGCAATATTGCCAGCTTACAACTTTTTTACGTAACATATAAAAGTTATTCTTCAGGGGAGCAGGAGTTTGTAAATGAAACAGTGAAATATAAAGTTGCTTGTTAGCAGCAACCTCTTCATTAGTTACAGAGCTCTTTAAAGACAAATTATTAAGATGACTTACTTCTGCAGAGATTGTACATATTAACAGATATTGAAGGATTGTAATCATAGAAATTTAAGTGGCCCTTTTGGGTTGAAATGTTCTGAAATGTGCAGTTTTGTTATTATTTGTTCATACATTTTGGTTCATTGCTTACTCAAAAAATGTTCAAAACTACAAACTTAAAATACAGTCTAACAAGTGGTGCTATATTATACAAGAAATATTTATTTTTATTTATTTACCTTCATTTGTTTACAGAGATAGTCTGAGTGGGCAAAAATTAAGCCAATTTTCATTGGAAGCCCAGGGAGAAAACCTCTACAGAGTATACAATTGTAGCAATTCAATATTCATATCAGATACAAAGTGTGTACAGTTCAGTTTTCATTTAGAATACAAGTTGAAAACTAGTAAAAGGTACATATTAAAGAGAAAGTGCTAAGTGATATAAATTTGGTTGAACTAGGCTGTAGAATAAAAGAAACATTGAAACCAAAATATGGAATCTAAGTTGTTGCCAAAGGAGGTAAAGTAGAAGTGTATATATATATATATATATATATATATATATATATATATATATATATATATATATGTATATATATATATATATATATATATATATATATATATATATATATATATATAAAGACAGATAGATACATAATTTAATACAATTAGCGAGGTGAAGTAAAGAACAGATGTATGCATGGTCCTAAAATGTGTGCAAGGAGCCTATGATTTAAAAACAACCCAAATGTAAACTATATCCATCACTGGCCAGATGCATTTTCTTTGAATATGGCTTTCAAAGCCATTTGAATGAATGTGAGTTTCAAGGGCAGAGAAGTACCCTGTTATGATAAGTCTGGCTTCATTGTAAGACTGCACTGCTTTATTTTGCAAATACGTATCAGTGTGTCTGCTGCAAACTTTGAAATAAAAGTTGTAAATTAAATCCAAATATCTTTAATCATTGTAGAAGTCAAGATGAAAATAGCATGAACACTGACAGGTTTAAACAGTGTTTATGGTGCCTGGGGAGATACAGACAAGTAATGGGACACTAGGGATCTGCTGTGTATGTGTGTGTGTGATGGGGGGCCCTCACCATTACCCTGCATAGGTCCCCATTTGACTGTGCTCCAGATTTACAAACCCGCATTATCATTTTCTAGTGCCAATGATTTGTCAAAATAAAAAAACAAACGTCATTTAAATAAGAACTTTAAACATCATTCCAAATGTTTAGATATTGGAATAAACTTGATTCATGTTAGATTATTGATGTAAGTGACATTTTAATGATATTATATAGGCTTTAACTTTGAAACATTGTACTAGATTGCTGATGTAATCTGATTTCATATACTGTATGTTTTTCCTTTCTTTGCAAATACTTGTTAAAAATTCAATAAACATTTTTTTAAAAAAAGGCGTACTCCCCACACGTAGCCTGCAGTAAAAGAAAAAGGATCCCACAGTAGACAAAGTGCAAACTGTATAAAAAAGATGAGTCATGGAAAAAGTTAAGCTCACAAAAGTCACTCCATATTTGATCAAAATGTTGTGGACTTTGGGAGAGAAATGGCTCATCTCAATATGGAGAGAGAGATGTATCCCAGACATCTGGAGAATAACCTTTCTAATCCAGTGTACAAAAGAAACACAATTAGTGGTAACTGTAATAAACAGCCAGGCAAGTAAAGAGGAGCCTTGGTGACTAGTGTCACTTAGGTATAAAATGTAAGTGGAGGATTACTCGCTGGTGTATGATTACTCTCTGGTATAGGATTACTCGCTGGTGTAGGATTACTCACTGGTGTAGGTTTGCTAGACTGTCATTTAGTGCCTTCCTTTTGGATCCTGAGCTAATAAAACATTGGCCCAAAGGTACTGATTAGTCTTTAAAAGACTTTAGCTGAAATAGCTTTTAAAATGACTGTATATCCTGGGTTCCTGTCAGCTCAAGTGTTTCGTTTAGTGGTGGCAGTTCTTGGTGCTCGTATTGGAGCTTTAGAGCTGAAATCTGGGTATACCTTGAGTCTTGATAAAGACTGCCCAGATGAATTACAGACAAAAATCAGCCTGAGTTAGATGGTTGTGGTCCTATAATTAGTGGAAACCAAGTAAAACGAAAATGCAATGATCTCAATCTTCTTTTCCAAACGATTTAACAGCAAATGAGTGCTGCTCAGATGTTCTAGTTACAATCAGAGTTGACTTGGTTTTATACACAGTACAAGAGGGAGTGTACAATTTGGGACCCTCCTATTGGTCTTGGATTGGTGGGTTAAAACTGTGCCGTCAGAGCCAAGGAGGTGAGTCCATCCTGGTGTGCTTGGTGGTGGGATAAATAACAGCCTGAGATGTTAGCCAATCAGGTAACAAAGAATGAAGTCACATTCTTCATTCTAAAACTTTCTGAATAAGAGGGATAGTCTCACTTTCTGTGTTCAGTGATGGATTTAGGAAATATATAATTTACAACTGCACATGAAATCTTATGGGTAATAATGAAATAATATAATATAAGTAAGAAAGTTAGGAAATTATGTATGTCAGCGTATAGTATAAGGTACAAATACATGTAAATGGCTGGTTAAGCAAAGAGGTACATATGAAAGTGGTGTAGGATAGGGACCTCAAATGGGATGTATATTCTTTGCATTAGTTATGAAAGTGATAGCATGTGAAATAAATTACAAAATGAAGGAGGTATGAAGGGTTAAGAATGCCTTGTTCTGTTTACATAGGCAGATAATATAATAATTGCAAAAAGAATTTGGATAAAACAAGTAATAATTTGCACAAATAAGTGTCTAGATGTGACAGGGTGGCTTTAAATAAAGAGAAAGGCGAATGTTTAGGTGATGTAGTAAGGATAATGGATACATACTTGCAAGCAAGCAAACAATGTCTTTTGGCTTTTCCTGGTTAGGGGTCACCACAGCAGATCACCAGTCTGCAGATTGATTGGCAGTGGTGTTTTTACAGTGTTGAGTTGCCAGCCCAGTGCCCAGCCTTCACAGAAGGCACACACATACACACAAGCACCTACATGCATGTCTTTAAAACTCACTTGACCACAGGAAGGGCATGCAGACTCTGCACAGAAGGAGCTCCAGCTGAGAATCAAACTGGAAAACCTCTTGCTGTAAGGTGATAATGCTAACTGCTGCAGCACCATGGCCTAAGGGATACATATTTGCAATGAATTACATTTCTGTGTTAGGTATAACATTTGGAAATAAAGATGCAAGTAGAATTCAATGATAAAAAAACAGCAGAAGAAATAAAATAGACCTGTTTTTTCTAGAGAACATATAAACTATCTTTCAGAAAAAGCTTATTTGATCAATTCATTACTGATGGTAAAACAACATACTTAGCAAGTATATTTATGTTGTTAACCATATTTAAAAAGGAATTATATATATATATATATATATATATATATATATATATATATATATATATTCATTTATGTGGGATTTGAGATTAAACCCAGTAAAAGAGGAGTTTTGTATGTAAATAAAGACAAAAGGAGGATTAGGGTTAATTAACCCAGTCATATATACTACTTCATTAAATGTGTACAAAGTGTTAACATGATTAAATAAAAAAATATGAGAGATTAGTAGTAAAATTGTATAAATATAAGTATGATACATTTGGGGGTATGGTAAAAAAGAGTAAAAGAGAAAAAAGTGCATAAATGAAGAAATAAAATGTTACCAAGAAAAAAAAATATTTTGTGGAAAATAAAAGTTGATGATGTAGAAAAAGATAAAATGGTATAAGAATATAATGATAAAACATTACTATGTAAAACTATGGGAAAATGTAACAAATGAAAACAATTAAAGTTATAAAAATAAGAAACAAATAGTGCAATCAGAAAGTAGAATGTCAAGATTTTTGAGATTAATACTAGATAAACTGATCATAAAAGTAAATATGCCATATGAAAAGAAAAGTGATAGAAATTTTTAAATTGTCAAGAAGAGGAAGTAACAATGTGTTTCTGAAATGTAAAAGAGTAAAAAAGTTATGGGGAAGACTATGTAAAGAAATTTTTTTCAAAGATATGAAAGATGTGGATAAAATAAACATGGGTATGATTAAATATGGATATTATAAGAATAGAAGTAAAGAAGATGTTAAACATTAGATAAACAGTTATTTTATATTATGTGGGTTATATGGAATGAAAGACTAAATGAAATTATGTTTAATGGCAAATGGATTTTAGAAACAGTATTAAATAAAATCAGATTGTGGTTTTGGAAGGAGTTAGGGTCTAATAGGGATGACAATTTAGTATGATTTTGTAAACAGATTTGTATACTTATATGTTTGTACATTTGTAATTATTTGTGAATATGTACATATATTGGAAATAAGAGTTATTTTGTATATAAATAGAGGACCCCTACTGTTTTCAATAAGCATTGTGGGACCTTTTACATCCGCCTGCACCACCACCAACTCAAGTAGATAGGACCTCAGTTTAATGTCTCATCTGAAGTTGCTTGAGTTTGTAGACTTGAGGCAAGCATGGGACTGTAATTACAGTTTAACAAAATGAAAAGTAAGCAAAGTACAACTGTATGAAGGTCCATTTTGTTACTGAAAGTCAACCGAAGCTTTGCAATACATTAATGTGGCATAAGGCAGATTTTATTGTCCTCAATTTAATGATGTGAGTAATTTAATCTGAATATAAACCTGCAGTGGGTAGGCATTATACTAGTTTTGATATTAACAGCCACATTTCAGTAATTTTCCTGACTTGCAATGGTAGATGTTAGACTAATCTGTAGGTTAATATAAATTTCTTTTGGATTTGGCATGGTTATTTCTGTGTGGATAATATAAACTAGCTGTTATTGGCTAAGAGTCATGGGTATTTTTGATGTGTGATGGTGAGTATTGGGGTTTCAATTTTTTTTTTTATTACTATGATTATCATTATAGTAAAAGGGTTGGATTTCCATTTTCAGGTAGCAAGTACCACTATTTCTGCCATCTGTATGCTATGTATAATACTACAGACATGACAGGTAAAACTCAGCTATACATGCAGTATTAGGGCTGCCACACAAGACATTGCATGCTGTGGTGCTGCACACCTATAGAGCAGGCTTAAATATTTCATTAGAAAATTAAATATGTGTCTCCCATATGTATGAATGAAATGGCTTGCAATGTAACTCAACTACTATCCTCTGGTCCTGATTTTGCAAAATACTTCTGATTTTGTCTCTTTTCATTGTCCTGTACCTCCTAAAATTTTCATAGCTCTGGTAAAGCACTGTGGATTATAATCAATCAATAATGTCACTCATTAGAGTTTCATCCCACTTCTTGTTTTTAAGAAGAACATATTCCAAAACATGCTGTTCTTTACAATTTTTAAATGAACTAGAGTAAAATTTAAAAATTGTCCTTGATTTTGGGCCTTTTCCCTCCATTATTTCTTGTTTTGAACAAAATTGTTTTGCAAAGTAGTTGAAAGGTATGCCATCACTAAAGGTGAATAAATACTTCAGCAAACCGTGACCAATGTTGCTGCAGGCATATGGGCTCTCCCATATCAATGTCAGCCGTAGCACTGAGAGTACACAGATGGAGCTATAACTGTGTCCCAATGGCCTGTTGAATATGATGAGTAATTTGAATATTTATATTTACATTCAATGTCATTTTCTAAGTATTGTAACACAGCATGAACAAAATTGAATTTGGAACCTGGAGCAGGCCTTCCTGATCCCTCATCAGCCTACACAGCAGCCTACACAGCATGAGAAATCCTAGGCCTGTTTCAGTATTAGGCATGGTGGTAATGTTCAGTGCAACATTTTTTTTTAATGTGACCCATGAAAAACAGAATAAAATGTGCACCACTGAACAGGGAAATTCAGGACATAGCAGAACCATATTACATGCATAATTAGAATATGTATCATATGGAAGTATTGTCCCTATATTGCAAGAATTTCAGAAACAAGATTTTATGTTAAAAATATCAATAGCCATTAAAGGTCATATAATAATACAATCTGATAACTCATGTAATAAAATGTATATCTAACTGTGCATTGTGCTTGAAATAATTGTATATATGCATATATATTTTGAGTTAATTAAAATTTTATAAAAACTAATTCATTTAAAATCCAAACTTCACTGTCAGGAATAAGTTGCAAAGCAAATTTTCATTACATTTTAAAACTACTCTGTTGGGCTTTTTGAGATCAAACTACTAATATCTTGATTTGACAGGTGGGATTTAAATAAGTTTTTAGGATGAGAGATAACATCACATTAAGTATGAAAGCTCTTTAAGAACAAGCTGTATGCCAGTCTACTGCAGATATTTTATAATTATCTCTAATCCTATTTGACATAGATTTTTCTCTTTTGGGATTTTAATACAGATGATATCAGTATCTTAACCATACAGCATACATTCAGGAAATAAAGAACTGAATAGTTTTATATTGGTTTGTTATCTGCACATTAAGGAAGTAGAACTTCATAATGGTATTGTAGTATATATTAATCTTTCTGTTTTTGAGACTGAAATAACTCTCAGTGTTAGTTGTCATCTAGCAGTTAATAGTAATAATGTGTGACTCACTTGAACAGATAGAATCATTTACATGGAAATTTCATTTTGACACTTAAATTCCATAAAGTTGCATGTGTGCGTACACACGCACGCACGCACGCACCCACACACACACACACACACACACACACACACACACACACACACACACACACACACACACACATTTTTAAAGTATGCTTTATTTCACATTTTTTGCACTTCTGTTTTTATATTACTGTCCCTCAGGGAATTCTGGAAAGTCACTTTTAAGAAGACTCATCCCTGTGCATTCAAAATTATTTTGTAATAACAGAAATGATAACATAGCATGCAATGTACATCAGTGGTGTATGAGATGTTTTCTTTTGTACTCAACTAAACTGCTCTCTTCCCCTTAACATATTGCTTTACTAATTACCCAGAGAACATTTAAGTGATCCTGTTAGGCTAAGTCTTTTGGAGATCCTGGGTATCAAACCCATGTTATTAGGAAATTCTTGTATTCAACTTATCCTAGCTAACATGCACATGCATTTAAAATTGTCCTTCTGTCATGAGACTAAAGGATTATATGTTGACTTCTTTTTTAATTTTTAAACAGATTCCTGAGGGTCACAAATGTATGCAGAATGACAGGCACTATTATCAAAGACAAAATGAACAGAAGATGACAAAGAATTTCATTAACATATACATATCTAACTGGCTATATATCTCTCTATCAGTCTATCTATCTATCTATCTATCTATCTATCTATCTATCTATCTATCTATACTGTATTCCATGTATTGTCTTTGGTGTGCACACATATTCAACAATTATCCTAGCTCACCCTGTTTGTATCACTACCATTTTGTGAACGTACACACATCACACAAAATTCATTTCTAAAGTAAATTACTATAAATGTTTTTACATCAGAACAATTGCTGTAAGGCATGTTAATCCTCATTCATCTGACTGCCAGTCTTTTATGTTTGGTACATATAGCTCAGTTCAAAATACAGAAAGTCTGATGCATTGGAATATATCTGTAAACCACAGGAAGCAAGTTTCAGTGTCTTCTCAATCAGAATGATCTCAAGCCATTCTGTATTTGCACTTAATAGCCCAGTAGTTCTCAAATCTAATCTACAGTAACTACTAACTTAACAAGTGCCAATAGAAATGTACTGGATATTATCTATGGACACTTTCACATGTGCAATTTTGGCTGTTACTTGAGAAGGAAAGTGGGTTGTTGATGATAAGGAACAGAACTTACATTTTTACATAATCGCATGCATTTATGTATTTCTAAGTGGTGTGTGTGTGTGTGTGTGTGTGTGTGTGTGTGTGTGTGTGTGTGTGTGTGTGTGTGTGTGTGTGTGTGTGTGTGTGTGTGTGTGTGTGTGTGTGTGTGTGTGTGTGTGTGTGTGTGTGTGTGTAGGGAATATAAGCCCTTTCCTCACACACACATGTACATACATGCAAGTTTAAACTTGTCATGGTTTGCATGGTGTGAGTATTTCTGGCAACAGTGAGCATTTTGATATCTTTCTTGGAACAAAAGTAGTTATTGTTGACATTTTGGTATATAAACAATTGTTGTAATACGCTGCCATTAATCAAGTCATAAAAAGAAACACTGTATGTGTTTTGAGACAGGCATACATAGCTAGCTGTAGTGCTGCCTCTTTGGTTGACTGCCTCTTTAGAGATGTAGTGTTGTAGAAATGTCTTAACAACAGGGATGCAACTCAGAAGACATATTGCATGTCTTATCTGTGGAATGCAACTTTGCAAATATCATGATTGTCAGATAAAGAAAACAGTAATATGAAGGAAGCAACTAATGGCTAGAAAGTATTGTTATTTGAGCCACTTACCATAACCTTAAATATATGTCTTTCCAATTTAATTTTCTGGAATCAAAACATATGGTTAGGTTCCTAGCACCAAAATGTTTTCCAGCAGGGAGTCCTCTTCCTGACGGCCTATAGGCTGTCTAAGAAATTTAGTTATCCATCTGCGTATGACTAAGGAAATGTTTGATGTGATGGAAATTCTCTCAGATCTTTGGATCATCTGCCCCTCAGGAAAATGCAGCAAATGAAGTTAACCTTGGTCTCTGCTTCAACGGCAAAACAGAAAGTAAGAAAACCATATCAGCTTACCTTTACAATACCAAATATGTTATTTTTCTTCAGTGCATTGGTATACATAAACTGACAGACCTGCATATGAGATATGCCCCCTGTATTAATGTTAGGTAAGATTTAGACCTTCACCTGGAAGACAAAAAAAATCTCCAGACAAGAATATAGGATCCAAACCCCATTTAATGGGATTCAGATAGGCAGCAGCTGGGAAGAAGAGCAAAATATCACAGATTCCCTCCATTTACTATCAAGAGCAAGGCATTCTCTAAAAAACCTGTATATGTCTAATCCATTGCAAATATAATTAAACATAGCATACTCACTCTTACGCCTGATTTCAGATCTTGAATAAAAAACTTTGCTTCCTTACTGCAGAAAACATCTTGCCTATGGAAAGAAAGACTGATCAAGAATTATGCCTCAACTTGGCAATAGCATCTGGGCGTCAGCTATGAATAAATATTAGGCTGTGTTGCATGGACATTTGTAAGGATCCTCTTCCACTGATTGAGCTTAATATGGCCAAATTCCAATTTCCAATTTAATTTTACTCAGTGTTATTTTTCCACAAATTCTTTCCACTAGTGTGTGCAGAGCAGCAACAATGTTTGTGCAATACTGCTGTGAAAAATATTACAGATTTCCTTCTTTCCCCACTGCTGTATGTTTTTGGGTATAGTATGTGGGAAAAAAAACTGGGAGGATGAAGTTATCACACAGTGAATGGAGAAGTAGCAGTAAAGCTGATTGTGGCCTTTGGCCGCTGTGATTCAGGAATCACTTCCTTTCTGATTGTTCTTGTTACAGAACATTGTTGTATACACTGAGAAGCCTTCAAAGCCATTGCTATTCCATTCTTGACTACTTTCTTGTGCTTGACAAGAAACATGTCAGTCAAAATGTCAAACACCTGTTGAATTGCAGTACGTTCATATAACGGCATTTACTATATAACATGTGACAATTTCACTTCACTGAACCTTAGGACTGTAAATTCATTCACAGGAGTCAGAAATATAATTTACACTGTCATGAAGGAAAACTGTTTTAAAAACAGCGTTCATTTTATATTTTGGCATGCCCATGTCCATTTGGTTTAACTGAAGAGAGGGGAGTGATGTAAACTAGTGACAGATTCCTCGATGATGGAATACCTTCTCTCTAGGAGCAGGGGACTCTTGGGAACCAAATCAGGATTTTGACAAACTATTGTAGAACAACAAAGCTTATATGCAAATGGACAGGTTAAGAGAACAGTATTGTCATGTTAAGGACAAAGATGCATAAATTGCATTGTAAACCTGATTGTCTTCAAGAAATTTCAAAAGCCCACTCAGAATGTTCAGCCACTGACTGCATTGTTTTATTAAAAGTAATATTGATCTACTGGAACATAGCATCCTTTATAAAATAATCCTATCCTGGTACCAAAGAAAAAAACTCAGATGCATCATTGTCCTTAATAGGGGAAGAGGGACAAGTCATAACCTTAGAAGAAGAAAACTGTCTGGTCATAGCCATCAGAAAAATTTAATCTTATGTAACAATTTAGCTAAAATTTGCCACTTATCTCCACATTGGCAAGATGGAACTGCAAAACAGTGAAAGCAATAAGGCTGACAGAATCAAAGAGGACTAGTTCACAAACAGAATGCTGTGTCTAATACATGAAAACAAACTCAACAGAAAGGTGAGACAGGACTCCCATATATGCCTTGTATTGCCTATTAACTGAGCTCACTAAGCAAAAATAATATGATGAAACCTTAACATCAATAGCGTTGCTCTTTTTCTTATGTGTTTTAACATACCAAGAAAGAAACCAGAGTCCTAACTATGCTTATTGACTCTGCAAGGACAGTACTTGTGATCCTTCTAGGTATAAAAAGATGTATACAATGAGGGGAATAAATTTACGAACTCTGAGATCACAGTATCTCAGCATATTCCCCTTACTCCTATATTGTAGCATATGTAAGTAGCAGTGGCATGCAGATCACAGCCACATATTAGGGGAAATGAGAGTGACTCACCCTTGAAAAGGACCCATTCCAAATACTTTTCATGAGACCAACACAAGCAACACACAACAGCAGCAGCATGGATGATGTAAAGAGAACATTCCGTAGCACTGCACTCAAACAATACGAAATGCAGGAGCATTACCTGCTCTAATAAATGCCCTGAACTCTGTGACATAATAATATCTTAAAGGAGTGATAATAGCCTATACTGCTTAATGCCAAAACTGTATTAATTCTTAGTCTTTCATACGGTATCAGTTGCATAAAGTGCCCAGGAAGAGAAACTAAAAAAAAGAGAAGAAAAGGAAATATGCCATTGCAAGAGAAGGCACCAGAATTTTCTAAGGAGATCATCACGACATACTGTTCCCAGGAAGAACCCCTACAAATATGAGATCTAAACAAAGAAGTAGTGACACTGAAGAGTACCAGAAAGTTCCTATAAAGTTTGCAATGAGCAACAGTAATTTTTTATGAAATTGTAATGCCACTTAAATATCTTGTCCGCCTTTTTCCTTAACAGATACTGATGCTTCAGAAACAGAGGATCTTAGGACAGCAAAGCTATACAAATTTCACACACCTGCAGGCAAGTGCACCATGACAGATTCAGCTGGAAGTCCACTCTGTCCCTAGTAGAAGAGATGACCCTAGATCTCAAAGGGAATTGCCACAAACGTCCATATAATTCTAGGTACATCTAGCAGAGGTGGTGTAATTCACCCTTTTACAAAATTACTTTATGAATGTTTTTTTCATAAAATGCATTTCATACAGTAATTAAAATGGTTTTGAAAGGTGAACTACCCCATATATACCCCATGCAGTAAATGTTTTCCCTTCTCCCCTTTACTTTAAGTTGATCATTGAAAAAATATTTTTGAAAACCACAGGAGAGCAACTTGGCAAAAGGCAGTTCACCGAGTTTTATATTATTGTACCTTTAGATGTCAAGAAACACGGCTACTTCTCTAAAAGAAGAATGCAGAAGTAGTCACAGAAACGATAGTAGTCAGCCATCCAATTCCCCCTTTATTTATTTAATTTATGTAATTATATTTATTCATTTTTGTTGTTGTTGTTGTTGATGAAGATGATATTGATTGAAAGTAATAGTACACACTTCCAAATATATGAAAGGCAAGTCTTCAAGACAGTTTATTCAGAAAAAAATCAGTCTCTGCACTACATGAGGAAAACAGTACATAAAAGAATAATGGCAATCTTTGCTGTACATTTTAGATGCAGAATGTAGGAAAGCAATCATAATGCAAATAAGAAAGATAACGACACACCCAAAACATGCACATCCCAAGCACCATCAAAGCAATTGCAGTACATACAAATTTATTATAGAAGAACACGATAGCTATGTACTCTAAGAGGTTATGTGGCATGTAAGATCACATCCTCTAATGGGTGGGTCAATCTGCCATCATATGGCTATTGGATTTCTCCACACTTTTTTTTTTTGCTGTGTTGTGGGTTGATGTGTTTCACAACAAATAAAGTGTAGAAATACCCTGATGAGTGACTTTGCCGAAGAACATGTCATCACTCATACCTGAGAATAACAGTCTGCATGTCCATAGATGACAATAAAGCTGCCTGACCAATGGTCCATGTAATATTATGTGGGATGATCCTTGGCCATTATTACCACATCCACTTCATGTCCCTCATGGTGTCTCCTTTGGCTATTTCTCAGGAGGATGGCAAAGACAAATTTTCTGAATGTGGTGGAGAGTGGTCTTCCCTAACCTCCTGGCCTCATTTGCAAAGACTTCTGGCTGCCATTGTGTACTCCAGCAATTGGATGACCACCTTGCCAATCTTGATTGGATTCTGGCATAGCTTGTGTAATCGTGAAACTGGCAGATCCTGTCATTAGCCACAATGGGGAACAACCAGCCCATAACACCAGCCATTTAGGGCAGTGTTATGTAGCTTTCTTGCCCTCTGGCCTGACGTAGCAGCCAACCATGCTATACAATGTTCTAACCCTATTCCCATAATGGTACTTTCCTTACCATTCCACATTCCTTGCTCATTGTCCAAACCTCACTATAACCACTTATCTGACCTCTTTATGACTGTGACAATCCACTCTCTTTCTTACCTATTTTCATGCATATCACCCCTGTCTGTCTAGTTCTATCTGATTCTGTGACCTGCATTCGTCTTTCTCCTCCTGCAACTTGCTCTTATCCATCTATCCCACCCACAGCCATTCTGCACAACCTTTGCTGAGTTCTCCAACTTTTGTAAAGCTTACAAAAGCATGTTTTTCACCAGAAAATAAACTACCCTTCATTCTAATCCACCTTATGGCTACCCTTGTGCATTTCCCTGTTCTCCCACTTCCGATGTTTCTATCAGAACCATTTCCTCTCCATTTATATGATGAACAGGGATGGTGATGAGTAGGGATGGTACTTTGCTGTGCACACTCACAGTAGTTTCTCTCTGGTAAATGCTACAGTTCATCCTTCTTCAGGATGTGCATAAGCTGCATCTGTCTGACACTATATTGAAAGCTCAAGCATGCATTATGTTGGCCAACCAAGCCTACCTTCACTGTAATAATCATCACGTCTGTCACTGCTTTTATTACAGCATTACTCCTGCCATACAAGAACATTGTAATAACCATCATGCCTGTCACTGTTCCTATTACAACATTACTCCTGCCATAGAACATTGTAATAACCATCATGTCAGTCACTGTTCCTATTACAACATTACTCCTGCCATACAAGAACATTGTAATAACCATCATGCCTGTCACTGTTCCTATTACAACATTACTCCTACCATAGAACATTGTAATAACCATCATGCTTGTCACGGTTCATATTACAACATTACTCCTGCCATAGAAGAACATTGTAATAACCATCATGCCTGTCACGGTTCATATTACAACATTACTCCTGCCATAGAACATTGTAATAACCATCATGCCTGTCACTGCTCCTAGTACAATATTACTCCTGCCATAGAAGAACATTGTAATAACCATCATGCCTGTCACGGTTCATATTACAACATTACTCCTGCCATCGAAGAACATTATAATAACCACCATGCTTGTCACTGTTCATAATACAACATTACTCCTGCCATAGAAGAACATTGTAATAACCATCATGCCTGTCACTGCTCCTATTAAAACATTACTCCTACCATAGAACATTGTAATAACCATCATGCCTGTCACGGTTCATATTACAACATTACTCATGCCATAGAAGAACATTGTAATAACTATCATGCCTGTCACTGCATTACAACATTACTCCTACCATAGAACATTGTAATAACCATCATGCCTGTCACGGTTCATATTACAACATTACTCATGCCATAGAAGAACATTGTAATAACCATCATGCCTGTCACTGCTCCTAGTACAACATTACTCCTGCCATAGAAGAACATGGTAATAACCATCATGCCTGTCACTGCTCCTATTACAACATTACTCCTGCAATAGAACAGCATTGTAATAACCATCATGTCTATCACTGTTCATATTACATTACTGCTGCCATAGAAGAGCATAGTAATAACCATCATGCCTGTCACTGCTCCTATTACAGCATTACTACTGCCATAAAAGAGCATAGTAATAACCATCATGCCTGTCACTGTTCCTATTACATTAGTCCTGCCACAGAACAGCATTGTAATAACCATCGTCTTTCACTGATCCTATTACAACATTACCCCTGCTATAGAAGAACATTGTAATAACCATCATGCCTGTCACTGCTCCTATTACAACATTACTCCTGCAATAGAACATTGTAATAACCATCATGCCTGTCACTGCTCCTATTACAGCATTACTACTGCCATAAAAGAGCATAGTAATAACCATCATGCCTGTCACTGTTCCTATTACATTACTCCTGCCATAGAACAGCATTGTAATAACCATCATCTTTCACTGATCCTATTACAACATTACCCCTGCTATAGAAGAGCATAGTAATAACCATCATGCCTGTCACTGTTCCTATTACATTACTCCTGCCATAGAACAGCATTGTAATAACTATCATGCCTGTCACTGCTCCTATTACAGCATTACTACTGCCATAAAAGAGCATAGTAATAACCATCATGCCTGTCACTGCTCCTATTACAGCATTACTACTGTCATAAAAGAGCATAGTAATAACCATCATGCCTGTCACTGTTCCTATTACATTACTCCTGCCACAGAACAACATTGTAATAACCATCGTCTTTCACTGATTTTATTACAACATTACCCCTGCTATAGAAGAACATTGTAATAACCATCATGCCTGTCACTGCTCCTATTACAACATTACTCCTGCAATAGAACATTGTAATAACCATCATGTCAGTCACTGTTCCTATTACAACATTACTCCTGCCATACAAGAACATTGTAATAACCATCATGCCTGTCACTGCTCCTATTACAACATTACTCCTACCATAGAACATTGTAATAACCATCAAACATTGTAATAACCATCATGCCTGTCACTGAGAACATTGTAATAACCATCATGCCTGTCACTGCTCCTAGTACAACATTATTCCTGTCATAGAAGAGGCCAACATTGCTTCTGTCATTAGCACTTCACTTCTCTCCAATCAGATGGTCCTTTGTATGAACTACCAGAATGATTAATTGCTTAATACATTCCTGATTATCTCTATGGCTTCTTGCACAGTGACCTCCACAAAATTTAGCTATGTGAAAGCACATAGTACTCATTATATAATCCTAGTCATTGTCTCATATTACCAAATTAAATATGTTGACTCAAAGTTCTGGTAATCCACACTCATCTGAAGCTCACAAATGAAATCAGTCAATTTGTGTTTTCTGAAGTTCTGCATAACAAATGTCTAAATATTTCATTTTATTTCCTTAAACTGTCTATGCAGTGCATGAATCAACTGCGAAATTGGATTCCCTATTGCGAACAGAATTTCCATTCAATAAGCTGTGAGAACGTTACCATTACTTTTTGAAGAACTGGATTAAGAAGGGTAAATAGATGTTATCTTAGCAATTCAGATATGAAAATTAAAAATGCAGATAAGACATAACAGGAATTCAAGGGGGAGTGGTTATATAAAAATCTGCTGTTATATCTGCTCATGGGGAACAGTGAATTCATGCACTGTGCCACTTAATGTATATTTCTACAGTCTGTACCTTGCATAAATGATGACTTCTATTTAAAAATGTTCAATCCTGTGAAATAAGTGAGATCCACTTAGCTGATCTATTCAGAAGTCTTCACAGGTAATACTAACATTGTCAAGTGTGAATTATATTTACCTCAAGACCTAATCATGTTAACGTTTTTAAGAAAAGAAAGGAAGGAATGCCAAAGGGATTTTTACACCTGTAGAAAAAAACATACTTAATACACATTTTTTTCTTAAGAAATAAATGCATTCAACAGAAGGCTTGCAAAGCTGCCATATCATTAGATGCTTTCTATCACACAAGTAATAATGTAAGAAAAAGTCAGCTTTTTTTTCCATTGAGGCTCAAAATGAAGATATGACGGGAACCATTCTAATTAGTGTGTTAAGAAATACAATCAGTCCAGATAACTTAATGAAATAATAATACAAGTGCAACTGGAAAGCTTTATAAAAACATTTTGATCCTGAAACAAGACAAACACAGGTTTGAGTTTGTCTCTAATAAAATAAAGTTATTGAATAGAATCTGTGGCTGAGATGAGACAATTTCCCACAACAGTAATTATAGATAAATATGACATCAAATAGAAACAGAATTGTTTGTGGAATAAATGATGATTGCACACAAATATGAATAGGATGGTTGTTTGAACCTAATTTGGAATTTTAAATTTTAGAATTTGAAATTCTTTAAGGATTGTTTTTTTGTTTAAAATAAGGAAAATGGGCATCATGTATCTTGTACATTTTTTGCAAGAAAGATACAATGTAGGGCAAACTTCCAACTTGTGTACATAAATCTGTATCATAAGATTATTAAATGTAAGGTAGGTTGAGTACATGGCAGACAACCTGGTAGGCAATGATAAAACCAAGTTTGTTGTAAATCATACAGGAGAAGGTTCCATATGAATAAATACTAGCTATGCAGGGGAGGAAGGTGACAGTTATGACTGTGGGAAAAGTTAAGAAAGTGAAACAGTCTGTTGGAAGACAGCAATAGTGCCAAAATGGAGAAGAGCTAAGGGCTGTGTGAGAAGCTCAGAAAATGTTCTGGAAAGCACAAGGGTGTTCACCTGTAATGTACATGGAACTTAAACCCAATCACCTGAAAACAATTCTAAGGAAGATTATATGGGGGGAGGGGCACATATGGCTTCTATAACAGATTGAAAGCTATAAAAATAATAACTTTGTTCAAAAGAAATTTCAGCTGTATTTAGGAGAGGGTGGCAACAGTATCTGGGGCAAGATTGATGATGTAAATATATGTGATAAGGCATAGTGGAGAAAGAAGGTAGGCTATTTCACAAGGTAAGCTAGAAGGGTAAATATACAGGGTGCAAATATTTATGCATATAGACAATATGACTGAGGTTTCTTTAAGATTTATTTTTTTTATGTATGGATTGTTTTCTAGACCAGAGTTTGAGTTAGTAGGAATAGACTACAGGATAACACAGAGTCAATTGAAGAGGCGACAGAGAAAGAGGGATAATATCAAGCAATGACAGCTAGTATATGGTTGAATAGATATTTGGAGGGGGCACCATGTAGGAAAACACTGATTTGTATATGCAGACTATATGAGAACATTACCCACTAGGTTTGACAAATGTTCTAAATCTGTGGGAAGAGCGATGGTAAGAGTCAATAGAAATTACAAAATAAGTGGTATCAGACTATGTTCTGCTGCTGCTTAGGTTCTGACAGAGAGGCAAGAGTCAAGGGTTTGAGCTGGTGCAAAGCAAAATGCAGACCACTGCAGGAAGGGTTAGAAATATTTTGCAGAAAAAACAGCAAGATGAGGGCAAGTGGAAGTTATGACAGCAGAATGTATTTAAGGCAGATATCTGAGAATGCCACATGCAGAAGGAACATATACACAACAGATAGATAGCACTGACTACTAAGACAGTGCAGGAATTGCTGAGGGTAGTTCAAAGACAGAGATAGGAAGTAGGATAGGGAAGGATACCCTGGGGAGGTAGGGGGAAGCACATGTAAGATTTTGGATTGAGGGTGAGAGATGTGCCTGAAATTAAGAATAAGCTGCTCAGAAGAATGTGTCTCTCACAGAAGTTAAATAATAAAATACAATTTTATAAGACAGTGCAGTGTGCTTTGATTGTAGAGATTAAGAGGGTGATTAATCTTTGTGACAGACTGGAAAATCATCAAGAAAATTCACCAAACTTTGAAGGGGAGTAAATGGTTCTTGTGTCTTTGTGAGTCTATTTGTCTGAACAGTGGAAATGCCAAGATCCTATGATGAATAAATGCTAGCTATGAAGTGGAGGAATGTGATCGTATTCAGTATTAAGTATGGCACACATACACCTAAGCAAGTGCACACACACACACACACACACACACACACACACACACACACACACACACACACACACACACACACACACACACACACACACATTCACACACTCACACATATACAGTCACATTATTGCTTAGTTCCATGATAAATCTTTCCATGGCTTTTCATATAGGGCTGGTCTGTAATCGCTAAATCTTGGAAGGTCCTCCCTTATGAAGGGGAATGACTGCAGCTGTTCTCCATTCATTTGGTACAAAATCTGAATGGAAGATGGGGTTGAACAGTGCTGTTGTGAGGGGTGGCCAATTCATACTTCATGCTATTTAAGATGCCCCCAAGGATACCATCAGGTTCAATAGATGCAGCATTTTGATAGTACTTTCAGGACTTGGTCTTGTGTGATAACTGGTTGCAAGTCAGTTAGAGGTATTTCCTGTAGGATAGACAACAGGGAATGGGAGTAAAATTTAAGATGAATTTATCAGCCAGTAGGATCAGTATATCTTCAGCTTCATTGCAGGTAGCATCATTCACAATCAGCTCAGCACACTTCCACATTGTGCTTCTGAAATTTCAAAAACTAAAAAAGGCCCTGTGATTGTCTTTGGTTTGAGTAACTATTTTAACCTCAAACTTGGCTTTGTTGGATTTTATTAAGTTCCTGAGTTTTTTTGTTTATTTCACTAATGAAGGCTCTGTCATTTTGGTAATTATTCTTCTTAATTTTGGTCAAAATTCTCTTCCTTTTATTCTAAGGCTTGCTGATATTATTGTTTCACCAAGCGGAGATGATTCCGAGGTTTGTTCTGTGATTGTTCCTACAGGACACAGATGAATTTATGCAGCTGTTGACATGCTGGTATAGTGTTGTGGTGTATGTTTCCATGTAGTTAGTGGAGTTAACTGGGTTTGATGGGGATTTAAAGCTTGCCAATGTATCATTTTGCAGTAGGTAGTTTGTCTTAGAGAGATTTCTAAAGGTATCTTGGGTGGCAAGGGTTTCTGGTTTAAATTTTATTTTGAAAGAGATGACTTTATGGTCAGGTCCAACTGGTGATGAAGATACAGAAGGAATGGTGCAGGATGTTCCTATATTAGTAAGGACAAGATCCAATAAATTGCTCTCACTAGTGAGTACTGTAATTAATTGTTCCAAAACATTTGTATTGACAAGTCCAGAAATTTCTGTGCTTGTACACTAGTGATGGTGTAGTTTTCCTAGTCTATAGTCAGATAATTTAGATCACACAGGAAAATAGTATTGGAATTAATACTGTGTGATTCCAGTTCCTGGACAAAGGTTGAGACACCTCCACCTTTTCCCTCCTGTGCAGTAGATGGTCTAAACAGAAACATGTGGAAGGCATTGTAGTCCTGCACAGCCAAAGTGTTCTCTGTCATTTTAAACCGTTTCAGTCATTAGACAGACATCTACATCAGCTAGGATGAGGAGGGTATGTATGTATTGGAGTTTCTAATTTAAGATTCTAGCATTGATCAATAATAACGTTATACTTTTTTTGTCTGCTTCATTATGTTGACAGGTTAATGTTACCTAAAAAAGGTAATATGGGGGTGGACAATGTCTTTACCAATACTTAAAACCCTAAAGGGGACAAATGCAAGCCATCCCTGGTGAAACAACATGGTTAGTCATTCATATCCTCCTAGGCTAACAAATATTGTGTGCCCTTTGAATGACACCAAAATTTTAGCCAATTATTTCAATGAATTATCTTTTGCTCATTTTGTGGCATCATCCCTGGGGAAGGTAGAATGCTGCTCAGTTGTAGGCCCACACCTACCTTGGGCACATAGTTTGAGAGCACATGCATTTCTATATTCATATAGTTCAGGAAGGTGCATCTCAAGTCATTGAGGGGACGGGGGGACGGGGGGACTATAGCTGCTTGGAGCTTGGTCGGATAACGTGTGGGTGGACTTACTGTAAGGCATGGGGAAAATGCTTAGTTATTTGGTCAGGGGAATACTGCAGTTCAAGATGAGTTTATTTGCACTTGGCATAGGTTATTTGAGACTAAAACCTAGATTTCTAAGGTCTCATATAGGAAAAAAGCTTTTGTTCAGACAACCCACTATGAAGCAAGTCCAGTTGTGGTGGTACACAGAGGGCAGCTTAGTAAGGGATTTTTTCTTCCCTTTATGGTGAAGAGCTCATTTCTCACAGTTCAGGGCTTTCCATACTTCCCAGAGTCTTGAATAAAAGACCCTGGGTAGACGCCGCTGTGTACAGGTTATAGCAGACTACCTAGAAAGGGATCCAGTCAAATAAGGCCAACAGTGGACTGAGTGTTTATCAAGAAACACGACTGTTTCCAAACATTCTCAGTGTACTCAGCAGACAAAGCATATACTCTTATTTGCTTAGAGATAGCAATAATTAAATTAAAGAAAAAAAAAAGAAAGAAAAAGAAAAAAATATATTGTTGTTAAGGGACAGCAGCTTAAAATGCAGTGATTATTTTGTAAATATATAAATCAAACTTTGGAAGATGTGAATATTTGAAATGATGAATCAGTGAGTAGGCTAGCAGGACATGAGTATGAGCTAGCCTGCAAGAAGGGATAACTCTGGCACCCTAGCCAAAAAGAAGTCATGCAGTACTTGACCAAAAATATTCATTAATGAATGTTTATACCCGGTCGTTTACAGTTAGGAGTGCCATCTGTATGTGATCTATTACAGATTATTACTAAGTGTGTTACAAGGTATGGCATACACTATGTATTGTTTTTTTTCACATTTAATACACAGTGTGTCTACAGCTCTTATTTTTTGCTTATTACAAACATTTTGCCACAGGTTTCACTATAAGTCTTGTCTGATCAGGCTATTCGTAATTGCATATTAAAGCAAGAAAACTTTCACATTCTTTAGTGTCAGTTTGACACCCAGCAGTGTATCTAGATATTCTGGCTCCCGGGAACATCCCCGATCTGGTGCACCCCTTAACATTAAGTTGATAGGTTATGCTTATCACACATGGAGTGTGCCATGTCAATATTCAGTGTGCAATGAACACCAATCGGGTTCTGCCTATCAGGCTTGCTAACACTTTGCACATGGGCGGATGCTTTATTTGCGCTATCCTAGCTACACTAATGTTAAGACCCCCTTTTAAAGCAGTAGGCAAAGATCTTTGAAATGTATTACCTTTTATCGTTATTATCGTTTTCTTTTTATGCCGTGGACCATTAGCACTAACCATACACTAGTTATATGCTTTATGCCACGTGATTGTGTCTACTGTTTTGTTATGAGAGAATATCCAGATAGGAAATTTGGAGCTTGTTTTTCAGAGGACTCCAGCTTTAGTGAATAATGCCTATTTAACTTTGTGATCATTCTAGTAATCAGCCCCTTCTATGTCTATTAAGACTTTGAATAGTTCTCCAGGTAACTGGGTTGATATAATCCTGGCCCAGTCAGCTTGGTGTCGTCACTCATAGTAGTCCCAAACCTGGAACTTAATAAGGTACACTTTGAGGTCCTACCTATAGGTACATTTATTTTAATGGTGTATTGTCATTGGGGTAATCTTGACTTAGCTACAATGGACATGCCTTTGGCTGCTGCTGCTACTATGTTTACTGTTGACATCTTGAAACATAGATCCTCAAATAGATGCACTCCGAAAATTCCAAGTATGCACCAGGGGTCTATCTCTCTCTCTCACAAACACATGGCTGTTTTTTTTTTTTCTTTTTGACTCCCTGCAGCTGATCCTTGTTCACCATCAACTCCTTTCTTCATTCACTAGGTCTACAGAACCTGTCTTAGCCCACCCCAGGCTCAACCTAACTCAATTCTAGGGCCAGTAAGGCGACTGAGGATATTAGTGGTACATCATGTTGTTACTGAGGGATATTTTTTTATATCCTATTGTTCCCCATCCCTCAAGAAGCACTTGTTAAGCACTCAGGAGACAGCTGTGAAATGGGGATATGCTGGCATATCACCCTACCTCTACAGGGACTCAGTCAACCGCATACCTGTTTCCCACCTTAGAGTCACACCTCCCATGAATGTCCACGTCCATCACCAGGGAACAACCTTAATATGCATGCAAGTGCAAGACCTCTTCCCAGGGCTTTATCTTTTTATGCCATGGCTCTGGATTTTCTGTGTAATTTCTGGGGAAATTAAACTGATGTTGGTAGATATAAGTGTTATCTGAGGACATCACCATTATTAACCAGTGCCAGTGTTCCTGCTGCAAACCACCAATGTGGAAGATTAAAGTTACTGAGATCACTATTTTTTATAAAACTGACATTGTATTACATATCAGTGAAATGAAGCAGAGGTTCTTCCAAGGAAATACTGTTCTGTAGTTTAACCAAAAACACAGATGCCACTTTAAACTCAGTCTTACACTGCTGGGAATACGTTTTCTCTGCCAGGAATAATTACACTTTTGCTTTCCAGGTCCTGTTTCAGTGTGGTGTATTGTTGCTCTCAGAAACACAGTTTTGGACACCAAGTCTCTTTATTTATTTATTTACTATTTGGTAATCAAGTTGGCAGGCTGGTCAGAAAACCCTTTCAGGCACAACCATAAAAATGGCAAATACTTTCTGTTTACATTCACTAGACCACTAAGCAAAACGACCGTTGCTTATATAGGCAGTTATCTTTCTGCTGTAAAAAAAAATATAAGTAGAAAATAACAAAAAAACTATTATTTTAACTGAGCATCACTCTATTTACAGTGACCTCAATACAGGACTGATATAGACTTCATAATACTAGAATGACTTCTTTGTAAAACAATATATATACATACATATATATATATATATATATATATATATATATATATATTATATCAGTTGCTCAAGTTTTCAGAAACTCAAAATTCATATCAGCAAGACAAAATGATTGAATTTCTAAAAACTCAAACATTAAAAACAACACAAAAAATACAAAAATCTATCTTTTTTACTGCTTTGCAGGGGACATGCCCCCCCCCCTGCTCCCCCCAATCCACACACTTCCCCTGCTAATTATATACAGCAACTCTGAGATCGCAGTACATTGAAAAAAATGTTAAATTCCCGATCCTCACTGTACCGTAATCTCCACTCAAAAGCTTTGGGTTTTTAGAAATTCAATCATATTGTCTCTCCAATATGAATTTCGAGTTTCTGAAAACTCGATCAACTGATATGGATCCATATCTGTATCTATCTATATATAGATATATATATATATATATATATATATATATATATATATATATATACATATATATATATATATATATAGATATAGATATATAGATATATAGATATTTTTTGTCATTTACTTATACCCTTCAGAATTGTGAGAACCATCATGCTGTGCTATATAAGCACAGAAT